>NC_142004.1:1860000-2160000 GCF_049901715.1 Pseudonaja textilis
ATACCCAGCCAATAATATCGGCTCTGAATCCGGTGCACCGTTTTCTTCTGGCCCAGGTGATTCCCCAGCTCCGTGAAGTGGCTTTCCAGGAAGACCTTCCGCCGCTGTTTGAGGTCAACCACCACTTCTCGCTTTTCCTCCTTTTTGGGGCCCACATAATAGAGGCAACCTCCTGCACAAGGAGAAAAGGAACACCAATGAGAAAATGCAATGAGAAGGAAAAAGAATTTGGAAAACGGGGTGCAGTGAACGGTTACCGTGTCTAATGCGAGGGGCACCTGTAATTCTGCACCTGTCAATCTCCCCACTGGTTCCCTTTTACATTTTATGGAAGGATTTAATGTATTTACATTAAATCCTTCCATAAAATGTCCTTGAAATGGTGTTGATCCAACCAGCGGACCAAGGATGGAATTGAAAGAGCAGGAGGAGGAGGAAAGGAAGAAGAGGAAGAAGGAAAAGGAAGACGAGGAAGAGAAGAAGAATGAACGGAGAAGAGGAAGGAGAAGGAGAAGAATGGAAGGAAAAGGACAAGAGAAAGAAGAGGAAGGAGGAAAAGAGGAAGGAGGAAAGGAGGAAAAGGGGAAAGAGAAGGAAGAGAAGAATGGAAGAAAGATTGGAAGGAGAAGCGAGGGGAGGAGGATGGGAGGAGGAGGAAAAGAGGAAAGAGAAGGAAGAGGAGTAGAAGGATGGAAGAAGGATGGAAGGAGAAGCGAGAGGAGGAGGATGGAGGAGGAGGAAAAGGGGAAAGAGAAGGAAGAGAAGAATGGAAGAAAGACTGGAAGGAGAAGCGAGAGGAGGAGGATGGAGGAGGAGGAAAAGAGGAAAGAGAAGGAAGAGGAATAGAAGAATGGAAGAAGGATGGAAGGAGAAGCGAGAGGAGGAGGATGGAGGAGGAGGAAAAGAGGAAAGAGAAGGAAGAGGAGTAGAAGAATGGAAGAAGGATGGAAGGAGAAGCGAGAGGAGGAGGATGGAGGAGGAGGAAAAGGGAAAAGAGAAGGAAGAGAAGAATGGAAGAAAGACTGGAAGGAGAAGCGAGAGGAGGAGGATGGAGGAGGAGGAAAAGAGGGAAGAGAAGGAAGAGGAGTAGAAGAATGGAAGAAGGATGGAAGGAGAAGCGAGAGGAGGAGGATGGAGGAGGAGGAAAAGAGGGAAGAGAAGGAAGAGGAATAGAAGAATGGAAGAAGGATGGAAGGAGAAGCAAGAGGAGGAGGATGGAGGAGGAGGAAAAGAGGGAAGAGAAGGAAGAGGAGTAGAAGAATGGAAGAAGGATGGAAGGAGAAGCAAGAGGAGGAGGATGGAGGAGGAGGAAAAGAGGGAAGAGAAGGAAGAGGAGTAGAAGAATGGAAGAAGGATGGAAGGAGAAGCGAGAGGAGGAGGATGGAGGAGGAGGAAAAGAGGAAAGAGAAGGAAGAGGAGTAGAAGAATGGAAGAAGGATGGAAGGAGAAGCGAGAGGAGGAGGATGGAGGAGGAGGAAAAGAGGAAAGAGAAGGAAGAGGAGTAGAAGAATGGAAGAAGGATGGAAGGAGGAGAAGCAGAAGAAGGGGAAGCCAAAGGAGAAGGATGGACAGAGATTCAGTTTTAAATTTACTGAACCTAACATCTTGAATTTAAAATTTAAAAAACCACCTTGCTTGGAATGACTTCCTTGGTATGATGCCACTCGAATTTCTCAGTTCCAGATTAAAACCCAAATCACCTCCAATCAGTCTAAAGCCTCTCAGATCTTTTCGAGGGAAGGAACGAGGAGATCCCACGGTGACTTTTGCTGGCGGCGGCAGCAGCTTCTGCACCCTCCCCTTCCTTCCCCCATCTTTCCCGGCGGCGGCATCCTTCCCCCCCAACCCTGCCCATGTCCCGGTGCCTCCTTGCCAGCTTTGGGCTGCTGCAGCTGCAGATGTGACCCCCCCTCAGAGCATCTTCTCCCCCTTCTTTTCACCTTCCACAATGAATTTCTGGGCGTAGCGCTTGAGATTCTTCCGTTTGATGGAGCCGAAGCTGGCTGGAAAGCTGCCTTCGGAGAGGAGGCGGAAAATATCCTCAAACTTGCTCTTGGGGCTGCAGGACCCTTCGTCGGCCACCTCCTCCTCTTCCTCCTCTTCCTCGGCCACTTGCAAGGCAGAGTCCATGTTGCAAGGAAGGCTCCAGCCGGGCAAGGGACTGGCTTCCAGAGCCTGGGGCTGCAGGGGTTTGGAGACCACTGGCCTGCAGCTGGGAAGCGCAGTCCTTTTATCCAGGAAATGCAGCTGTGCAGATGGGCTTTGCATTCGCGTAAGGGACGATGCACAAGTGCCCCTCGCTTTGCAAAGCTTTTGGGGAAGGCTCTTTCTTGCTGTCTGCACCAGGATGGGATGCTCTAGGTAGATCTGGAGTCCGGGGCCTTTGGGGCATTGGGGTGAGGGGGGTTCACATTTGACATGGTTGAAACTTAGAATTAATCAGAGAATTAATTAAAAACTGTCAATTAATAGGGTTGACAGAGTAGAATAGAATAGAAATATAAAAGAAAATAATAGAATAGAAAATAGAATGGAATAAAAAATAGAATAGAAAATGGAATAGAATAGAAATATGAAAGAAAACAATAGAAAATAGAATAGAAAATGGAATAGAATAGAAATATGAAAGAAAATAATAGAGTAGAAAATAAAGTAGAAAATAGAATAGAATAGAAAATAGAATAGGAAATGGAATAGAATAGAAATATGAAAGAAAATAATAGAATATAGTAGAAAATAGAATAGAAAATAGAATTATGAAAGAAAATAATAGAAAACAGAATACAAAAAGAAATAGAATAGAAAATAGAATTAAATCGAAAATAGAGAATAGAACAGAATAAAAAGGGAAAGAATAGAATATAAGAATAGAACATAGAATAGAAAAGAGTAGAAAATAGAATAAAAAATAGAATTATGAAAGAAAATAGAATAGAAAATGGAGTAAAATCGAAAATAGAGTAGAGAACAGAATAGAAAGTGAAAGAATAGAAGAATAGAATAGAATAGAATTCCTTATTGGACAAGCATGATTGGACACACAAGGAATTTGTCTTTGGACTAAATAAATGGAATGGCTTCCCTCCAGAAGTTGTGAGTTCTCCAACACCGGAGGTTTTAAAGAGGAGACTGGACAGTCCTTTGTCTGGAATGGTATAGAGTCTCCTGCTTGAGCAGGAGGCTGGTCTACAAGACCTCCAAAGTCCCTTCTAACTCTGTTACTGTATTATATATGCAGCCTCCAGAAATATCCCTGCTAAGCCCACTAAGGAAAATCAGTTCAGTTCAGAGAGAGGGAAGTTTTTGCTGTTTCCCTGAATTCATGGAGGATTGTTTTGCACAACTCAGGGCAATGAATGCGCAGTGTGGAATTTGCTCCCTCATCGTCCTTTTCTGCACGACTGGGAAGTGATCTTCCCTTCTACCCATCTGTTCCAGGATTCAGACAGATTTTTCTCCCTCGGCTGAGCAGCCACTTCACTGCTTATCTCAAAACAGTTTTGGGGAGATGAACAAAAGTATAACTGGTAGCAAAAGCGGAAACTGGATTCGCCCATAAATTGCAACTGATTTGTGGCTTAGCCTCTTGAGGGTAGCCATTGGCTAAGTTATAATTTGATTATATATTTGATTATAAATATGATTTGATTGCTTATTGTACCCAGTGACTATTATTAAGTGTTGCACCTTATGATTCTTGACTCTTGATGAATGTTCTTTTCTTTTATATACACTGAGAGCATTTGCACCAAGACAAATTCCTTGTGTGTCCAATCACACTTGGTCAATAAAGAATTCTATTCTATTCTTCTATTCTATTCTATTCTATTCTATTCTATTCTATTCTATTCTATTCTATTCTATTCTATTCTATTCACCATGGTTGGTGGGTCAACCCAGGTAACTGGGGCTTAATCCTTAACCCAGATTGAAGCAAATGGAAGCTTTAGCAATGGATTTTTCCTCCAAAGTTGGCAATTTTTAAGATGAGTAGAGTTGAATTCCCTTGAAGTTCCTGGACAAATAGGATGGAGCTTCCCATTGCAACAAAGCGGTCTTCATTCCTCTAGTCCCGAGCAGCCAGACTCTTGCCCGGCTGGACGGGTGGACTCCAACTCCCAGAATCCCCCAACCAGTGCATTTAACTGCTGCTCAACAATTAAACTTTCTCCCCACATCAGTATACAAAAATTCCTATTGAGAAAGTTTTGCATTTAAACAAAGGAGCCCTCTAGGGAAAAAAATGCAATGGCAGCTGCCTTCTTCCAAATGGCAAAATTGCAGATTTTCCCAGGCTGGCTTGCAAATAAATAAATAAATAAATAAATAAATCCGCTGGGAGGCTCTTTTGGGACCCACGAAATGGACTTGGCCCCGGCCCAAAGGGGCTCCTCGCTTTCCTCGGGGCCGTGGTTTGTGCTCCTCTGCAGCAGAGCTCCAGAGCTGGAAGAGAAGCTCCGACCTTGGCTTTCGTCCTCTTTTGGAGCCGCTGGGTAATTTGCAGACGCTCCCTGACGCGGGTTGGCGGCCGGGGCGCTTTGAGCGACGGACCCGTTGCCCGGGCGACCGGGGTTCCGTCCGCCGTCGGGCCCGGCCGACAACATGGAGCGCGGCGTGTTGGGGCCGGGCCGGTCCCGCTTCCTGGCCTGCGCTTGTTTCCTCACCGACAACCTTTTCGTGGAGCGCTACGGACTCCACCTGCGCTACCGGGGCGACCCCGAGCAGCTGCGGAGGGACTACGGGCCGGTGAGCCGAGGGGCGGCGGAGGATCCCTCGCCCGCAGTTGGGAATGGGAGGGAGGGGAAGGGCTGGACTACCGCCCCCATCCTCCCCGCCCTGCTGAGCCCCGTTCTTTCCCCCGCAGGTCTTGAGGCAGCGCGGCTGCAGGAGCGAGGAGGACTTCGCGGCCGTCCTTCGAGAGGTCTGGGCGGGCGAGGCTGCGAAGGAAGCCCCTCCGGGCTTTGGTTGCATTAGTTCTGCCCCTTTTCAACCGAAGAATCTCACTAGCCTGATTAGAAAAAAATCCTTTTTCTTCTTTCTTTTTCTCTTTTCTTCTCTCCTTCCTTCCTGTCTTCCTTTCCTCCCACTTGCTCTCCCTTTCTTTCTCCTGCCCTTCCTTCCCTCCCTCATTAGTCCTTCCTTCCTTCCTCAGTTTTTTCTTTCCTTCCTTATTAGTCCTTCCTTCCTTCATTCTTTCCTTCCTTCCTCTCTCCCATTTGCTCTTTTTATTCTTTCTCCTTCTCTTTTACTTCCTTTCCTTCCTCTCCCCTCCTTCCTTCATCTATCTATCTATCTATCTATCTATCTATCTATCTATCTATCTACACACGTACGTACATAGACAAAATAGATGTTTATATATGTATACACACATTGCATAGCTACATAATTACCAGTATGTATCAGCTGGAAGAATTGCACTGAACTCTGGAATTTCAGTATTCTTACCTTATTTTGAAAAAACATACAATTATGGATTACGCCACAGTATCGTTGCTGCTTTATATCAGCTACAATAATCACACCAGCATAATTCTTAAATTATATCCATATCTAGTGAGGCATATTGATATATAGTATATATGCCCACATGCTTATATAATTCTATCCACATATATCACCTGGAAGAATCACACCATTGTGGAATTTCAGTCTTCTTATTGTTACATTATTTTGAAGAATCATGCAATTGTGGCTTATTCCATAATATTAGCTTGAAAGAACCACACAACTGGAAGATGGTTACGATTCTATAATTGTATCCTTCCCTTTTTTGTACAACTCAAGGCAGTGTGTACAAAATGCTTTCTTGCCTCTTATTTTCCCCACACCGTTCCTCTTGAGAGGGGGTTGGGCGGTGCAAGAGACTCTGACCAAAAATCACCCACAGATTTATGTGTACTAGAACTCAGTTTCTGGCCTGGTACTTTTTGAATTTTATGAGACCCTCTCACTGTTTCTGTAAACAAGAAAGCGAGGAGGAAATCTCCCTTGTATCTGTTAAAGTATATCGTAATCTTAACATTTTATAAACAGTCAGATTGAATTGTTGCAGGTTGAAAATGAAGTGCAGAGAAGAAAGGAATTGGACCGTCTGTCCAGAGAAAGAAAAGCAATCATCTCTCAGAATTACAGACCAAAGCACCCACATCTATATATTTTACAGGTAAAGGATGTGTTTCGTTGTGTTCGCACATCGGTTTATGCTAGAGGACTTGGAGGAAGCGGGAGGAAACTTAGGCTAATTATGAAGCAGTGAGACTAACTTTTTGGCTTCAAAGCCTTTTCTGACAAAGAGGAAACCACATAATCTAGATGTTGATACCAACTCCTTTACCTGTGATTGAGGTAGGGGGATAATTTACCTGGGCAGGGGGGAGCATGCAGCCTGGCAACCTGCTCCCAGTCCCTAGAGTTAAGAGCGCTGGCAGGAACCCCCCAAAAATGGATGCAAGTGATAGGCCAGTTAATTAGAAGGAACGTTTATTCTGTTCAATTCTGTCTCTCTTGTTCTTTCCTCATCCCCACCTGCTATGGTAGGAATCATTTTTTAACCCGGAATTTTTAGAAACCGTCAAGTACTGCACATCCCAAAATGCTGATCTCCAGGGTCTCCTACACCGTGTGGAATCCTTATCAGGTAAAAACACTGTTCATTTATCAGTAGCCTGCAGGGTGAGCTTACGACTGTTTGGCTCAGGAAAGGCTCAGATTCTCACGCACAGATGAATCTTTCTTGCCCTTGCTGATGAAGTTCCATTCAATTGGGGAAATTCATCATTTTATATGCAAATAAATTAAAAAATCTTGAATTATGGCTTCCTGTCCACAAACTTCTAAGCTTTAACTATAAAAACAAAAAAAATGGGACTAGTTTATTTTATCAGCTGGAAAATATACTTATTACTAATAGGCAATAAAGTGGATTTCTTCATTCCCTTCCCTGGTTACTTTCTTCTTCTATTTCAGATAAGAGAATATACCGGTTGCCAATATTCACCAAGGAATTCTGCGAAGCTTTTGTTGAGGAGCTAGAACATTTTGAACAATCCGAGATGCCCAAGGGGAGACCCAATTCTATGAATAACTATGGGGTGAGATGCACATCTTGCAGATGGCAGAAATGGGGAATGTAACGGGGGCGTTGATGTGGGAATTAGTTTTGTTTAATGCACTTTCTCACATTAAAGAGGGTTGCTTGCATTCTATCCTGTCTCACTTAAATACAAAACAATTACCAATGCTACAGCGTTAATGCTTGACATCATAAAAAACATGTGTTTTTTTTTCAAAGCCCTGGAAAAAGATCAACCTGAATCTTCTGCTAGAATATTCATCATTTTATTTTCTTCTTCTTTTATCTTCTGGCCCTTACTTTCTTGTTCACATTTATGGCAGGTGCTTTTGAATGAACTTGGACTGGACGAAACTTTTCTTACACCTCTGCGAGAGAAATATTTGCAACCCCTGACAGCGCTGCTTTACCCGGACTGTGGAGGGAGCTGCCTGGACAGCCACAAAGCTTTTGTGGTGAAATACGCACCGCATGAAGACCTGGACTTGCACACTCATTACGACAACGCGGAAGTGACCCTCAATGTTTCCCTGGGGAAAGAGTTCGCCGAAGGGAGCCTTTATTTTGCAGAATTTAGACAGGTGCCTCTTTTAAAATACAAGCTTAGTACAATTGATTGTAATCTTTTTTCACATCAACATAGTTGGGATGGGCAATTAATTACTATATGACAGATTTGAGATCAGGTGTCTTTATAATAGTCAAACTTTTCTCAGCTCTGCTGGAGACCTTCTCTACCTCGAGGTAGTACTTATTTTATACATCTATGAATTATTAAAGCTATAATCACCTGGGTGTACGGTGGTTATAACTTTTGGTTATTTTCTTGACATCTTGCCTGTATTATTCTTAGAAATAACCCAAGGCAGTAAACATACCTAACATCCCTTCCTCCTCCTAGTTTCCTCACAACAACCCGGTGAAGTGAGCTGAGAGTGTGTGTGACTGGCCCAAGGTCACCTAGCTGGCTTTTGTGCCTAAAGCAGGACTACAACTCACAATCTCCTGGTTTCCAGCCGGGTGTCTTAACCACTAGTTTCCACTGCCTTGATTCGAAGACCACAACTGCTGAAACAGCTCTTAACCTGGTGATCTTTGTCCATTTTTTTTTCAAGGATGCCAAGCCTGTGCCAAATTACCTTGAGGTCGAACACCTGCTGTACTACGGATTGTTCCATCGTGGAGGGCAGCTACACGGGGCACTGCCCATTGCCTCTGGCGAGCGCAGGAACCTGATTATCTGGATGCGATCATCCGCTGTCCGCAACCACCTTTGTCCCATGTGCAACAGAGTGCCTGACCTCGTTGAGGCGGATGGATTTGGTGATGGGTTCACTAGGATTTTGGAGGGCAGCCCTCCTGGGACCACAGATGTGTGCTCATTAACATAGACGATGGAGAGAGCGCAGAATTTTATATCTGGGTTTTAATAAATTTTCAAAATCTGACTATGGCATCAATAGTCTCTTCTCTGTGCAGTCCTGAGTGCTTGGCAGTTTGCTTGCGGACGTTCCATTGCCCAACTAGGCAACATCATCAGTGCTAGAATGAAGTGGGGTTGGAGGAGGACGGCTGTGGGGTCCTTGGCGCTCTTTGAGTTTCTTGCAGACATTTCACGTCCCAACAAGGCAATATCATCAGTTTGAGGGTGTGTAAGGGGCTCCCTGCTTGCATATGCCAAAATCCCACGCAATATCAGTCCTATTTAGATGGTGTCTCTCCAGCATAACAGCTAAATACCTTTTTTAAATCAAAAGCTCAGAAATACTATTTTGAATGCTTTATTTTTTTAAATAAGTACCTTTCCTTCTCAGTTACAATAGCCTCAAATTGGAAAGGAAAATCTCCTATTTTTAACTTCTGGTGCTCAGAAAGCCAACAGCTTCAGGAATCTTGAAAGAGATTTAAATAAATTTAAATAAGTAAATCCCGACAAAGCCGTGGGTGAAGAGTGAGATGGAAGGCATAGGAATTTAATAAAATAAATGTAATAAATCTCTATTTGGAAAGAAACTTCCTATCTAAGGCTCACGTATATTAACCGAGGTGGGAACCAAAGTGCGCAGACTCCGATTCCCCGCCGGACTCATCCAGGAACGTACCAACCGGAAGTCGCCGCCAGAGTTTAGCGAACGGTCGCCGTTGCGGCGGGAGGGGGGGCTGCGTTCGCTTCCCGAGGCGGCTGAGGTCCGCGGATGGTGCGGAGAAGCCGCCTTAACGAGGGCCCTCCTCCTCACGCCGTGCCGGGCCTTCTCCGCCCCACCGGCGAGCCGCTTACCTGACTCGGTAAGTTCAAGACCACCTGGGCGAATTCGGATCCAGAAAAGCGGAGCAGGGTCGTCGTTGGTACGCATGCGCCCCAGGCGGCCACCTCTGGAGACTAGGAGGAGGCGGGCTTATAAAGGCAGGGGTGCACGCGGATTGGCCGAAGACAGTTTAAAATGACAGCTAGGAGAGGGAGCTTTTCTTAAAGGGCCAGTGCTGAAGTCTTATTCGGTATAGAAAAGGAAGAATATTAATATACTGTAAAGATTTTGAGTACAGATAGCTATAAAACAGGGGGGAGCAATTTTCCTTAAGAATAAAGTGACTATTCCAAAAGGAATAAGACCTAAAAGAATAAAAATTACATCAATTTTGTTGCTTTTGCATCAATTCAGCTAGTGCCCTTCTGTCTGCTTCCCCCTTTAAATCTTAACCAGTTTAAAAGAAAAATAATGTATGTTATCTTTCTAGAAGAACATGTGTTTTCCTCATGTGATAGCATAAACTTGCAAGAAAGTCTGTGGTACCACATAAATATTTTATACACCAGATACAATTAAGATAACATAGTTACCCTGTGAAACTCATGGCCACAAAATACCTGTGAAAAGAAATGGGAATTAATCCAGTGGTTAAGTGAAGTAATTAAGTGAAACTGAAAAAAATGGATTAAAAAAAAAAAGATTAAAGATCTACGGGATAAGAATTCCATTGTAAAAAAGAATAAAGTTTTAGTTGGAGATGAACAACAGGAGTTATATTTTGTATTATATTTTACCTGTTTTAAATTTATTTTACACTTTTTAAATTTTATCTATTCTAGCTTTACAAATAAGACATTCCTAGAGGGTTGCAGTAGTGACGGTTATTCTGCTGGGGGTGTGTTAAAAAGCATTTTGTCTGTCTAAAACAGGCCCAAGAGCAAGATGGCTCACAGCCAGACTAAGAAACGCAGGAGGAGTCGAAGTGATTCCCGGAGTCGAAGTGATTCCCGGAGCCGACGAGACAAGGAGGAAGATAAGAAAAGGAGGAAGAGTAGCAAAGATTCCCGAGAGAGGAAGAGCCGATCCCCGGCAAGCAAAAAAGAATCTGAACCCCAGGAATTCAGGATGAGTTTATCCTCTTCCAAAGACGGTGAGCTTTTCCCAAAATTGCAGCCAAGATTTAAGCATAGTTCACAAAATTGTCTGCTACAAGGTCTTGCCCGTTAATGACTTCTTCAGCCTCAACCACAAGAACACATGGGCAAAAAACTGATACAAGCTCAAAGTAAACCACTCCAAACTCGACTGAATTTCTTCCCTTTAAAAACTGTTCTTGGGAGAGTTTTTTCTCCAGCTGATGATAGCTGTGAATCTTAACAAATGCACAGTTGCGTCCTCAAGTGAGTGTTGTTGAAAGATGGAAGAACGATGCGGATTTCTCCTCGACCTTCCATCTTGGTTCCCTGGCAGTTCACAGGAGGGTCCTCCTTGGCTTTGACGTATCGTATTTTATTTTATTTGTTTGTCAAACATATCCAAGATAACAAGTGTCGGTATGAACATAAACATGATGTCAGATGTGATGACCCAAAGGGGCGTGGCACAAAAGCAACCAAGTGACAAAAGTCGGTAAAGTCCCTTTAATTCCTCCAACTTGGCCCCCAATATCCAGTTATCATCAGCTGGAGAAAAAAACTCTCCCAAGAACAGTTTTTAAAGGGAAGAAATTCAGTCGAGTTTGGAGCGGTTTACTTTGAGCTTGTATCAGTTTTTTGCCCGTATGTTCTTGTGGTTGAAGCTGAAGAAGTCATTAACGGGCAAGACCTTGTAGCAGACAATTTTGTGAACTATGCTTAAATCTTGGTTTTCCCTTCCTTAAAACTTCCCAGGAGTTCCCCCAGAAACTTGAGCAATTTTAACATTTGAAACAGGAAGCTCAGATTTAGTGGCGGTTCTCGCTGTTTGCAGGCATGATTTTTAAGGCAGCCTGGGGGAAAAAAAGTGTGTGTGGGGGGGAATTCTGGGAATTTAACTCCACCCATCTTAAAAGGGGCTGAGGTTGAGAAACACTGCTTTAAGGAGCAGGTTGATACCGACGACTTCACTTGCAGGGTTGCAGAAAAGCCCAAATTATTTTGAAGAAGTTGGTTAGCCAGCTCACTCCGTTCAGATGTGGTCTCCAGACAGGTTGGGTCTCGGTAGGACTAGCAAGGAGAATTACTTTGCACACACCCACTTGGTGATGAATTATTTTGTGGTTCTCTTGTGACACGACAATTGTTGTGGTTCACCGGCAGCAGATGCGGACGGTTGAGGGGCCTGCGTGGGATGCTGGGATGGGGCCAGGGCCATCAGGGAGATGGTCCTGGTCCCCTTCAGAGATTATGGAGGCTGGCAGCAGTGAGGAAGAGACCCCCGAGGAGCCTGTGCCCAGTGCACATGCGCACAGGGCTGCTCGAAGAAAAGAGCAGCTGCAGTAGCACGGGCAACTCGGGAGTAAGACTGCAAGGGGATGGCCCCTCCCTTAAGCGATAAAAGCCGGCTGAGAAACCGGAGTTCTTTGCAGGAAGCAAAGAAGTTTTTTTGCACTCAAGCCTGGTGGATGTTCTGACTCTCTAAGTTTGTGTTTGGAGACTCCTTGGGTTTGAAATATTTCTTAGTAACTTTATCTAGTGTTCTTGGCAGCCTTGCACCACCTTGGCAAGGCTCATTCTTACCAAAGACAGTTAGTTTGAAACAGCCTTTTAATCGTGAAGGAATGGAATTCGTAAAGAATCATTAAAAGGTTTTGCTGTGACCTCCGTTTGGTGTTGGTTTCCTTGGAACCAGGTTTGGGTCAGAACAATAATAAATGAAGCCGGTGGGATCAGATCTCCTGGATTTCAGCCCCCGTTTATCTTCTGTTCCATGCTGCCTTCTAGTGAAAAAGAAGAAGAAAACGAAGAAGAAAAGGAAGAGGAAGGACAGCAGCTCCTCTTCCTCCGAGACCAGCTCTTCTTCCTTCTCCTCTTCCAAATCGGCCTCCTCTTCCAGCGCCTCTTCGGACGGGTCCGGCGACAACAAGCCCAAATCCGAAAAGAAAAAGCAGAGGAGGAAGAAAGCATCCAAAGGGAAAGATAAGAAGCGGAGAAAACGAAAAGAGAAAAAGAAGAAGAAGAAAGCCAAGAAGGAAAAGGGAAAAGAGGAGGGACCTAAGAAGGAGGAGGCCCCCGGCCCTTCGCTGGACCAGTGGCAGAAGGAGGCTGGGTCGGATTCTGGACCTGGTAAGGCTGGCATTTGTAAACTCAGTTAAAGCGAGCCTGGAAAAAAAAATTCTCCAAAAAAGAGGGTTGGAGGTACTATTGAGAGGCTTTTGTAACATAAAATAAGTCCCCCTTCCTTCTTCCCTCCTTCCCTTTCCCTTCCTTCTGCCTCAATCTCCTTCCTTCCTTCCCTCCCTCTTTTTCCTTTCCCCTTCCCTCCTTCCTTTCCTCCCTCCCTCTCTTTCCACAATCGTTGTTCATGAAGAACAGGGTTTTCCCCCCCTTCCTTCCCTCCTTTCCCTTTCCCCTTCCTTCTTTCCTTTCCTTCCTTTTTCCCTCCCTCCCTTCCAACAATGGTTGTTGTTGAGGTAATTTCCCATTAGGAGACTGAGCACATACAGGGAGACGTAGTGAGAGAAGAATAATGCACACACAGCATACAGATACACTGTACAGTTAAATGTAGGTTTTTACTTTCCATAAAGGTTTAAGCAAAGTTCAAAATAGGCAGTCCAAAGTCATTCACAAGTTAAATCAGTTTTCAGTCCAGGGATAATCCAATAACAAAGTCCAGTGTCAAAAACAGTTCAGTATCAGACTTACATCAAATCCAGGAATAGCAGTCAATTAGAAGGAAAAACGGAGGAACGGCAAAACTCTCCAACAGAAGGAAACAGAGATTCACTCACTTCTGAGACTAAGACTAAGACTAAACAACCCAGGTTTCTGGCTCCATCTTATGGCCGTTTGAGAAACCACACCCAATTACACTTTAGTATTTTCTTAAAGGTACAGTATTAAAATATTTATCCTGGTTTATATATTTCCAACCCAAATACCTGTTAGGTGACTTACATTCCTAACATTTGTTCATCATGAACAGGGTTTTTTTCCCTTCCTTCCCTCCTTTCCTTTTCCCCTTCCTTTCTTTCCTCCTCCTTCCCTCCCTCCCTCCCTCCCTTCCCACAGTAGTTCCCCCTCCCCCCCATGCAGACTAAATCCCCTGGGTCCTTTCTCCCTATGGGGTAAAAGCCAGAGCCTTTTCTATGGTCTATTGAAGAGTTTAAATAGCATCCTTTTATTTTCTGACGGAGGTTCCTCTTTCAGCCCTCACGGACGAGCAGAAATTCCGCATCCAGGCCATGAAGCCGATGACGAAAGAGGAATGGGACGCCCGCCAGAGCGTTATACGGAAAGTCCTCGACCCCGAAACAGGCCGAATGAGGTAGGAGCAGGGCGGCTGGGTTGAATGGCGATTCCTTCCCTGTAATCTTTGTCTTTTAATGACCCCGTAATCCCTTGCGTCGGGTTGAAAACTTGGCAACTGAATGGAGCAGAATGGTTACTGGCCAGATGCCCTTCCTGTCACCAATGCGGAGTTCACAGCAGATAATTACTCATTGTACACAGGGAGAGAAATATCGGCCGCTACCTGGGATCGAACTCACCGCCTCCTGATTGTGAGGCGAAAGCTCCACCTCTAGGCCACCGCACCACTCAGTTCCTTCCCTGTAATAATTTTACAAGCTCTGTAGAATCATGCTGCCCCAACATCAACAGAAAGCAGGTTGCGTGGGGTACCAAGTGGAGGTGTTTCTCTTGCAGACTTATTAAGGGCGACGGAGAGATCTTGGAGGAGATTGTCACGAAAGACCGGCATAAAGAAATAAACAAGGTTAGTAACTTTCTACTGCCACAACAAGCTTGGTTGCAGCTGGCCTGCTTGGACAGGGTGAGCGTCATTGACTTCCTAACTAAAAACCGGCTGCGTTTTCCTTCAGAAGTTCTTATTTTACCTTGAAATTTACTCAGACAAGATGCTCGTTTCTGTCTCCATATCTGCACTTCAAAACACCCCGAGCGTCCTGTCTACGGAGATTGTCAGTCACCTAAGTCATGGTTGTCCCAAAGGTGTTTTTCTCCCCAAAAGGCAACTAGATTTTGTTTTTCCTTGAAGAGCTGTCACTTCTCATCCAAGAAGCTTCTCCCGTTCTGATGAAAGGAAGAAGAGAGCTTCCGTCAAAACGGAAGAAGCTTCTTGGATGAGAAGCAAAACCTCCTCAAGGAAAAATGTAAGTCCATTTGCCTTTTGGAAAAGGCACTTTTGACACCCCGAGCATCAGTCTTAACAAAATCAGGCTTCCTAAAGTGCAGGGTGAAACACCGCTGATTGACAGACGTCAATTCAATTCTCTTTTTATTTTCACCACCACTGGAAACCTTATAGCTTCCAGGCAATCAATCCATTCACCTTCTGGATTTTGCCATTTTCGGGGAATCCCTTTTGTGGTTAGCCGGCAGCAGGTGCGGACGGCTGAGGAGAGCGAGGACTCAGATGAGGGGCCAGGACCGTCAGGGAGTGGACTGCTGCCTTCAGAGATTGTGGGGGCTGGCAGCAGCGATGAGGAGGTTCCCGAGGAGCCTGTGCCAAGTGCATGTGTGTGTAGGATTGCTCGCAGGAAAGAGCAGCGACAACAGCACGGGTGACTCTGGAATAAGGCTGCAAGGTAATGGCCCCTCCTTCAAGAAGATAAAAGCCAGCTGTGAATTGGATGTTCTTTGCAGGAAGCAAAGACGTTTTGAAACTCAGCCTCGTGGATGTTGCAGTATCTTAGTTGGTATTTGAAGACTCTTGTGTTGTGAAATATTTCTTATCTGGCAGCCTCGCACAGTTTTGGCGAGGCTCGTGCTTCTCAAAGTTAGTTTGCAGCAGCCTTTTAACCGAGGATTCGTAAGAACCATTAAAAGGTTTCTGTTCCCTTTGGGTTGTGTTTTACTGGAAAAGGGTTTGGGTCGGAACAATCCCAGGGTGGGGTGGGGAATGGTGGAGGGCAGCTAAACAGGACTTTATTTGTCTCTGCTCAGCTCCCCCTAACCTGTACCATCGTTTCCTTTTCCAGCAAGCTAATCGGGGCGATGGACTTTCGTTCCAGATGAAAATGGGGATGTTGCAGTAACGGAGCAGACCCCGAAATGGCAAAGATGATCCGGTGGCTGTTTGCAAAAGGTTTTGCCCCAACGAGGCATGTCCAGGTGCCAGAAGGCAGGCCCAGGCCACGCTGCCCAAGCCTTTGCGGGGGGGGGGCTCTCCCCCTCCCTTTCTGCCCCAAGGGCTCCTTGATTTCCCCAGGGGCCGGTCTCTTCAGCTTCTCATCCAGCTGAGGTTAGGGAATGTAATTCCACCAGGTTCTCCTTGTGGGGTGCAGGGGGGGAAAGAGAGAGAGAGAGAGGATGCAGGAGAAAAGAAAAGAAAAGAACCCCTAACAAATTCAGGGCTGTTTTTGATGGGGGCGCTTCCCAAGGGATTTCTTGCAGCTAGAGAGGCCGCTGATCTCCCTCGTCCGTAATTTTGAGGATCTGGGAGGGAAGTCGAGCAAAGGAGCAACTCCCCGTCACGCTGAGAAAAAAAATGCCCAGCCTTGCCAAGCGATGCAAAACCCTCCCATCAGAGCCTGGGCTACCGCAACGGCTCCATACCAGCAAGGAGAATGACTCATCCTCCCCCTGGTCTGGCTGCCGGAGGAGGAGAGAGCTCAGGCCTACGGGGTCTCCTTCAATCCACCTGGCATTGCGCCACTCCCCTTCCCCTCTCCCTAACCCCCCCACCCCCAGCAAGGAGGCCCAAGAGCTTCAGGGGAACCTGGAATGAGACCACCTGGCCCAATTCTCCGGCTGCCTCAGTTCCTCTCCTTCCAGGCACAGGTGATTCACCTCGCCTTTGAAGGGTACAGTGGCTTCCCGGCCAGTCGGGGGAAGATTAAAGAGCCGTTTAGGGGTTTCCAGATGGGCCGATTCTTGATTTTGGGCTACGGGAGAAGGTTGGTTGGACCCCAACGAATGCCTGGAAGGTTGCCAGCTGCTCAGTCCCGGTGTGGGATTTGATTTCAGCTTCTGCTAGTGAGAAAGGCAAAAGATGGCGTTGTAAGCTCGCAAGAAGAGGCCTGGCAAAACCTACCGTCTCTGCCTGGGCTGTTCGTTTAATTCTGCATTAGTTGCTGCGGGTTTTAATTTTAAATTCTCTCCTTCTCCTTCCATCCTTCTCCTCTTTCTCTTCTTCCCATGCTCCTCCTCCTTTTCCTTCCATCCTTTTCCTTCCACCCTTCTTTCTCCTCTTCCTTTCATTCTTTTCTTCCTTTTCTTCTTCTCTTCCTTCCATCGTCTTCTTTCCTGCTATTCTTATCCTTTCTCCTTCTCTTCCTTTCCTTCTTCTCCTTCCATCTTTCTCCTTTTCTTCTTTTCTCTTTCCTTCTTTTTTGTCTTCCACCCTCCTTTTCCTGCTCTTTCTCTCCTTCCATCCATCTCCTCCTCCTCTTCTGGCCAGAGAGCATTCACAGTCAATCATTCATTCTCGGATAGCCACTTTGTGCAATTTGCACATAACCTTCCTTAACGGGCAAGAGATTCCCCCCTTCTTTCCAATCCCTCCCGCTTTCAATCTTGCCTGGCCTGTTCACCCTACCGGTACAAAACTGGGTTACGCACAGGCCCAGCGGAACTATGCACCGGCCAATTCGTAGCCTCCTCTGGCAATCAAACAGTTGCTCAGCTACCTTGTGTAAACTCTGTTCCCCACTGCAAGCAGTTAATTATTAATCCGTTCTTGGAACAGGCCACGCAATTCACCCCAGAGGGAAATCAAACAGACGCATGCGAGAGAAAATACGGTAGCCGGCATGTGTTTAAAATTCTGCAGGGCATCCCATCCTGCAGAGGAAATCGTGCTGGTTTCCAAAGCACCACTAAAGGCAGATTTAATATTCTTCCTTTGAAATTCGCCAAATGAAACTGTTCTTATTTAATTTTTTTTTTTTTTTTGGTTAATTTGGCTGGATTGTATGTACCCTTTGCATGTGTCGTTCTCTTTTTCAAAACTGCAAGCTCTTAAAAAGAAGAATCCAGACGGTCCAAGGCAATCAATATTGTGCCACCTGTCCAACTGGGAAATGCTTGTACAGGGTGCTGATGTAGCTAATTGAACTAATTAAAGCAGTCTTCTGAACCACCTTAGTCGGCTGATGGCATCCTCTGTTCAGTTAGAGGAGGAGCGCTTGTTCTGTAGTGGGTGTGTTTTCCAGACTGTTCTGGCACGTTTAAATTCGGGATAAGGATGAGCTACTATCAGATGATACACCGGAAGAAGGGATGGCTTCCCAAATTAAGAAAGGCCTGCCACCAACACCAGGGAAATTATTTTATCCACGAATAATAATAATAATAATAAAAATCACTCAAGATCCAAGTCGTTTGCCTGCTTTCCGGCTTGGCCTCAGTGGTTTAGCAGGAGCTACAAACAGACCACCTTCTCTCTCTCTGCATCCTTACCAATACCCAAAGTTTCCAAGATACTGCAACTGAGTTAATCCCTTGGTGATTATTTTTGCCTGGTGAAGAAAAGGTTACACAGGAGGGTATATTTGCAACAAAAAAAATAAATAAATCGAGGGAATTGCCAGGGAAAGTTGAACCCAACGAAGCCCAACCGAAGGAAATGGACACGGGTTAAAATAGGCCCCATGGGGCAATTTGTGATGTGGTTCCGGGCATGTTTTTGCAAAGAAACAAAGACGGTGAGCAAAACCTTCCCAGTTCCTTTAATTAAGAGGTTCACATACAACTGTGGTAGCTGGATACAAAGCATACTCGGGTGGCAGGAGAGAAGATGGCAGTCACGTACGACAACAGCAAGGCGCCTGACAGTATCATGCACACAGAAACATAGGAACATAATGAAACAAAACGAAAAAGATGGAACAGGTTAAGCCAGACCCTCCAAACGTCCAAACTGAGCATTTCCACCTGCAATAATTTTATCCCCCTCCCGACTGTCTCCTTAAAAGTGAAGATTTTTCCCATTTCCGGTGCCAACAGGACACATTTAAAGATGACATTAGGACAGGTGGAGAAAAAAGAGGGCTAATAGGAACCTTGTAGTGATGGTGAAGACATTGAAAAGAGAGATAAATGCTTCCCAGCCAAGCCGCTTTGGCTAAATCCGGCGGGAACCAAACTTGGTCAAGGTGCTCGACTCCGCTGCAGGGCACGATAAACCTCCTTCAAACTGAAATGTTGCCCTGTTTGAAAAGGCAAAGAGATCTGCCTGGATTGAAAAGCGGGGAGGCTTTCCTTCCATCAAGACGTTCCAGTTTGCCTGCTACCTTTCTGCTATCCTGGGATTTAAGGGGGTGATGGGTGAGAATTGCCAGGTTTCTAATTCTGGATCAGATTGGAGCCCTTCGGTTCCAATAAATAAAATAAAATAAAACAGATCTACATTCTTTCCAAGCAGAGGTGTTTCAGATCAGGAGTGTCCAACCTCGGCCAACTTTTAAGACCTGTGGACTTCCAACAACCAGAATCCCCCAGCCAACATGGGTGGACCTCAATTCCCAGAATCCCCCCGGCCAGCATGTTGAGATTTCCCTCCACCTTAAAATTTGCCCAAGTTTGCAAAAACATTTGAGTCGTACAACCGGCTTTTTACACACGTCTTGCAAATGCACACACGGAGACACGAGACGTAAGTGTTTTTGTTTTTCTTTAGAATTTGAAAATGTTTACACATCAGGTTGTGTCTTGGTTGACGGGTTGTGCAGAGTAAAAGAAGGAAGGGAGGAAGTCCCAAACAGTGTGTGTGGTTCCCTTGGCAGTTTTTGCGATGTCTTTTTTTTTTGCGCGCGACATAATGGAGACGCGGTGATCGGACGAGACAGAGCAGATACGCAATCCTTTTGGACACTTCTCCCACTCCTGTTTTTCAACGTCCATCCCTAAGCACTAGGCGCAACCAGAGAGAGAAGAAAAATAAATAAATCCCATAAGTAGTGTGAGAAACCTTCCAGACCCCTTCGCAGTTGGACAGATGGCTTAGTATCATACAATATGGCTTCCTAAACCACCGAGATTTTCTCCGTACAGTGAATTTTACTCCGGCACTTTTCAAAGGAAGAGAAACGGATGCTGGAGAAGATTTAAAGGGGTGGGGGGGAGGGATATATTATAAAAAAGAGCATTGGGTGGATATTTGTTCATTAAAAAATATATATATCCAGGCAAACCACCGAAGCGTTGCAGAGGTTGGAAAAAGGCTGCATTTCACAGTGCAAAAGTGCCCATCCATTGGGACGCCCGTCGGTCTGGCGGGGGGGAAAGGCCGGAAAAGACGGACGAAGATGCGCCTGCGAGATAAGGGGTGATACAAGCGGTCGGAGGCGGACAGTGGAGATATCTGAGCAAAGCATATAAAAAAAGGAGCGGCATTGCAGGCCGATAAAGACAAGGTTGACCTCCCAGTGAAGAGGTTGGGGCTTTAGGATGGGCCGAAATGCCCCTTGGCAGCAGCTAGAAAAATCTGGATGGCAAACAGGGCAGACGAAGAAGGAGGGTGAACAGCCAGACAAATGCCACCCCCCCTCACGTCTTTCCCCCCCCCAAAGCTTTCAAACCTCTTTCAAGCCAGGTAAACGAGCAGAGAAGGAGGAGGAAAATACAGGTCCTCCTTGGACTTACGACCCTCCCAGATTTCCGTTGCTAAGCGGGACAGTGGTGGAGTTTTTGCCCCCTTTTGTGACCTTTCTGGCCGCCGTCATTAAAGGAGTCCCTGTAGTTATTTGTCCGATGCTTGTTAAGTGAGTCAGGATCCCCCGTTGGCTTTGCTCATCTGAAGGGGGCCAAAGGGGATCCTGTGACAAGCACACACCTCCCTGGGACCCTGCGACCGTCACAAGGATGAATCCACTGCCAAGTGGGTGAATTTTGATCCCGTGACTAACGGGATACCGCGACGGTACAAGAAACGGTCATAAGTCACCCTTTTTTTAAGTGCCATTGTAACTCTGAATGGTCGTAAGCCAAGGACCCCCTGTATTATAAATCCCCTTCTGCTCAGAGATCCTATCGTTTTTAGCATCAAATCTCTTCCAGGCGGGGGAAAAAAAATGCCGTTTTCCCTCTCCTAACTTCCCTGGTCAGGTTGATGTCTCTGCGAGGTGGCTCAAATGGCTAATGCGAACTTTTTAAAAAAAAATCTTTCCGAAATATCCAAAGGGCGAATGGGTGGGGAAATCTCCCCCTTCGTTCAAGCCTGCCGTGTTGTTGTGCGTCTGTTAAGTACAGACAGACCTTCCGTGGCTTAACAACATTGAATGACATGCGCTATAAATCCGGAAGGAGTCGCTTGAAAAATAAAAATAAAATAAAAACCAGACCTCCTTCCTAAAAGTTTCTCAGTGCAAACCCCTAAAAACCATGAGGTGTACAGTTGTGATATATCTACCGGTTTAAAAAAAAGAAAACCGAGTTTACAACCCCTCCCGAAATCTGATACTATAACGTTGGAAAAACGAGAAAACGATTCCAGTCTAAAGGCAGGGAGGGGAATTCATAAATAAATAAATAAACAACAACAATCTGAAAAGGCCTGGGAAGAATTTGGACGTAGCTTCTTTTTATTTTCGGTTTTAGGCTGAGGAAATATCGCCACTTCCCAGGTGTTCCGAATCATACGGCAGGTCCTGCCTTCAGAAGGTCGTGCCCAAGTCGTGCTCCCTTCCTTCCGAAGGGGCAGAATCCCGTGCCTGTTAAGACTTGTTTTTAAAAAATTTCCTGAATTAGTGCAATCCGTCAACTTCCAAACTCTTATTTAAAAAATAAAAAGCCTTTAATTAGAACCAGCCTCGATAAAATCACCAATCCAGCAGTGTGTGCATTGCACCCGTAGCTTTATATCGCCACCGTTGAAGCCGTCCAACGTGACTCGGCCCTGGGGCTGTGGCTTCTGCTTGTGGGTCTCCGAGTCCTTCCAGACTCCAGAAATGAATCAAGTGTGGTTGCGGGTTGTAAAGTAGTGATAGTTGTCGATGTCCCCTTCCTCGTGTCCGGTCTACGTGAGCACAATCTGCTCTCCTGCTGCTGCTCCCAACGGTACCGGTGGGTTTACTTGGATGATGTGTCTTCTCGTCTTTGATGGACGGCTACGAAGAAGCTGGACAGGCACGTATTTACAATCTCTAACCCTGGATAAAGAGCCGGAAAATGGTGGATCTTTGAAGATGAGGCAGCTTGAAGTCTCAGGGGCAGAAGGTGGCTCCTGTTCTCGGCCTCCCCGGTTGCTCTCCACGTACCCAACGTCCCTGCCATGTTTTGTGAGTGGTGGGGGGGAAGGAAACCCAAATTGCTTGGTTGCTCCTGGCCAGGTCACTGCCGCCCCACCGGCAATAAGTAGCACCATATTTGCCCACGAGCCCCACGCCACTGGCCATGCCGTGGCCCCTGCTTCCGCCACCCGGGCAAGTGCAGCCGGCCATCATCGCGCCTCGGACGCCTCTACTTCTGACCCAAGTTCCCCGGTTCGAGCCTTGGGAGTGTGCTTCGGCCCCAGCAGCCCGTGGCGAGACTCATGCTCCGTTGGCTGCGTTCTCGGTCCCTTTCCCGGTCACTTTCGGAGTGGCTTTGTGTCCACTCTGGACGGTAACTGGCACTCTGGCCAGAGGACACGGTGGGCTGGGAGGAGATAGTTCGCAACAGGTGGTTCCTCTTGCGCAGGAATTCGGTTTGGCCTGGGAGTCCGAAGCTGCCCTTCCGGAGAGCCATTCGCGTGGTGTTCTTGGCAGGCCGAGAGCGATGAGTGTACTCCAGCTGAGCCAGATGGGACGCGTAGCCTTCTGTGATGAACTGCAGGACAAGAGACACCAAAAATTCCTTACTTTGGGAGAGGACTCAGGGTGGTGCCCTTGGCTTAAGGTCAAAGAACTTCTCTTTCAGAGGACCTACCAACAGATCGGTTTCCCGGCCCCTTTCCCTCCCCTACTTCACTCTACCACCGTCATCAAAGTCTTGTCCTTCCCTGCTTTTCCTCTTCCCATATCTGGTGAGCACAATCCTGTTTTGCCCTTTGAGGTAGTTGGGAGAAGAAGCATTTTCCTTCTCCTTTCCTACATCCCTTCCAAAATGCTTCCCACCGGGGTGGGTTTCTACCGGTTCTGTCCACCTCTGTAGAACCGGTAGCTCTGAAGAGCAGCAGACATAGAAAGGAAGGGAAAAAAAAACTCCAGAGAAGTTCTAGAGACAGGAAGTCTAGTCCTGCCAAGAATGTAATAAGGGTTAACGGAGAGGCAGTTTCTGTAAGCAACACCAGAATGTTTCCTTCCTGCCTTCCTTACAGGATTAGACCAGCAATTTCTTCTAACAACCGGTTCTCCGAACTGCTTAGAATGTTAACAACAGGTTCTAGCGAATAGGTGCGAACTGGTAGAAACCCACCCCTGGCTCATACCCTTGCAGTTGGTATCTGGAAGAAAACCAGGATTGGTTCTACGTACTGGCCCAAGCAGCTGAACATGTATATCTGGTCAGCTTGCAACCTCTGGGCGTTTCCAACCCAACCTGCTTCGTTGTTCTGGCTTAGGCTCCAAAGCTAAGCCTGATCTTTGGAACATCTTTCCAAAAGTTCCTCAATCCAACAGAGCTAAGGTGAGTTTGCTAACGTTGCTCCTTTCTTCTACAAGATGCTTCCCTGAGATTTATTGACCGTGGAAAGCAAGCTGGACCCCTTACAATAAAAGGTTCTCACTTGGCATTGGTTCTGTAACTTTTTGGTAGGCCGCCCGACAATGTAGATCTGTGAAGGGGACAGGTTGATGGAGGTGTAGACGGAGACATCCTTGGTGGATCCATAGGCCGCATGGATCTTCATGTCCAGCTAGAAGAAGAAGAAAAAGTCAATCTGTCAACTCATAAAATATTCCTGTGGTCTTTTAGAGTTGCCAACGGACAGGGAGGGGGGGAGCAGTGGGCAGGTTGCATTCCATAAATGTTTTCAAAGATAGTAACTAGGTGACTGAAGTTTCTGCTGGGCAAAATTCTAACTGGAGAACAGGATGGATGACTCTGGGCTATGGAGGCGTCCCATTGGAGAATATGAATTATGACACACCCAGGGGGTGGGGGAAAACCAGGGTCAAGGCTGACAGTGAATGATGTGCCTCAGAGTCGGCTATACCCAGGCAGCGCTGGACATGTTAACTCCCAATAAATCCTTTTGAAGTTTTGGAAGTGTCAACTCAGAAAACATTTTGTATACGTGTTTTATAGTTGACAACAGAAGGGAGGGGGGTAGTTTCAAAGAGCAGGCAACAGTTTGAAATCGAAAGTACATTCCATTCATATTTTCTTCAAAGACTGATTAGATGGCTGAACTATATAGAATATATAAAGATGTATTGTTATATTATAATTATGGGATGGATTTAGGATGATAATATGAATCGTTATAAATCAATTTAAAAATATGGAATATCTCGCATAACGTGAATAAATAATCATATAGTCAAATGATTGACTAACAAAGATAAATGTATTTAGAAATATCTGTTTGATAATGTGAGAATATATACAACAATTGTAAGTGAGGACTATGGAGAAGTTTGTAACCAACCGACACACTATATGTATGTAATTGGAAGATGGCTTTACGTTTTCATGTTTTGTTTGTGTATGTCTAAAAATAAAAAAAAATTCTTTGGAAAAAAAAAAAGAAATTTTGGGCTTGATTGTGGTCATAAGCAGAGGACTACCTGTACTAAGAAACCGATTCAAAGAAGTGACGGATGGAAACCAGATCTCCTGCCCACCACAGACAGCTACACAGCCCATCGTGGGTGGTTAAAAAATGTGGAAAAAATATAAGGGCAAGAGAAAGATGTGCAAGAATGTGAATCTTTATAAACAGGACTCATGTTTGATACTCAGCAATCTCTGGAATTTTATTTTATTTTTCCTCGTAAGGACTTGTTAACTTTCCTGCAATATAATTTCTGATCAGAAGGTCCCAGATTCTCAAAGGCGCTTTTAAGGGGACCTGGCCCAGCCTGACCGCATCTGCTTTAACCCCACTGCGAATTCTGCTTACGTCTGTGACGAGAGACTTCAGGAAGTTGGCTTTGTGCCTCAAGGGATCATGAACCAGCCCGTCGCAGAAGGAGACAATCCCGTGGGGAAAGTTGTGCTGTGCTAACCAGGCGACCACTCTCTGCTTCTGCATGTCGGGCCGGCCCGTGACGTAGATAATGAGGTAGCCAAGCTCTTGCCAGTGCCTAAGGATGGGGGAAACGAGAAAGATGGATGAGCGGAGAGAGCGAGAGGCAGTGTGAATATAAGCGTGGAAAAGGGTCTCTTGTTTTCAACTGGGAAAAAAAAAACAAGTTCCTGCTATTCTTATAGTATCCCATAAGGAGCATGGCGGCTCAGGTGGTTAGAACAACGGCTTGAAAATCAGCCAGCGTTCGAGACCCACGTGCTGATGTTGGGATGGGGTGAGCTCCCATCCTTCGCTCCAGCTCCTAGCAGTTTGAAAGCACGCAAATGTAAGTAGATAAATAGGTACCACTTCGGTGGGCTCACTATGGGGATGTGCAACTGGGTGTTTCCAGGGCAACGGTGACGTCACTGGCTAATCCTTTCAACCCGCAAGTGCCTTGGAGCTTCCGACAGGAAACCAACAGCATGAAAATCCCATTCTTCAGTACAACTTCCCAGTCCTAACGCTCCCCACCGCCGCTGACCCCACCTACCGTACGACATCAACTGCTCCAGCTCTGACTTTTGGGTCGCTGCCCATAATGGAGACGCTGGCTGCGAAGGAGCCGTCAATGCTGAAGACCACGAATTCGGTCCCCCGCGGTAAAACGGTGATGTAGCTATCTGCGTATGTGTGATCCCCCCTAAGGAGAAAGAAACAAGGAAGTGAATCTTGATTTCATGATACAGGTACGGTAGTCCTCAGTGCATTTTTTTCCCCTAGTCTTCTGGGGAAAGTTAAATTGTATTAATGCCTATTTTAGGGATCTATGCTGTCCTTCCAGATTAAGGTCAACAGCGTGCTTGCCATTTTTCAACGTTGTTAGTCAGAAGGGGGAACATGAAGACAGAAGTTAAGTTCAGAAGCTGTTTTAGCCGAACAGGTACATCAATCTTGGCTGAGAGACTGAATAGATTATTTTTTTCCTTAAATTTAAGCGGTCGTAATTATGCGTCAGCCTTCAAAGGGGGAAAACAGGACAGGAATCTAAAAGATAAGCAATCGCTCTCTGCCTTGGATTAAGGATGAAGATGCCAATAGAAGGATTATTTATTGGCCAAGTGTGGTTGGACACACAAGGAATTTGTCTTGGTGCAAATACTCTCAGTGTACATAAAAGAAAAGATACATTCATCAAGAATCATAATCATAGCTCACCCACAATCAGGTGGCCTCAGTTGCCACATCTGCATTTTTCAAGCTGTGCCCATTTTTCCTACCTACTGCTCCACGGCTGTGCCATTCCCTGGCAAATCTCTGTGCACAAGAACGTACCTCACCACCATTTTGACAGGATAGACCCCGATCCCCAGCCGTCTCTGCTCAGGAATCATGTAGGAAACGCGCCCACTGCTGTTGGCGATCTCCGTGTCAAAATAAACCCATTCCCCTGAGGGAGGCTGGGTCATGATGTGAATGTCCACCTGAAGCACAAAGAAGAAGACATCTGGAATCTCAGCACCATCTGAGTTCGAATCCCAGGGTCGTGCAGACTACCTTGGGTGAACCTACTGCAGTCATTAATGGGTTTATACTGGGGAGGGTGAGAAAACATGAACATCCCCCTACAATAGAATTCACTTCACTTTCTTTCTGGTTATAAGGCTGCTCATTCGTCTTTCTAATGTGGCTCGACTTAGCTCCAGTTCCATTTTGGCGGGCTGAGGGCTCTGGATCTATGTTTCTCTACCTTGGCAGCTTGAAGGTAGGTAGACTTCAACTCCCAGAATTCCTCATCTGGTAGAGCTAGCTGGTGGTTTCTGGGAGTTGAAGTTCATACATTTTGACTACATTTCACCTAAGGCTGCGTACTGATCTTGCTGACGTGGCTCTACTTAGCTCTGACTTCCATTCTGGTTGATGGAGAGATCTAGAACGGCATTCAACTTCGGCAGCTTTAAGATAGGTGGACTTCCAACTCCCAGACCGCTGTGATTGAGATTGAGAGCTCTATGTTTCTCAACTTTAAGACAGGTGGACCCCCCAAGGAGGTTGGGGAGGGGGAACCCAACCTGGAGGACCTCTACAACATACCAATCCTTTCATTTTAGAAGTCTACAAATGCTACCGCTACAGAATAGAATTGAATTGAACTGAATAATTTATTGGCCAAGTGTGATTGGACACACAAGGAATTTGTCTTTGGTGCAAATGCTCTCAGTCTACATAAAAGAAAAGATACATTCGTCAGGAGTCAATTACAGTTGGGACATGCGATCCTGTGGAAACAAGCCTTCTTCGGGTCCTCACCCCTGCCGCTTTTTCAAGCTTTCATGGGACCAGATCAGCCACCCACCTTCTCCCCCGTGAGCGTGACCATGTCCAACGGGCCATACATGAACCTCCCGTTTAACACCTGGGGCCGTTCTTCATTGGCTATGGTGTCATTGATCCTGTGATTGGCGGTGACGTTCTGCGAAAAGAAGAGAAGAAGCAAACGTCGCCGTTTGGGATTCCCATCGATTCCCACCATGGCAGACGGACAATTTTATACTGGTAGTTTACGTCTGATTTTGTATGCTCCACGTCTTCCACGCATGCACAACTCTCGACTCTGCCTGGTTTGCTGGTTGACGCAGGGTGATCAATGAGTCTGGATGGCCATTAATCATTTTTGGGCACGGAGCTTTATTTAAATTGAAGCGGGGAGCTTTTTCCTGCCTGGCTGAGTGGATGCATTGATTTAAATTTACTTTTTAATTCAACTCTCAGGGTGGCTGTCAGCCCCCCGGTTCACCTCACTGACAAATATTGGATTATACAACAGGTTCTGCACGTTGCAACTCCATCTTGTACCCTTTTACTTATTTACTTGATCGTGGCCATCGTGTTCAAACTGTTTCATAAATTTTTTAAAAACTCACAAAACTTCAGTAATGATCAAGGATCACACACTGTTCCCCTCGACTGTCAGAATTGGGCTTCTCTGGCAATGAAGAATTCAAGATTTCTCCCCTCTTGGCTTTGCGGGCTGCTTTTTTGTCAGGTTTTCACAGTACCCCAAAATTGAAATGAATCTGCGTTGAATTTATATAAATTAAATATTTCATCTTTGTCTCTTTGCTCGGTAGGAAAATCAAGAATTAACGGTAATCTAGCAAAAGAGCTTTAATTGGATATAGCTAGTTTTTTAAAAGGCACCCCATTACACATTATATTATATTATAATCTCTTTCATTCATTAAACATGAAACTCAGTTATCAACCAAGTATCTTCTTAAAATGTATGAAGTTCGAGTAGCGCAGTTTTTTGCAGTTCCGCTGGTGTTATTGCAGCAAACTGCAATTTCTTGATGTGATATTATTATTAATCTGCGCAGTCAGCCAGTTATGATTATTATTATTATTGATTCTCGCTGAATCAATGGTACCACTCTCGCCCAGATTCTTAACACAAAGTTGTAATTTGGGGCTTTATCCTCCTCTGTGTCCCGGCCATCCCAATTTGGAACGCTGACCGATGGGGGTGATTAATGCAACCTACCCGTAGCTTGACATGAGTCCGTTTACGAAGCCATTTCTCCCTGGGTTTGGAAGGCGTGAAGACGGAGATCTCTTTCCCGTCCACTTCAAGAATGCTGCCGTTTTCATGCCGCATCACCTGAAAGATGAAACGGGGTTTGCCCGCGCTGAGGTGCCACTTCTGATGAATGGGCTCTCACCTTGGCACGACCCACAAAGACACAAAGCCCGGTTTACAAATGGACAAGGAGTCCAGACCCCACACTTAAGTCCATGATGGGCAACGGTTTGCTAGCAGAGGGATGGGAACAGCGGTGCGATTCAGCTGGTGTAACAACCGGTTCAGTGAGCGTGCGTACCCACAGCATTTAGAAAAGGCCATTTTTAGCTATAATATTTAACTTCTGCTGCATCCTGGTGAGTAAAACAGCTGATGCACGGCAAACCACTCTGCCGCGCGAATCAGCTATGCTCAAAAACAAGGAAATAAAGCACAGGAAAAGGGCAGGGACGAGGCCAAATGAATCACTGGAACTACCGGCTCGCTCAAACCGGTCCAAACCAGTAGAATCCCATCCCAAAGATATTGGCAGGAGGGTTCTCACCTGTCTAAGGAGGAAGGAGACCACGTCTGTGGATTCCCAGTAGCTGGCATGAAAGAGGTGTGGTAAGGCAACTGTGGGGAAGGCGGTCAGCGCATCCGGACAGTAGAGAGCATAGTCAATCCTTTTGGTTCCCCACCACTTGGCTGCAACTGAGAGAAGAAAGAAATCCCGTTGGGTTTCTGCAAAGCATCCTTCCATCTCCATCAACTCCCAACACCGTAGACCATCCAGGAGAAGGCCCAGTAAACTCCCCTGGTTTGTCCACATCAGCCCTATGAAATGTTTGGCCATGGCTTTTCTCGGACCATGGAAGGTTCAGGAGGAGCTGTCTCACACACACACACGGAAAAGTCATCAGATTGGCCTTCCTTGCGGCTTTGATTTTTGAGAACACACCTTGAGGAGCCTATTTCTGAATCTTACAACAGGATAGCCAAAATTCGACCCTCAAAGAAAGGACAGAGAGAGGCTAGTCTGGATAAGAAAGCTCCCACCTGTTGTTCAGTGTTATCATTCTTGGAAATTGAAATGGACAGGGTCAAAGACTGGCCTGTAAGCAGAATTCCTAGATTTGACGTCCAGAAAAATAAGCTAGCTCGGTCAATTAATTTCTAAATCAAATTTATGTAGCCTCGATCTCACAAGAAGTGACTTTCCTGGGCTTCATTCAATTCCTTCTTTTAATTCTGCTCTTAATTCCAGGAAAAAGTCCACTTCTGAGATGATGATAATAGACAAAGACACTCAAATATGGAGTGGGACCACGTATGGCCGAGCTCTCAATGTCCAAATTGACAGTTGGGAAAGCAAAGCGGGAGCTTCCAAGCCAAACTACTTCTGCTTTTTCAGGCTCGCAAAATATTTAAGGAATTCTCCAAAGCAGAGCAGTCAAGAACCAGCCTTTTCTTCTCAAGAAACAACTCAAGAGGACAAGCTAATCGGAGGAGACGTGCAAGTGTAGAACGTTAAGATGAATCGGAATGAGCTTGACTCTCTATGATGGGCTGTTAGTAGCGTGTTTGGTTAATCTCCAGAACGAGAGTAAAAAGGGTGGTTTGTTAAATAGACAGCAAGATTTGAGGAAGACCTCCCGTGAAGAAGATTTCTGGGTTCTGGAGACAGCGAAAGAAGAGATAAGCAATTGCTCCGTTTTGATCCCATTCTCCTCGCTCTCCAGAATACCTTTGTGGACATCAAGATCTGGAATCAGGCGAACGGTCTCCGTTTCCCTGTGGAGGGAGTTTTCAAACCTTCGTCTTGAAGGATTCGGGGATCTTTCGGGCTTGAGCCTCCCAGTCCTCTGGGGGAAGGACTGGATGTGAGGTTTGTGGGGAAGCGCTAGGAGAGCCAGAAGGCTAAACCCTCTGGAGTGGTTGAGATGATGTTTTTTATCTAAAAGGAATCACATTTTCGAAGAGAGAGAGAAAGAGAGACGGAGAAAGACAACACAAAAATAAAACACAACTTTTGTTAAACCACATGGGGGACCATGCAAAAAAAAATAATGCACCATAGATTTTTGACCTATGGGAGATGTAGAATGCGTTCAACCATATGTCAGATGAGTTAAAAGTCAACCATGCCTTTGGCTTCAGAGTTGGGAATTTGCGATCTTGGCTTTAGCTGATGCATCACAGCAGGAGGTTGAAAAGGGAAGCAACTTTTGAAAGCTACGACTTCTTAACAAGGGTTGTGCTTTGTTCTTTGGGGTTTCAGGAATTATGGGAGGGTAAGAAAGCAGAGCTGAAAAACTCTGATGGCCAATGGTGCAGTGAGTTGGAGATGACATTCTCTGAACCTGGAACAAAAAATGGACATTTTCACGTCTTACTTCTTGCGATATGGCTGTGTTTCTCAACCTTGGCACACTCTAAGAGGTGTGGTGGACCTCAACTCCTAGCGTTGGAAGTCCACCCATCTTAGAGTATCAAGCTTGAGAAACACTGCAGTACAAACTCTGCATTTGGAAGGAGTTTGCTGTTTTGACCGTGAGGGACAAGGCATCCATTTTGGGTGCTAACCACTCTTCTGCCCTTTCCTTCTTTTGCAATATCTTGAAAAGCTCCATATTTATTCCCAGGCTCGGAGAACTTTGGAGAGAAGCAGTAGAAGGCATCAGCCGATCTTCACAGCGGGTTGAGAGAACTAAGCACGGGGAAAGCTCATTTCCCTGGGGAAAAACACTTACTGTTGGCTATGTTGGAAGCAGTGTAACTGTCTGCCATTCCGGACACCTGGCTGACAGTGCTCACTTCACTTGCTCTCCGGAAGGTTCTGAACTGTGGGGCGGAAACGGGAGCAGACGGGGACGTGTTTTCCACCAAGACGCCACCATGAGACTGAACAACATCTGCTACAGGGACGAAACGGGGAAATCGGGAATATTAAACCCAACCACAAACACACAAAGACAACCAGGATGCCATAACTACGTCAAGAAATTGTTTTTTTTTAAAAAAAAGAAAGAAAAAGCAGGCACATATACAAACATTAGGCTGGATGCCACCATGGTAGACATCCGGTCAAAGCTCTCAGAACCAACACCACAGAAGAAGCTTTGGTAGGGAAGCACCAAGGCAAAACGTTAGATGGACGCAATGGTGAAAGCATCAAAACAGGATCTCCACAGCCATGGAAACCAACAGAAGAGAAGCTTGACAAGTCTTCTTTAGAAGGAAACAGAAACATCTAAGAATTCCACCTGGGTGCTGGGATGGCTCATACCCAACAGGCACAGTTTGTGGAGAGCAGGACTTTCTCAACTATGGCAACATTAAGATAGGTGGACTTCCACTCCCAGAATTCTAAGAGATGAAGTCCCCATATCTTAAGGTTGCCAGGGCAGGCTGGGGAATTCTGGGAGTTGAAGTCCACGCATCGTAAGGTCACCATGCCGGTTAGAGAATTCTGGGAGATGCGTCCATACATCTTAAGGTTGCCATGCTGGCTGGGGAATTCTGGGAGTTGAAGTCCACCTATCTTCAAGTTGCCAAGGTTGACAAACCCTGCTCTGGTGGGCCTTCACAAGTTGGTTCCAAATCTGAATGGGAGGGAGGCATTTCTGATCCTTCCTGAAGTCCCTCGCTGGGGTTGGAGGAGAGAGAGAGAGAGAGAGAGAGAGAGAGAGCCAGGCAACCCAAATAAAGCCCCCAAACTCAAACAAGCCACCCACAAGCTCACAAATATGCCATGCAGGAGAGCTGATGGGACAGGGGAGGTCGTGAAAGCTTTCCCAAGGGAGCAAGAAACATTCTCAATTGCAGCCTTTGCCCCCCCAAAAATTTAAGTAGGTTTGGAGGCAGCCCCCGCAAAAATAAATGCGAGCGCGTCTTTTCCTGGCCACATCAACCAAACCGAAATAACCCAAAGAACTCAACTTGACCATTCTTTGAGCTCTGGAGAAGGTGGCACTCTGTTCCTAGAACTTCCACAATTCCATGCCCAATGTCATCATCCCGAGTTACATCCCACTGAAATACCGCCCAATGTTGGCTTCTAAGCAGACGTTGCTGCAGCTTTTCCCTGAACCCTGGCACCTTCCAGATGTTCTGGGCTACTGTCCTCTCAGCCAACACAGCCAACATTCTGGTTCCTGATGGCGGGGACGGTAGCTCAGCATATCTGGAGAGTCCCAGCTTTGAGAAAAATGGTTGAAACGACACGGGAAACGTTCATCTATAGAAGAAGATTGTAAAAGATATCGATATTGATTTGTGGGATTTATATCTCCGGCAATGCAAAGTTTCTTCTCAGGGACAGAAACTTCTCCACCTTCTCAAATGTTTGCCAATTCTTGGTGTAGGTAACCCAGCAGGAAATACCCGAAGGCCATTCTCAATTTTGGTTTCCCCTCGCTGCCTCGTTCGTTCGCTCATCCCTCCTGTTTTCCTCCAGCACAGCTGGGACATTCTCCGTGGGCCTGTCTTCTACGAAAGACTGGAAAAGCTTTCAGGATGGGAGGTTCCAGCATTTAGCCACCACTCCGAAAACACCACACAAGAACAAACGGGGGGTGGGAAAAGGTTCAGATCACACACACTCAGCAAATCCGGAAGTTTTATTGGACACGTCTTGCCAGTTCAAGGTAGGGACAGGGATACTGGTTTCCATGAAGTTGTCCTGGTTCTGGAAAGCAGCCAGAAGGTTGCTTTCAATGAGGAGGGCGGGGTTGTTCTGGACTGCTTCCACTAGAACAGACGGGGAAGAAAACAAAGAGGGGAACCAAGAAAATAAAAAAATAAAACAAAACAAGAAGACAAGAGACATGTGGCCACAAGCACTTGGAACAGGACGCTTACAACCAACGTCAACGCCATCTTCTACAAGAGTTTGGATGTTGGAAACAAAGCTTTGGTGGTAGACCATGGTGAGGCCTGAGCAGGTATAAAAGGCTGGTGGCCTAACGCCAAGAGGCAACAGCAGAATGGTGATGGACCATAATTGCTGTGGTGTTGATGTTCACATCCAGATTTGGAAGTCCAGTGGAGAGAACAACGTCAAGGAGTTATCCATCTTTGTCCACCTTGTTTGTTCTCCACTTGAAGTCAACCCAGCTTTTATACCTGTTCAGCGGTGATCTATAGTCCAAAACACAGATCTTCTCCTAATCACATTGTCCTGGACCCAAATAGCAGAAGTGGGGGCAGTTCATGGTCCCGTGGGCCCAGGGGCCTAAAACTAGGATTCAGGGATATACAGAATGCTTTCTTTTGTGGTTGGTACTTGTTTTTCCCCCCCCCCGAAGTCCAAGATATGATTGTTTGGGTTGAGTTCCCACCCATCAATCCAATTTCATAAGTTTTTTCTGAAGTCCAAGATACGAACATTTCAGTTGAGTTCCCACCCATCTTTCAGAGGTTGGGTCTAATTATCAGGTTGGACCTTAAAGAAGTCTTGAGCAGATGGAAAGTGGATTTTAGCTAAGAGCAAAGATTTTAAAAGTCCAGGAGCTTCTACACACCCGTAGGGAGAATGCTAATATTCTGCCATCCCTGTTCATCAGACATCTGTGTTTGCTTGTTAGCCCAAGATTCAATATTTGATCACCACTGTGCTGGAGAACATTTCAAAAGCAAATCCCACAGAGATTCCCCACGGGACGTAAGCTTGACAGCAATTATTTCCTGATGGCTGACTCCGAATAGTGTGTCCTTCCCATGAAAAAAGGATCTATGACAGCTGGAGACAAGGGTGACTCTACAACGAGGATGAAAACCCTAGGAAAACGCCATTGCTTGTGTCCCACAGAAAATAAGAGTCTGGGACTCATGTATCTCGTCAACCTTGGATTTGATTTTCTCCAAATCTCCAGCTTCACCAGGGACTTAAGGAAATCTAGAAGTGCAATTCACTTCTTCCCTAGCCTAGAAGACAATATGTGGACCTCAGCTTCCCGAGGAACATCTTGACCGTGTCTCGACTTCTTCTCGCTGGCACGAGACACCTCAGGAATTTAAAGCAGGTGCCACCCACCCCATCACCTGCTCACTTATAAGGTAGAAATGGGCGGGGGGGGGGAGAGGAGGGATGAACTTACCCAGAAGGGCTGAATTGCCATCCCCAAGAGGGAACCGCTGGTAACGTGGGATGTTGAAGGGAGGTAAAATATGGAACTTCTTCTCTAGAAGAGGCTCCAAGCGAGAGGCCGAAGGATCAGCTGGGTGGAAGAGGTTGTAGACTTGCTGACAGGCTGGTCTCAACTGGAAGACTAAGTCATGGAGAGAAGAGAAAGAGTTGGCCAAGGGGGAAGGATACCGAAACCGTCAACCGCAGTTCTGCCAACTCACGGACAACTCTTTTCATTGGCTCTACAGTTCTTCCAGATAGTTAAAAATCAACGGGTTACATCTTCAGAACAGAAATTGAAGGAATATTCGGAGAAGATGCTCTTTCTTAAACCCTGTTGGGTCTCAGTGCTCATTAGGCAACCCCAAAACAATTTTGTCACCTGTGTTTTTATGAAACAAGCAGGTGCTCACAGGAGCAGAGAGAATTGGGATTTTAAAGAGGAGTCACCCCAGATTTTATTGTGAGGGCATGGCTAAATAACGGCTTATAATTATGTAATTGATCACGTGATGTATTATACAAATCGTATCATACGTATATTAAAAAGCATCATGTCTTCTTTCTTGACCGCGTGTCTTTTAAAGAACCGTTAAAAGAAAAACCAGCAGGCTATTTCCAAGCTCATTTATCTCGTTTATCAATCTGCTTGTAAAAATATTTCGAAGGGTTGCAAAATTTACTCTAGGTGTTGCACCGGTCTAGGTGAGATGATTTTACAGCAATCTGTGCAACCCTGAATTGTTATCCCGGCCAGGAAGAACTCTGAAAAGGTGCTCATATTTGGCCTCGGGACTAATTTTAGCCTTCCAATTTTGCATCTCCGCTCGCAAGAGTTGTGAAAAGGAAGAGGAGGCTTCGGAAGGTCTCCATCCCCAGCAGGAAACGTACTGTCAAGAGTTGGTATGATGGTTTTTCTTAAGGCAAGGACCAGCCCCAGGGGACAGCCAAAGAGGAAGAAGTCGGTGATCTCAAATTCAAACTTCCCAAGATTCCCACCGTCCAACTGAGTGGAGCCACTCGATCGCCGTGAACCTGGAAAGTTCTTCAGAGCGCTAGAGTGTAAACTAAGAGAAGGGGAAAAAAGAGGGAACGTCACCAGCCAAAGGTACCCAGAAAGCAGGTTTTCCAATGGAACAATCAGGAAAATGTTATTTATTTAACAAATGCATTTATACATCATGCTCCAGTTGACAAGACATGCAATTTTCCTGTGGGAAATACCCCCCAAAATTCCTATGAGCACTGTGGAACTTTCTAGAGGTCCTCCTTGACTCACGACTGGTCCCAAAGGTATTTTTTTTGCAAAAGGCAGCCGGACTTCCTTCTTTATTTGGGGGGATTTCACTTCTCACTCAAGAAGCGTCTCCAATTCTGCGCCTTTGGGGCCACCGTGGCTTGCATGCTTGAGAATTTACTACCCTCGACTCACCACAATTCAGACTTATGCCATTAAAACTTTTGACTGTCATGGGCAGGTTCCATTCCAGTCAAAACTTGAGGACTAGTCACTTGAAGCAGCAGAATAATGAAGTAGCTGTTGATTTTTTGTGGCACGGTGGTGCCGGACATTAGACCCCAGGTGGAATTATTTTGATTGCAAAACTTAAAATTAAAAGAAGGGATTAGGCAAAGCTCTGCTCGCTTCTCTCATTACTTTTTGATCGTTTTATTTATATTCGTTGTTCCTCACTGATATTGACCTCTTGACTCAGCAGCTCTTGACAAAATGCCACAGGTAAGGGATAAAAATATAGATATCGGCTGAAATGTTTTCAAAGATAACCCCTGAAACCAGGTTTAATTTTCAAGCCATGATATTTGAACAAAACACGTTCAAATGTCTGTTTGCTTCCTCTTTTCTATAACTGGAGAAGAACATCTACAGAACGTTTCAGCCATTCTTGGTCCAATAAATCACTTTATCCTCCAAGCTGAAGAACTCACAGGTAGTCCTCGACTTACGACTGCAATTGACCCCAAAATTTATGTTGCCGAGGGAGGAATTCGTTAAGTGAGATTTGCCCTCCTTTTACAACTTTTCTTGCCCCCTTTGTGAAGTGAATCCCTGCAGTGGTTTGAATGAGGGATACGGTCATTGAGTGAATCTGGACCTTCACGTGGACTTTGTCAGAAGGTCGCAAAAGGGGATCCTGTGACACTGCAACCGTCGTAGGTACGTGCCAGTTGCTAAGCCTCTGAATTTGGCTCACATGACCACGGAGATGCTAAAAGGGTCCTCCTACGTGTGGAAAAACAGTCCTAAGTCCCTTTTTTCAGCGGGGCTGTAACTTTGAACAGTCACTAAATGAACCCTGGTAAGTCAAGGACTACCTTTAGTGCAAGATGGAAAGAACTGGTCCACAATGTCGCCAAGAGATGGACATAATAACACCACCAACATCATCTCTGAGCAATTCCATGCCACAAAGGCAAGACTTTTCATCAGTCTCTCTCTCTCTCTCTCTCTCTCTCTCTCTCTCTCGCACACACACACACACACACACACACACACACACACTTGATCAAAGGGGATTTATGGCTAAAAGAATCGCCTCCCCTTAGATTTACAATCAAGAGATTTCTTGACAGGGGGCCGCCCTCCCACCACCACCGTGTCGTCCCCCCGCCATTCTCGATTTCTCCATGGTACACAAAGCAGGCGAATGCAGCTTACCTATTTCTTCCTCAAGGAAGTTGTTGGGGGCAAGAAGGGTTGGTTAAAAGGTGGGGTTTAAGAGAAAAGAAACAAGAGAGAAGAAATAAGAGAGGGAAGTGAAAGAGAGGAAGGCAATCTCGACAGCTCGCGCACGACCGTAATTTACGTATTTATTTCTCAAATCCGGAGGCCGCCCATTCTTACTCCCAAGGTAACTCTGGGCAGCTTGCAGTCACGAAAGATCAAAACTGTATAAACATAAACAATTACGTTTAGCCCCGTCTTAAAAACGAGGTTCTCGTAATTGTTAGGTACCCTGTCTGAGTGGCGGGTTGGACTAGCTCTGCTGGCAGGGGAATTCTGGGAGTTGAAGTCCACAAGTCTTACAGTGGCCAAGGTTGGAGACCCCTGGCCTAGAAGACCTCCAAGGTCTCTTCTAACTCTGTTATTCTGTTCTCACCTGTATGAGGTGAGCCATCCTTGGTCACTCAGGTGAGCCATCCTTGGTCACTCAGAGGCACTAGTACATAAGCTAATTCTAACTTTATTGTGAAGCTGCACTAATAGAATCTTGCAAGTCTGAAAGGACAATTTCCCCTTGCCAAGGTTGGAGACCTCTGCTCTACAGCTTCTCTCTGCCCAACCCTAAACATCTCTGCTCTTCATGGTTGAACTGGCCAAACATCAGATCTCTTCTGACCAGGTGGGGCTTCTCTCTTGTAAAAAGACTTCGACTTTCTGTGCAATTTCCACCATCCAGCATTGTTTGCCGGGTGATCTACAGAGCTGGAGAGGCCCGTTAATCACAAGGAAGGACTTTCAAAACAAAGAAGTCATACTTTTCCTTTTCCTCCTCCGAGGCTGAAGGAAGAACACAGCCCTCCACATTATTTAGTGCAAGGAGTACAACAAAAGCTGCCAGATCCGATAAATCTTCGGAAATAATGCCGAGATAATTTTCCTACTGATGGGAAACTTGCTCGATAAAATCGATGGCGGCACGATAGAGCGAGCGAGGATACTTCTCAGCTTGGGACAACCTGCAAGTCAATTCCCGGGCGGCTCATTTCAAAGAGGGGGAGTGGGGGTGGGGGATCCATTGATCAAGGCTGGAGGACGCCAAGGAAACTTCAGTTCAAGGCCCCCACAGAACTCTTCTCAGCGATCGGAGCCAGTTCCCTCACTTATCTCAACATCGCCTACCTCATCGCAGGGTTGATCTTGCTAGGATAATATTAGGGGAGAACTGGCACCCCCAGAAAACTGAGGGGTCTTGAGGGGGTCTCTGAGTTTAATGGTTCTCTTGCAGACATTCTAGCACTGATGATGTTGCCTAGTTGGGCCGTGAAACATCTGCAAGAAAACCGCCAAGTGGCAGCTCGAGAGCAGGCCAGGGAGCACCAAGAACTCTACAGTCCTCCTCCTCCTCCTCCTCCTCCTCCTTTCTCTTCCCCCTCTTCTCTGCAATCTCCACTCCCTTCTAGCACTGATATTGCCTAGTTGGGTCATGAAACGTCTGCAAGAAAACCACCCAAGCTCAGAGATCACCAAGGACTCCTTCCTTCCTTCCTTCCTTCCTTCCTTCCTTCCTTCCTTCCTTCCTTCCTTCCTTCCTTCCTTCCTTCCTTCCTTCCTTCCTTCCTTCTTCCTTCCTTCCTTCCTTCCTTCCTTCCTTGATAATATTCCCTAGTTGGGTCATGAAACATCTACAAGAAAACTACCCACCTCAGAGGCCACCAAGGACCTCACAGTTCCTTCCTTCCTTCCTTCCTTCCTCCCTCCCTCCCTCCCTCCCTCCCTCCCTCCCTGATAATATTCCCTAGTTGGGTGATGAAACGTCCTGCAAGAAAACCACCCAAGCTCAGAGAGCACCAAGGACTCCACAGTTCAACCCCGAGCTACAAATCTCTCCCCAAGAAAAACGTGGCATCCAACCGGGGCAACCTCTCCGGCTCTGCAAAAGCTACCTGGACAGGAACGCCTGGTGCTGCTTCAAGGTGTCCAGCTCGTAGGTGGAGGAATCGCTCCTTTTCCGCAGCAGCTGCTGTTTCTGGGGATCTTCCTCGTTGCTGCGTGGCAGGTCGGCCGTGCTCCGGCTGAGATGCCGGCTGGCTTCCAACCCACAGCCTTCGGAGCAGTAGCTGTTGTTCACCAGGATGCCAGGAGACAGGAGGTCCATGTCCTGGAATTGGAAGGACACAGTTTCTGTAAGCAACACCAGAATGTTTCCTTCCTGCCTTCCTTACAGGATTAGCCCAGTAATTTCTTCTAACAACCGGTTCTCCGAACTGCTTCGAATGTTAACAACCGGTTCTAGCGAATTGGTGCGAACTGGTAGAATCCCACCCCTGGGTCTGTGCATGGCCTGACCGCCAGCTTGAGAGGTGGCGGCTAGACCGGCTGACCCCCTTGCTTGTTGGCTTTGCACTCAGCAAGCAATCCAACTATTTCTGTGGCTGCTGTGGTTTTAACGGCCAGCCCAGAGGGGAGAAAGTGAGGTTGCAAAGATAACTGGCACTTGCCAAGCATTTGAATCCCCGTGGAAGGATGCTCAACGATTCCCACCCCTAACCATTGTTTATCTCCACCCTGTAGTAGATGGGTTCCTTCCTGAGCTAATCTTGATTAATTGCAATCTTCATATTTATCACCATCTCCTTTTAATGACCCCATAATCCCTTGCAGGGTGGAGTTTGGGCAGCTGAATGGAGCTGAGTGTTTACTGGCCGGATGCCTTTCCTGTCACCGATGAGGAGTTTTGTTCAGCAGATATATTCTCCAGCACGACGAATGGAGAATCCACGGATGGGTTGACACGTACCTTTCTGGCCTGAGACTGAGTCCACAATCTTTGCCACACCCCTGTCAACTGTCACCTTTTCCTCAGTTAACGACTCAAGTCTTGCCCTAGGAGGTTGTGGCAAAGATTGACTCTCAGATCTCCGATCAGAAGCATGGAGGCTTGAACTCACAGCCTCCTGATTGTGAAGCGAGAATTCTACCTCTAGGCTACCGCACCACTCCATCTTCATATTTATCCTATTAGTATTTTAGGGGTTGTATACCAGGGGTCTCCAAACTTGGCTACTTTTAAGACCCGTGGACTTCAACTCCCACAATTCCTCAGCCAGCATAGGCTTCCCATAGAATTCTGGGAGTTGAAGTCCACAAGCCTTAAAGTTACCATGTTTGAAACCTCTAGTTTTTTATTTTTTATTTTATATGATCATTTTAATCTTGTAGCAAGCCATCTACAGTCCCTTGACCGTGAGATCGGTGCCCTATAAATTTAATAAATAAACAGGTGAGCTAAGCAGGTTTACGAAACTCAGCGCTGGCCTTGCACAGGTGAAATGGGAGAGTTACAGCGAGAAGGAATCATGGAGAATTATGCCTTCTGGAATTGTTATTTCAGTGTCGATCTCAGAGTCCGTCCAGTTTCCAGAGAGCGTAACGTGTCTGTGATTCCTTCTCTGTGTAATTTCCAAAGGATCAGGGCCATGACAAAGGAACAGCCAGGGTCGGGGACAAAACTAAACCCAAGATAAATAGAACCCAAATCCGTGAATATTGTCGCTTACCATGCGTTGCACTGAACGTCATAATTCAGCGGCCATATTCATGTTGGCCCTGAGGTCCCCAAACGGGGTTTTGAGGGTCCCGGATTACGCATCAATCTGGCTTGATTCCTTTCTGTCCAGAACCAACTCGAGAGATTGCGTACCTGCACGCTGATGACGCTTCCACGCCGGCTACTGTTCTGACTCTCTGTCATCGTCTGGTTGCTATAACAAAGGGCGTCGAAGGCCAGGATCCCTCCCACGCAGTCCCCGATCAGGCAGACCTGACGAAAACAAAACCCATACCTGGTTGCAGAGAACGAAAGGGCTTGTCTAGCAGTGGTGGATGTCAACTCCCAGAATTCCACTGCCAGCACGATCGTGGAGGGGACTTCTGGGAATTGAAGAAAAGCCTGAGGTCGGGAATATGGGACCGACTTTCCCACCAAGGTCAGCAAGCCACCCCGGGGCGGATTTCTCTTCCCCGCCGTTGGTCTTACCTTCCAGTTCTAGCTCGCGTGGCTCTATGCAAGGTAAGGTTTGCGCTTGGCCGAAGGGTGGGGCCAGCGGGTGGGCGGGCCATGTGGGCGGCGCAGCCTTGTGTTCCTGCGCAGCCTGGATTAATTGCTTTGGGGGGGGGGACATTTCTCTGTGGACCCCCAAAATTTTCTCGTGGACCACCAGTGGTCCCCGGCCCACCGGTTCTGCAGATTGACTCCTTTCAATAATTGGGAATTATTTAATAAGCCGACAAACTTATTATCGATTTTTTGGGGGGTCTTAAATCGACCCTCATTCAACGACCTGTTTTGATGAGTTTCCGCCAGCCGGGAAAAAGGCCAGCTGGCTTAGCTCTTAACGATGGAGGCCCACCTCCTACTCACCTGGCCGTTGAAGGATGCCCCTTCTTGGGACCTGATGAAGTCGCTGTACACCTGATTGGCTCTCAGGATCACTGTGGCAACCGCCTCTTGGTACTGCGGGGAGGACGTAGCCAGGAGAGGAAGCGCGGCGAGTGGGATGTGATCCTGGCTACTGCAAAGGCAGCCTTCATCGTAGCTGTAGGGGCTGAGGCTACAGAGAGGAGGAAGAGGAGGAATGTCAATCAAAGCACTTCCCTTTCGAGGAAAAATACCAACTGGATAGAGGATGTCCTTGGCTCACCACCCTTCATCATTCATTCAAAGCTACAATAGATTGAAAAAAAAAAAGTGACATGACCAATCCTCGCACTTATGACAGTCCCCATGGTCGTGCAATTAGAATTCAAGCATTTGGCGACTGGCATGGATTTATGAGGGTCTCGGGGTCATGTGAGACCTTCCCAGCTGGCTTCCAGACAAGCCGAGTCCATGAGAGAAGTTGGATTCACTTAATGAGAGTACGGCTCACTTTTCCTCTGCGGTGATGTGTGCTTAAGAAGGAGAGCGCCGAAAGGGCCGATCGAGCTCAACTCCCTTAACAGAGGTTCCAGTCCCAATATGGTTGTAAGCTGAGGACTAGTTAAATTTTTCGAGGCCCAGTCATTTTCCTGAAAATAGTCTTGTTTTCCTCTAGACGAGAAGGCAACCTGCCCAGAATTTGGGGGTAAATTTTGGGTGCCGGGTGGTAAATTGCAAATAAATCAGTCTCTGAGCTACCTTATCCCTTCTTCCTTATCTAAGGGGAAATTCCCAACGCTCTCTCTGAAATGCAGCCATCAGGGGCTTTGGCTATGATTCAGGCCTGCGAGAGAAGGCTCTCGCCAGCGGCCGCGCCCCTGGGAAGGAGAACCTAGTGGCTTTTATAAAGGGGTTGGAGTCTGAACACGGAGGAAGCGCTGGCAGGAGAGGAGAAGACGAGCCCCGCGAATGATAAATGAGCGAAGAAATAAATGGGCTCGGAGCGATGATGGCTCCAGGCTGAGCCGAGCCCGGGTGAGTCATCTTGCCAGGGTGAAGTACAGCTCCCTTGGGAATGAGGGAATTGATGAGGTGCGTCTGTAGATGGAAGGGAAGGAGGGAAGGGAGGAAGGAAGGAGAGGAAGGAGAGGAAACGAGAGAGGAGGGGAGATGGAAGGACAAAAGAGAGAGAGGGAGGGAGGGGGAGAAGGAGGAGAAAGGAAGAAAGGAAGGACAAATGAGAGGAGGGAGGGAGGAAGGACAAAAGGGAGGGAGAGAGGGAGGGGGAGAAGGGAGGGAGGAAGAAAGGAAGGAAGGACAAACGAGAGGGAAAGAAGGAAGGAAGGAAGGAAGGACAAAAGCGAGTGAAGGGAGAGAGGTTTCTCTACCTCTGGATATTTTTAAGAGGCTGGACAACCATCTGTTTTAAGGAAGGTTTATTTGGTTTGGATGCAGCTTGCAGAAGATCAAATTTCCAATCCTGCACGAGGAAAGGAAAGGAGAAAGGAAAGATGGATGGAGAGGCAAGCAGGCAGGCAGAGACAGGCAGACACAGCAGATATATAGCTGGATGAAGATGGCTTAATGGTGGTGGAGACTTGGTCATGCCCCAATCAGGGCTTAAGGAGGCCTCCCTCCCGGTCCCATGCATGCAGCCATCAAAAGCAAAGCCAGATGTGAGGTCCACAGCTGGCACCTCGATCCACTAACGACACAAGCGGGAGACTGAGTTCCACACCAGGACACTCTTGGGAAGCAGCCTTATGGCCCCTTCCCTAAACCCTTATCCCATCTTCCCGAAAGCCAAGTGGCCGCTCACTTGGAGACCAGCGAAAACGCTTCTGAGCAGATGGCCGGACAAGGGACCAGCTTGATGGCTATCCGGCCCAGGGTGGCCGGGTAATGGACCCTGATGACGGTATCGAAGGCGGTGGCGATGGTGTTGACGTCCCCCTGCTTGGAGCTCGGCTCCCCACTTCCCGTGTCAAGGATGTTGCCTCCGTGCAGGACCAAAAGGAGGACATGGATTTGGCTGGGCTGCGCCAGGGGAGGCGCCGCTTCATCCTGGAAAGAAGAGACCAGATTCAGATCAGGCAGATTCTCAAGGGCCTGTGGGAGGAGCAGGAAGTTTAGAGGGGTATGGACCAATCACCTGGAAGCCTTCAGATCCATAATGGCAAACCGATGGCATGCAGAGCCATTTGGGTGGGCACACGAGTCCCAGCCAAAATTATCGGCGCGCCTCCCAGCTGAATTGAGGTCCATTTGAGGCCGTTTTCGTCCTCCTGGAGGCTCGGGGGAAGCCTCTGCAGCCTTCGTAGGCCAAAAAATGGGCCTTCCGGAAATACTTTTTCGACCTCCCAAGGCTGCAAAGGCCTCCCTCGAGCCTCCAGGAGGACGAAAACGGCCACAAATGGGCCTCAAATCAGCTGGGAGGTGCATGCATGCACAGTGCAGGTAAGCGGCAGGATGCTGGTGTTGTGTGTACATGCACAGGGGCGGCAGGACGCATTGCATTGTGGGTGCCGGCACACCACAACAAAACGTGTGCCGTCACTGCTTCAGATTTTCTGGCCTGCTGGCTAGGCAGATCCCTTCTGCTGCGATGGAACCAAAAAGAAAAAAGAAATCTTGGGAGATGTCCCTATGGACACCTGGACACTATGGAAGGCTTAGGTGCCACAGGCGAGGAGACAGTACGTAAACACAAAGTAGGATCAGCTGGAAGGGCGACAAGAATAGATCTGAGTTCTTTCCTGGAACCTGTTCAGTTGTGTGTGTGTGTTTTATATTTTGTATCACTTCCAACTTCCCCTTGGCACATTGGCACCTTAATTGAACACTGTTGCCGCTATGTGTTTATTCTCCTTATAATTAGCCAGACGTGTTGCATAAAACTGGATCGGATTCCCGTAAAGCTCCCTGGGTTTTGCATGGAAACGATAGAAGGGACAGAATTGGACAGGTAATGTTCGATCGCTCGCTTAGCGAACGTTTGAAGTCATGACGGAATCTAGGAACTGGGCCTGGCTAGTCTAGGGAAGAGAAGGACCAGGGGAGACAGGAGAGCAGTCTTCCAGTATTTGAGGGGCTACCCCAGAGAGGAGGAGGAGGAAGGGGTCAAGCTATTCTCCAAAGCACCTGAAGGCCAGACAAGGAAGAATGGATGGAAACTGAACAAGGAGAGATTCAACCTGGAAATAAGGAGGAATTTTCTGCCAGTGAGAACAATCAACCTTTCTGGAACAGAAATTGTGGGAGCTTCATTCATCTCTGGAGGCTTTCAAGAAGAGATTGGATTGCCATCTGTCAGAAATGGTGTCGGGTCTCCTGCTTAGGCAGGGGGTTGGACTAGATGACCTACAAGGCCCCTTCCAACTCTGACTATCTGTTACCTGAATCCCCAAAGCTACTTAGGACCGCTCCAGAGTTACAGCTGCCCCACATCTTCCCCTGTGCCAGCGGTCTCCAACCTTGTCGACGTTAAGACTGGTGGACTTCAACTCCCAGAATTCCCCTGCCAGCCACGCCTGCTTTTTTCCTCTCTCTCTTAATCTCCAAAAGTGGAGAGAGATTGCAGAGGAAGGGATTGCGAGAGAGTCAAGCTATGCTGTCTGGAGAATTCTGCGAGTTGAAGTCCACCAGTCCTAAAGTGGCCAAGTTTGGGGACCCCTGCTCTGTACAGTCACCTGAACACATTTTTCTGATAACCAGATTGCATTTACGGCTGTCCACCGCGATTGCCTGGCTTTGATTTGCAACTGGGTTCCTCCATTTAATCCTGGTTTACAGGGGAAAAAAATACCCACTGGGGAAACTCGATCTACTTAATGACTGCCGCGTTCGCTTAATACTCTCCGCAAAAAAAAAACTCTCCTAAAATTGGTTATGCGTTGCCTCGACTTACGACTTGCAACGGTTTCGTGACCGTAATTCTGGGGCCCGCTTTGGATGAACAAAGAAAAAAAAAACCCAGCTGTTTTGGAGCCCATATCTCAAGCCTTATGGTCAGATCCCAGACGCAGGGTGCAGGATAGTTAAGTCTGTTTGCTCTTCTATATGAGCAGGGCACGGGTTCAAATGCTGTACCTCAATAATGCTTAGTCTTTCCACGCTGCATCCGACATGGAATCCCGCAGCCGATTCAAGAGTCGGCTCATCTGGAAAGGGGAAAAAAAAAAATGGGCGTGTAAACAGGATTTATTCTCCTGCCAGTGAGATAAATGTCAGGATTTAATCCGGAGAAAGATGACCCACTCCCAACACAGTCAATTTCTGGCTTTCTTGGGAAGAGTTAGGTCAAGGTCCTTCCTTCTCACTGTCGCTTTAGGGAAGAAGAGGTGACTCGCCACCGTTTCCACAACTCTTACGTTGCACAAAGCACTGCATTCATCCCTGAGGATTATGGCCGGGAGCCTCCATTTGTTCCCTAAATAGGCTACCTGGGACTTCATCCGTCTCTGCCGTTTCAATCTTATCCATGAGGTCGTTGGAACTCCATTTGGTAATCTCTTTGGGGAACACCTCTTCGTTCTCAGAGATATCCTCTAAGGAAGAGAGGAGGAGGAGGAGGAGGAAAGAGGAGGAGAAGGAGGAGGAGGAGGAGGAGGAGGAGGAGGAGGAGGAGGAGGAGGAGAAGGAAAGAGGAGGGGAGGAAGAGGAGGGGAGAGATGGGGAGGAGAGGAGAAGGAGGAAAGAGGAAGAGGAGGGAAGGGGAGGAAGAGGAGGGGAGAGATGGGGAGGAGAGGAGAAGGAGGAAAGAGGAAGAGGAGGGAAGGGGAGGAAGAGGAGGGGAGAGATGGGGAGGAGAGGAGGAGGAGGAAAGAGGAGGGGGAGGAGGGGAGAGGTGGGGAGGAGAGGAGGAGAAGGAGAAGGAAAGAGGAGGGGAGGAAGATGAGGGGAGAGATGGGGAGGAGAGGAGGAGGAGGAAAGAGGGGGAGGGGAGAGAAGGAAGGGAGGAAGAGGAGAGGAGGAGAAAGTTGAGAAGGAGATGGAGGATGAAGAGAAGGTAGAAGAGGAGGAGAAAGAGAGAGAGAGAAGGAGAGAGAAATTAGGGCATAAATACCTATTTTTTAAACCATGTTTTTATCATCCGCCAGTTGGGCGTGGGTTGAGGGGGAAGGCCAACTCTCACCGCCTTTCTGTTTTAATTTATTTCGTCCCTCCGAACATCTCGCGTCTCCTTGCCCCTCCAAACAGAGCCCGCCCACCATTTCAAAGCGGCCAAAATAACCCCGAAGTTTTCAGCCGAGGTACGCCAACTTTTCTCTCTTCCTCAAACAGCTGCTGCCCGCCGGCCCAGGCGGCCAGAATCGCGGGCAACGATGCCAGGTCCCAGGCCGCCCCCTTCCCCATCTAAGGCAACCCCTTTGGAAAGGAGGGGCGTGTGCGCGTGTGCTTGTGTGTGCGTGTGTGTGTTTCCCACCTACCGTGTGCATCGAAGAATTCCTCGTCGGTGCTCTCGTCCGAGTCCCGGGCAATGCTTTGCATCCTCCAGTCGGCGATGGTATGGTGCGAGGGGCTTGCTAGAAGGAACAAAAGAGGTTTTATGCCGTCCCTTCTTTTGGGAGGCCAAGGGACAGGCGCCTTCGCTGGCAGAGACCCATCCACCTGTCCTGCAAGGCATGGCAAATCCAAGGATGCTACGCCCTGACGTTGTTGTCACTCGGTGTTTACGGGAGGTGGCGGCGGCGGGTGGGGGGGGGGCTCACAACCCCCTGCCCAGACAGCCTGGCAATCGGAGAACCTCCGTGGCTGCTCGCTAACTCTGAACGAATAAAGCTATTTATAAACCGGGGAAGGATGGGGGGACGGGGGTGGAGGAGGGAGAAAAATCACTCAGGCCAGCAATTTAGCAAAGGAAGTGGTCTAATTGAGCCTGTTTTTGGTTTTCGGTTTTGTTTTTTTTTTTCCGAAGCACGGGGAGATTCGTTCCTCGGTTAGGAAGGTTTGCAAAAAGGAGCAGGAGGAGGAGGAGGAGGAAGGAAGGAAGGAAGGAAGGAAGGAAGGAAGGAAGGAAGGAAGGAAGGAAGGAAGGAAGGAAGGAAGGAAGGAAGGAAGGAAAAGAAGAAGAAGAAGAAGAAGAAGAAGAAGGAGGAGGAGGAAGAGGAGGAGGAGGAGGAGGAGAAGGAGAAGAAGGAGAAGAAGGAGGAGGAGGGGGAGGGGGAGGAGGAGGAGGACAGCAAGATTTTGAAGCTGACAAAACTCTCTTTCCCATGCTTGAAATATAGAAATAACCACAACTGGAAGGTAGAAAAATATGCATGCATATAGGTATGTAGTTAGGGAGGATGGATGGATGGATGGATGGATGGATGGATGGATGGATGGATGGATGGAAGATGGATCTAAGATAGGATAGGAAGGTAGGTAGGTAGGTAGAAAGAAAGAAAGAAAGAAAGAAAGAAAGAAAGAAAGAAAGAAAGAAAGAAAGAAAGAAAGAAAGAAAGAAAGAAAGAAGATACATACACACGCAGAGAGACACACATTCCCCAGAACGTAGGGAGATCTAAACCCAGTGCTGGGGCTGTCAGCTAAGATTCACAATTGCAGCAGTTGTCGAGACCAGAGAATGATTCCGTTTCTTTTTCTTTTTGTCAACACTCGTTGCCTCTCCGAACCAGACCTTCCGCCTTTCATTAAGCAGAGATGCTCGGTGCTGAAAAGACACAGCTCTGCCAGGCCACGAGACACACATTAATGCAAAAATGCACTTGCAGAAAGAAAATGAAAACTGCCTTCCTAAGGAAGCTGACATCCCTTGTGTTGTCTACAGCTTGGGATAAAAATAAAATAAAAATCTGTTTTTTGTTCTAGGAAGCGCAGGGCCAGGGATACCAATAGAGATTCCTGCTGGTGTCTTACAGTTGTGCAAAGACTGGACTAGGTGTGATTGCGTTTCCCCTGCTGTTAACCAACAATTGTGTTGGTGAACAGCAAAGCTGAAAGTGGATGGCAGGGGAACCCCAAACCCATCATTCATGCCTGAACAGATGCACTCTGAACGGGGTGGGTTTTCTTACAGACATTTTATTACCCAGCTAGGTAACATCACCAGTGCTAGAAGGGAGCGGGATTCGTAAACAGCAGGAGGAGGGAGGAGAAGGACGAGCAGGAGGAAGAGGAAAGAGTGGGGTCCTTGGTGCTCCCTGACTTTAGAGGTTTCCTTGCAGATGTTTCATGACCAAACTAGGTAACATCATCAGTTTGCAGAAAACAGGAAAGTGCGAGAAAGAAACTAAAGCTTGCCCTGTCTTGATGCTCTTTAGTATCTCTCGGTCTCCTCTTCCTCCTCATTTTCTGCTAGCCCCGATGATGTTTCCTAGTTGGGTCATGAGACACCTGCAGCAGAACCGCCAAGCTGAGAGAGCCCCGAGGATGCCACTCAGCTGAACCCTGAGCTGCAAATATCCCCTCCTATCTGAACAAGACCAGAGGAGAAGCTGACCTTGCCAGCAATTGCTCTGGACTCTAATTTCACTAATTGTCCTGTGGAAAGGTTACCGTGTTCCTCAGGGATAAATCACAAACTCATTCTGGTTTCCGCCTGGGTTCCGTAGATCCTCCCAGCGGATTCCACCCCAAATCCTCCGGGAGGATCAGGGAGCAGACGGACAACTAAATCACCCTAGATTGACGTCAAAGGCTCTGGTGTAAAAGCTGCTAAAAATAGAAGAGGGAATCAGGTCGGCTGACCGCCGGAGCTTGCTCCAGGGGTCTTCGCCCCAGCAAGGGGGAAAAGTGGGAGGGTGGGAGAGCTGCCTTCCCACCAGGGCAGCAGGAAAGCCAGGCGCTAGTGGGCACCTGTCCCCTGGAGCAAGCTCAACAAGATGGATGAAAGAGCCCGTTGGGACATGCGCTCCCTAAGCTCAACCTGTTGTCATGCGTTACTGCAGGGGTGGATCTGGTCTCATGGGAGAGAGCAGCTAGGGGTGTGTGTGTGTGTGTGTGTGTGTGTAAAACAGAGAGAGAGAGAGGAGGAGGAGGAGGAGGAGGAAGAAGAGGAACAATTGGAGGAGGAGGAGGAGGGAGAAGAAGAAGAGGAGAAGGAGGAAGAAGAGGTGGAGGGGGAAGAAGAAGAAGAGCAGGAGGAGGGAGAAGAACGAGGAAGGAGGTAGAGGAGGAGGAAGAAGAAGAGGAGGAGGAGAGAAAAGAAGAAGAGGAGGAAGAGGAAGAAAAAGAAGAGGAAGTGGAGGAGGAGAGAGAAGAAGAAGAGGAAGAGGAAGAAAAAGAAGAGGAGGTGGAGGAGGAAGAAGGAGGAGGAGGAGGAGGAGGAAGAAGAAGAAGAAGAAGAAGAAGAAGAAGAAGAAGAAGAAGAAGAAGAAGAAGAAGAAGAAGAAGAAGAAGAAGAAGAAGAAGAAGAAGAAGAAGAAGAAGAAGAAGGGAAGGAGGAGGAGGAGTTCTACTCAACACAATTCATATGATGACTCCCTCCCAATTTTGTCCTCCAATTACACTAAAAGCTACCACGGAACCCCGAGTCCCACAGCTCTCTTTTTGCCGGCTTTGGGGCCCAACTCACCTCCTCTTTTGGAAGAGGATTTGGAAGACGTGGACCACTGCTTGGTTAGCACTCGCCCCGGCAAAGATTCATCAATATTGCTGGCGGCATCCACCCCCTCGGTGGATGGAGGTATGGCCTTGGATTCCAGGTTGCGCTCGTTCTTGAGGGGGTCTTGAGGAAGGTGGGGTTCTAGATCAGGCTCGTTGATGCTGAACTGGGCCATCTTCTTCGCCAACATCAGCTGGGCCTCCTTCTCCAGCTGCCGGATGTCCTCTATGGTGAGCCCGTACCATTCATCCTGCCAACACCAAGCCTGCCGATGAGCCCTTACCATTACTTTCCGTAAACCTGGGGGGAGAAACCAAAACCAGCCATCCTCAACCAGCTGCTGTCTTGAACTCATGTTAAGACAGGCTTCTCAAACAACGACAACTTTCCATCCGCCAATCCGTTCAAGACCATGTTTGCTTCCCATGGCAGACATAAATCCTTCCTTCCTGAAATTCTGGACTCTTGGAAGAAGGTTCGTGATGTTTCTGTAAGCTGTGAAAGTAGGTTGGAGGAGGAAGAGGAAGAGAAAGGAGGAGGAAGAGGAAGAGAAAGGAGGAAGATGAAGAGAAAAGAGGAGGAGGAGGAGGAGGAGGAGGAGGAGGAAGAGGAAACTGTGGGGTCCTTGGTGCTACCTGACTTCTGAGGTTTTCTTGCAGATGTTTCATGACCAATCTAGGAGGTACCACCATCAGTGCTAGAAGGGAGTGGGATTTGTAGACAGGAGGAGGGAGGGGGAGGAGGAGGAGGAGGAGGAGGAGGAGGAGGAGGAGGAAGAAGAAGAGGAAACTGTGGGGTCCTTGGTGCTACCTGACTTCTGAGGTTTTCTTGCAGATGTTTCATGACCAATCTAGGAGGTACCACCATCAGTGCTAGAAGGGAGTGGGATTTGTAGACAGGAGGAGGAGGGTGGGGAGGAGGAGGAGGAGGAGGAGGAGGAGGAGGAGGAGGAGGAGGAGGAGGAGGAGGAAGAAGAGGAAACTGTGGGGTCCTTGGTGCTACCTGACTTTTGAGGTTTTCTTGCAGATGTTTCATGACCAATCTAGGTACCACCATCAGTGCTAGAAGGGAGTAGGATTTGTAGACAGAAGGAGGAGGAGGAGGAGGAGGAGGAGGACTATTTGGGGACCCCATTTTCTGAGCAATGTATCTCTCTGGGTTTATTCCGTTTCAAGATGTCTTTCATCCTGGGTCTGTAGACCACGTCTTGAGTCAGTTGAGGCAGATTCTACTGGAGAATCCCCTGGGCAATAACCTCTCTTGAGTCCAGCCTTCCAGATGTGTGGACCAATCCCTGGAATTCTAGGCCACAGCTGCACAATTCTGGAGGTTGAAATGCTTGTCTGCACGTGAAGGGTGAACCCAAGTTGGCTTCAGCCATTCCCCCCTTGGTCAGAAGAAGAACTGCGTGTTGGGCTTCCTTCCGCTCTTCTTCTGGATCATTGGTCCTCCGGTCTTTGAGAACTTCCCTCTCCCAAACTGGATCCTTCCAGTGTGTCAAGATGACAACTCTCAAATTCTAGGATCTGGACACATCTGGAGGAGGCTTAACCAGGCCGTCCTGAAATGCCTGGACCCCCCACCCTCCCCTAAAAGTACTGGGGCTCGAGGTGAAGACCCCGAAATCAAAGACTCACCGACGTCATGGATGAAACGCTCGATTTTCGACTGCATCCCCCAGTAACGGAACTCCACCTTGCAGAGTTTATAGGCACACATAACGGGATAGATCCCAGGGTTGTTCTTCTGCTCTTGGATCCAGTCCTCTGGCAGAGGGCCCCTGGCTGTCTTGGCTGATTTGAAGACCTTTGGGTCCTCCTCCGGTTTGTATTCGTGGGGTGGGACGGGATCCTTCACAATATCGATAGGATCTAACGCAGGGTGGGGTGCGGGGGGGAGAGAGAAATACACCGAATAAATACGCGCAAGCCACAGGAAATTGTCCCTCAAATAGCCTTTCCCCCTAAAGGCTTGTTGTGTTTAGATAAGAGTGTAGAGACCTGGTCTCCACCTCTTTCTGTTTACACAAGAAAAGCTGGTTTGGTTTAAACAGTTTATTCAAGGCTGGCAGAAACTGGGTAGCCTCAACTTCCCTTGGAGAAGCCAGCAAGGACGCTGCGCTTCTTCTACATTTCAGGAGAAGACCTCACGATGGCCACCTCTTTCTAAAAGGACGCCGGATTCCGACAGGCTAAGCCCAACAGAGGTGGCCAATTCGTACTTTTACCAAAAAGAGACCTATTCTAGTTGGAAAAGCTCTACTTTTACCAAAACTAGAGATTTTCCAATGCGAAAAGATCTCTCCTCCTATCAGGATCACAGAATCACAAAATTGGAAGGGACTTTGAAGGTCTTCTAGTCCAACCCTTTGCTCAGGTAGAAGAACCTGTCCTATACTGTTTCAGACCAAATGGCTGTCCAATCTCTTCTTAAAAACTTCCAGCATTGGAGCATTCACAACTTCTGGTGGCAAGCTGTTCCACTGGTTAATTGTTCTGACTGTCAGGAAATTCCTCCTTCATTCTAAGCTGCTTCTCTCCTTGATTAGTTTCCATTTGTTGCTTCTTATCCTGCCTTCAGGTGCTTTGCAGGGTAGCTTGACTCCCTCTTCTTTGGGGCAGCCCCTGAGATACTGGAAGACTGCTATCCTGTCTCCCCTAGTCCTTCATTTCCTTAAACCAGACATACCCAATGCCGCCAACCGTTCCTCCTATGTTTTATCCTTCTCTCGGGTCCAATGGGAAACAGCAGAGAGCAATCCAAATCCCGTCCCAATTTTCTGCCATTGTTCCCAAGGTTTATCCCCATTTTCCCAAGGCCTGAGGAAGGCCAACCACAGCTGGAATCTAGGCTCTGGGACTCACCTGTCTGTCCCACCCTAGCAAACCATAAGAGAGAAATCAAAATGTGAGGAAAGGCTCACACCCACCCAGGACCGTCTGCCTCTTCTCCGCGGGGGAAAGGTTGAACACGTTGGGTTGCTCTCCTGAGTCAGATATATAATAGGTTTCGATATCGATGGAGAATTTCTCCACAAATGGGCAGGTGTACCTGGAGGAGGAGGAGGAGGAGGAGGAGGAGGAGGAAGAGGAGGAGGAGGAGGAGGAGGAGAAAAAGAGCAACTCAAATGCTTAAGATTCAAAACCTCTTCGCCTCAAAAACGTGTCAAGAGCCCTCCCAACCCGCACACTCTCTCTCTCACACACATATATGCGGTGTGTAATAAAGGCAGCTGTTTTCCTAAGGAAAAAGCCAGGAAAATAAATGAAAAGGCCTCCGGGAGTCACAGAGTAACGCAGAATTTTATTAGCACCTTGGCGCTTTTTTTTTTTGCCAACGTGGCAAAACCGGAGCAAGCTCACTTTATTTGAAGAAACTAAAAATGATGGCTTCCCCTCACATACAAATGCCCTCATGGTTGTTATAAACTCGCCGTCAGGGTTCCAAGTAATAGGCCCATATCAAGCAAATCGCTGGGTGGTACCTCGTCCGGGTATAAGGATATGCATTCCAGGATTCCTCTTCGACTCGGAGGGCCGCCTTGGGGAGTATCGATCGAAACCAGCTGGGAATATGCATACCAATATGGTATACTTTGTGAGTGTACTGCCCGTCGCCTCCTGGGCCATCAATATATGGTCGGTTTTCCAAAATCTCCACGCCGCTGCCTTCTCCACAAGTCTCTTCACGGCTCTTTTTCTGAACATTAGAGAAATAGATGAATGAGTAGATAGATATCAATTATTATAAAACTTAAGAATGGCTGAAAAGGGGGACATCCAAATAAATCGCCTTGTGATGAGGTTCCATGCAGAAAACCAAACCAGGGTGTGTGTGTGTGTGTGTGTGTGTGTGTGTGTGTGTGTGTTTCGCAACCCTAAGTTCTATACCTGCAATAAATTTGTTTCCTTTTTGTTTTGTACAGGTCACCTTCAAGAAGTGAGGGGAGCCGAATGTCAACTCAAAAATATTTCTCTGGTCTTTTAGCATTGCCAGCAGAAAAGGACTGGGGGGGAGTAGTCCATTCCTTAGATAATTGCAAGGCGGCCAAAGCTTCTGGCGCACAAGATTATTACTGGAGAGCCTGACTGATGACTCTTGGCTATGGATGTGTCCCATTGGAGAATATACAGCCAGGGGGTGGGGGTGGGGAAGACCAGGCTCACGGGAGAAATTAATGGTGTATCTTAGTGTCAGCTGCACCCAGGTACACCGACATGGTCACTCCTAATAAATCATTTTGTTTTACTGTGAGAGACTGATGATTTGAGTGGGGGTGGGTTTGTTGGAGCCCTGACAGCTGTATCTCGGAGGCCCCCAAATGGCCCCTGGGGAAATTAGGAATACTTTCCTGTTTCTTGTCCATGTATTATCAGTATGGGAAGCACGAGAGTACTCCTTAACAAGCAATTAAAACAATAATCATAATCACAATAGAACAAGCCTGCTCTTCCGTTTGCCTGCTCCCTCCCGCCCTCCCTTTCATTTGTGTTTTGTAAGTGATTTTAAAGTGTCTGCCACTTTGGGAATTAAAGACAAGCTGAGATTGGAGTTATGAATTGACTGTAAAAAAGACTTCGGTAATGACCTTTTCTTTTGGCAGGCAAACGAGAAGAAGAGAAAGCTATGCTTAACAAAAACAACAACAACAAAAAAAGATTAATAATGTTGAGAGAGGGGGAAAAAAACATGCCTAAGAAAGAGACATTAACTTTACAACATTGACTTGAGGGCCACTTAAAATTCAGTTGAACCATAAAAACAGCAGAAGATGCCAGGGAAAAGTGGAAAGGAGGACACGTTTATATGACAGCAAAATAAATTTGATAATTTTGAACGCTCTGCTGCTACTGATCTCATCACAGTGAGAACAGCCAGGAGTAGGGTGAGCCAGTCACGGCTCTTCCCAAATTTTACAAACGTGATCAACTCCCTTTTTCAGCAGAGAAACAGAAGCATTTCAAATAATAAAAAGCTTCCATCCACCGACCCATTCCAAAAGGGAAAGGCGATCGTTTGCTAGTGACCTTCCTTCGTTGACCTCTTTGTTACACCTTGTGTGCATTTGGTTGGTTGTTGCGAACAAATCTGAACAATGGCTACTGGGGAAGGAACCTGGCTGCCAAGCCACCGTTCCTTCTGTTGCTCTTAAAACACCACTGCAAACAGTAAAAAGGAGGGAAGGGAAGGAAAAGGAAAAGGAAAAGGAAAAGGAAAAGAAAGGGGAAAGGGAAAGGGAAAAGGAAAAGGAAAAGAAAGGAAAATGAAAGGAAAGGAAAGGAAAGGAAAGGAAAGGAAAGGAAAAGGAAAGGAAAGGAGAGAGGAGAAGAGAAGAGAAGAGAAGAGAAGAGAAGAGAAGAGAAGAGAGGAGAGGAGAGGAGAGGAGAGGAGAGGAGAGGAGAGGAGAAGAGAAGAGAAGAGAAGAGAAGAGAAGAGAAGAGAAGAGAAGAGAAGAGAAGAGAAGAGAAGAGAAGAGAAGAGAAGAGAAGAGAAAAGGAAAGGAAAGGAAAGGAAAAGGAAAGGAAAGGAAAGGAAAAGGAAAAGGAAAAGGAAAAGGAAAAGGAAAAGGAAAAGGAAAGGATTCCTAAAAGAGGAGAACCCACAGTGATGGAAGAATGGACAAACATCTCATTGAGTGGATGGTTCCAAATGGAAAATTGGGACCAAAGACTGTCCAAAGTCACACAAATGCTTCCTGGGGGCTTTTCAAACAGGTGACCTGCTGAACTTCAAATTCTTCTCATCTCCAGAAGTCTAAGCTCTCGTGATCAGATACAGAGCCGGCACTGGCCGTGTGGGGGTCTAGGGCAGGGCTGTCCAACTTTGCCACCTTTAAGACTGGTGGACTTCAACTCCCAGGCTGGCTGGGGAATTCTGGGAGTTGAAGTCTGCGGGTCTTAACGGTGCCAAGGTTGGACACCCTTGCTCCAGAGCTTCGAGACTCGCAACTCCACATTTTGAGACCTTCTGCTTTTCTCAAGAAATCGAGAAACTTAAACACACACACACACACACACCCTCCAGCATCTCACAACTTAGACACTCCCCCTTCTCGGATGCTAGATTTCCAGGCCAAACGGGGACTCAGGCTAAAGCAACAACATTAAACGACTCACAACAAAAACCCAGAGGGGCAGAATTGCAGCCACTTAAAAAGCTTTTATGGAAATCCATCTCCGGGCAAAGGGAGATGGAGTGAGGCAGGACTCGGGGACGCGATCTTGCCCTTGTGGAAAGAGCCACCCCAACAGAGGTCAAACAAGCTATCGGTCATCTGCTGGGCCATCCAGCCAGAAATAACCGGGTGCAAAGGACAGCTGGTTCACCACTCCAAGAGTGGAACTGGAGTGACCATTCAGAAGACCGCAGGAGGAGGGACATTTCAAGAGCAGGTGGTCAGCCATGTTGGCTTCCAAGATGAACACAGAATAATAGAGCTGGAAAGGACCTTAGAGGTCCTCTAGTCCAGCCAATGCTTGTCCAATTTCTTCTTTAAAACCTCCAGGGATGGTGCGTCCACAACTTCTGGTGGCAAGCTGTTCCCCTGGTTAATTGTCCTCACCGTGATGAAGTTTCTCCTTAACTCAAGGTTGCTTCTCTCCTTGTTGAGTCTCCATTTGTTGCTTCTTATTCTGCCTCCTGGGGCTTTGCCTAATAGCTTGACTCCCTCTTCTTTGGGGCAGCCCCTCAAATATTGGAAGGCTGCTATTAAGTCACCCCCTACTCTTTCTTTTCTCGGATCCAGTTCTACAGAGGAACGATGGAGTCCGTCATCTGCACCTCTAGAACTGTCTGGTTTGGTTCTGCAACCCAACAGGACCGAGACAGACTCCAGAGAGGAATTAGGACTGCAGAAAAAAAATTAATTACTACCCACCTGCCTTCCATGGAGGACCTGTCTACTGCACGAGTCAAAAAGAGGGCTGTGAAAATATCTACAGACCCCACACATCCCGGACGTAAACTGTTTCAACTCCTTCCCTCAAAACGACGCTATAGACCATTGCACACCAGAACAACTACCTCGTGTTGTTCACAATGCAAGCGACGCAAGCCTTGTGTTCCCACAGGCCCTGTAGACAGCGCAAGCCTTCTGTTCCCACGCAGCCTGGATTAATTGCTCTGGGGGTGACATTTCTCTGTGGACCACCCAAATTTCCTCACAGACCACCAGTGGTCCCTGGGCCGCTGGTTGGCGACCACTGAGCTAGATCACACATCCTTACTCCAGAGAAGCTGGAAACAGATGAGAAGACCAAATAATAGTGCAGGTTTTGTTTCCAGCTTGCAAAAACTGGCCTGCTCATTTTCTCGCGGTTCAAATTTGCAAGCAACAAACCCAAACGCCGCGTGCGGCGAAAAAGAGCAGAGAGCAGCCAGGAGAAACATCAGGACTTGGGGTGTGCTTTTTCACAGAAGCAGAAGATTTGCGAAGTCTAGCATCTCAACAAGCACAAAGGACTGGAAATGTGTCAGACACCTGACAGCTAGGGATGATGCGAGCTTCGTTAACGGAGAGCAGTAATTACGGAAATGCCTAAAGGCAACACCCTGTTACTAATGGTTTCTGACAGAAGCCGCCGAAGAAGCTCCACAGCCTCTGATCTCTAGGTAAACATGAGGCTGCAGTCACTTGTGCACCGTGAACGACCTGAATCGATCAATCCATAGTTTACGGTTTGCAAGACGGATTATTTTCTTCAGATTAAGGGTATCAGGAGGGTGCGTGGCAACGTAAGAACCAGAAAGAGGTATGTTGCATCAGCTTAACATTGTTTTGGCCACACCACTGGACACTCCTACTTCAAATAATTGTCTTAAGACAGGTAAAGATTTATGAGTTACATGAAATGTCAAAAGACTGATAAAAAAACCAGCTGTAGGCAGAGGTGGTATTCAGCCAGTTTGGACCAGTTCTGGAGAACCGGTAGCGGAATTTGAGTAGTTCGGAGAACCGGCAAATCCCACCTCTGACTGGCCCCGCCAACCCCATCTATTCTCTGCTCCCGAGTCCCAGCTGATCGTCTGGGTCTCCTTTGGTTTCCCTGCACAGGAGAACGGAGCTGGAAAGCAGGTTCGTGAGGTGGGGAGGGAAGGGGGATTTTGCAGTATATCCTTCCCCTGCCACGCCCACCAAGCCACAGCCACAGAACCAGTAGTAAAATTTTCTGAATTCCACCACTGGTCATAGGTAAAATTGAAAAGGGAGGAAGGCCACACTGGTTTGTCTCCCTTTCTGCTTCTCCTTGCAACGGTACGGTGCAACGGTGCTTGGGGAGGTGCTCAAAAGGTTTCCTTCCTTGCCACGCTTCGAGCCTTTCTCCATGCGAGGTGTAATGGGACATGAGAAAGAACTCACGGAGAAGAGATGCCGCCTAGGAATGATCAGATAAGAGACTGCTTGGTCCAGAGCTGCATAACGGATGGAGAAAGACGCTCAGGAGGGACCCTCCCCAGTTTCTCAGGCTGCAAAGGAGACGGGGGCAGATTTGTACTTTCAGATTTGCAAGATTCTGTTCATGGAGTTTAGCCCACCTGGTCACGTTTCCTGTCGGGTCTACCTGGTAAGGCTGACAGGTGGAATGTGATAAAAAAAGGTACCTTGAGCATTTTGCTTTGGGGAAAGGGGTTGGGTACAAATGTCCTCTAGAAGAGACAGGATCCCCCCAAAACATGGCCCTGGGTTTCTGGCAGGGCTTCTACCTTGACATCCCGATCTGCCTCTCTACAATGGAACGCTGTTCAGAGCACCTGATCAACCTCCTTCGACATCACTCACGCTGACATTTAATTAATTAGAAGCAACTTCTCCTTAGTCAAATCTATAGGCTAAGGCCAGAAATGTTCGAAGCCTGCCTGTTCTGTGGGATGTGACCGATCTCAGGATCGCCCCAAGAGGGCTGCCATTTTCAGAAAAACGCGACATTTCCACCCCATCATCACGTTTCGGTGTACGTGTGACAATTTGCTTGTGCCCCAAGCCAGGTCTTGTTTTATGGACTCCCGAGTAGCCAGGCCACCAGGGTTTTATGGTCCAGCATCTGTATCTATGGCGATGAGATTGCATCGCCGATCCGATGGATGTAGCTCAGATGCTGCTTAGCACATGAGGTGTTTGCGTGAGGACAGCAGATCAAATGATGTCACCGGTGGCCCTGGACCAAACCTGGGCCTGCCTCAGATGCTCAGATGTGGCGGGTCTGATGTGGAGAAGAGGATTAGAACAAAAGTAGGCTAGGTCCCAATTTGGAGAGAACGAAAGCAGTCCTCCAACCCAGAATGAACAGACTGTTCTCGACAAAACTCCATTTTTTTAAAAAAAGAAAACGAACATGGATTTATTGTGCCTGGCTTCGTTGACGCATTCCCTTGGATAAAACGAAGACTCGTGCTCACAAAGCAGAAAGAATCCTAGCCACGTTTAAAATTATAAGATGGACATTTAGAAATAATTAGTGTAATTTCAATGACAACATGACTCAGGTCTCCGGCTTAAGAGGGCTGTTTTGCAGAAGATAGGAATCGAAGCCTGATGCATCCAGTGGAAATCGGAGAGGAGGAAGGCTGTACTAAGGGTGTGTGATATTAACACAACTTGGCAACAACACAAACAGGAGGCAGTGCTCCCAGGAAAGGCCATAACCTGGGGGTGATGATAGCAATCTTTGCGCAGAGTGGTTTTCTAGAGATTGTCAGTAGCAACAACTGGTAGACCATCAGTCAAACCTTTATCATGGTCCTACTAGACTAGCTACAAAGTGTGGAATACAAACAATTAATCATTGTTAAGGCTAAACAGGATCTGTAAGAAGTAAACAGATAGCACAAATAATATTCAGATGCCGACCAGCTTCTACATTTCAATCTGGAAACTGTTTTGTGCTCCACCATTGGTGGTCAAGTTGGCCCAAGGAACTATTTTGATCCCTCATTCCCGAGCGTCACGGAAAGCTTCTGAGAAGCATAGCTGTTATGCAATGCTTCTAACCTTTGGCAAGTATGATTGTCCTTCCAGCCTTCCTTCTTGGAAGAGTGGCAGTTGGCCTGAGTCAAGCGTGGCTGGTGGAAACCAGCTGCAGTGGACAACCAAACAACAGGTTTGTGGGGGTGGTGAGGCAGAATTGCTTGTAGAGGGAGAGAAAGGCAAGAAGACCTCTTAAGACAGCGGTCTCCAACCTTGGCCACTGTAAGACTTGTGGACTTCAACTCCCAGAAGTCTCCAGCCCTTTCTCAAACTGCCAAGTTTAAGATTGGCGGACTCCAACCCCTAGAATTCCTCAGTTCCATTCTCAAAGTTGACCACTTGAAGACGTGTGGACCAACTCCCAGAGTTCCTTCGCCCAGCCATGCTGGGAGTTGAAGTCCATGAATGCCAGGCCAGGGAATTCTGGGAGTTGAAGTCCACACATCTTCCAGTAGCCAACTGTCCACTGTCCACAAGTTCTCCATCCGATCGCCCTTTTGAGCAAAAGAGGAAAAACTCTCGCTCGTTTTCTTCGTGGAGGAGAAGCCGTGTTCCTCTCGGGTTGCCAAAAATCAGAGCAAAGCTGACTGAGGAATTCTGGGAGTGGAAGTCCACAAGTCTTAAAGTGGCCAAGGTTAGAGACCCCTGTCTTAAGAGATCCACCATGGGGGAAGCTCAGAGCAGATGGCTTTGAGATCCCTACGAGTCATCATGACAACCTTACAAGGACAAGATATATATTTTCCTCCAGCCCTTATTATGGGAAGCCATCTGGACAGTCTTGGCTTTATTTCTCCAAAAACATAGATAAACAGAAGGCTTGGCAAGACGCATTAATTGATGTCCTAGTTCAAAGAAGCTCAGATTGGATTTCCCGGAAAGCTAGAAACAATTCTGATGCTTCTTCACAGCGAGGGTTACGGCGGGGAAGAAAGGAAGCACCTCAAAAGGATTTGAGCCTTTGTTTATTCAGTTTTATTTGTTGATTACATTTATATGGTGCCCCTCTGTGGTCATGTGGCAACCATGACTAAACCCCAAAGGCACATGGAACGCTGTTCCCTTCCCACCAAAGGGGTCCCTATTTTTCTACTTGCATTCTTTACATGCTTTTGAACTGCTAGGTTGACAGAAGCTGAGACAAGGAACGGGAGCTCACTCCATGACGTGGCGCTAGGGATTCGAACCGCCAAACTGCCGACTTTTCCGATCGACAAGCTCAGTGTCTTAGCCCCTGAGCCACCGCGTCCCTTTTCGTTAAACTAGACATACCCAATTCCTGCCAACCATTCTTCCTATGTTTCAGCCTGCAGCCTCTTAATTTTGTCGCTCTCCTTCCTAGAGTCTTCAACATCACAGGAGACCTTGAGAAGGCCACCGGGTGACATTTCTTTCTCCAGCTTACAAAGAACCCTTGTGATTTCTCCCCAAGGAATCTGGACTACAGACGCCGACAAGCTGTTTGCAAGAACAACCCATCGGCACATGATGCGGCACCTCTGGCCGAGGATGTTGCCGGCAGATACAGCTAAAGGGGGTGAAAGATGAGGCAGATCCAATTGTGAAGAAAATACAATCATCACGGCAGCTTGGCATTTTCTCCACGGAGTTCCTGCCTCTCCAACATCTGGAGTTCATTCTCTTTTTAGTTTAGTGTAGCACATAAAAAAAGGCTCTGGCTTTTAATAAAACACGTCGGTCAGAATAGCCGGTCCTATTTGCTCTGATTTTTGGCAACCCGAGAGGAACACGACTTCCCCTCTGCGAAGAAAACAAATGAGTGTTTTTCTTCTTTTGCTCAAATGGGCGACCGGACGGAGAACTTGTGAACAGTGGACAGGAGCGTGTCTCGAAGTTGGCCACTTGAAGACGTGTGGACTTCAACTCCCAGAATCCCCCAGCCCAGCATTCATGGACTTCAATTCCCAGCATGGCTGGGCTAAGGAACTCTGGGAGTCGAAGTCCACACATCTTAAAGAGGCCAACTTTGAGAGTGGAACTGGTGAATTCTGGGAGTTGTAGTCTACCTATCTTAAAGCTGCCTGTTTGAGAACGGAATGAGGAATTCTGGGGATTGGAGTCCATCTGTCTTAAACTCGGCAGTTGGAGAAAGGGCTGGAGAACTCTGGGAGTTGAAGCCCGCCTGTCTTAAAGTGGCCAACTTGGAGAAAGGCTGATCTGTAGCACGTGATTAGGCACCATTGCCTTGGTGACCCAAAGAACAACCAGCAAAGCTCTCACGGCAAATTTTCTTCCCACACGAGAAAGACATCTGATGGGAAAGGGTGGAGCTGAACGGCGATCCCTAAAATCTAATCAGGAAAAAAACAATACGAGGCCGGATTTGCTGATCTGAGTACATTCAATCCACGGCTGTGATGTGAAATTAATACTAATTGATGGAAACTCTTCGCCGCACCCTCCTGACTGTCCAATTATCTATAGAGCAGGTTGCCAAGATGAAAAAAAATATCACAGAGGACACTGGCGAGGGGGAGGCAGTCCCCCGCCCCCCAGGGGAATTCTGGAAGAGAAACAGAACATACCCAATAATTCATTCCCTCTTAGTCCAAGAAACCCAATCTCTGGAGAGAGAGGTGAGTAGCGAATACGTTTTGTACATGAAATAAAATGAATAAAATTAGCCGAGTTTCTTTTCTCTTAAATCTGAAGAAGGAAAGGAGCGTGATGGTCTTTGGACTGCAGCTGCCGCTCGCCCCAAATTCAGGGAGGAGTTGCTTTCAAATGGCTCAACAAAAGCCTTGGGGGTAGTGGGCCAAACTAACAATGGTTTCCCTTCCCCCTGAACAGGGTTTGTGTGAAATGAGCCGCGTGGAGAAGGACAGAGACACGACCCTGGAAAGGGCACGCAAAGACTGTGAGCAAAACACGAGCTCAGTTGCAGAAAACAGGAAAGTGTGAGAAGAAAGAAACTAAAGCTTGCCCTGTCTTGATGTTTTTAGTATCTCTCAGCCTCCTTCTCCTCCTCCTCATTCCCTAGAAGCACTGATGATGTTACCTAGTTGGGTCATGAAACGTCTGCAAGGAAAAAAAAGCAAGCTCAGAGAGCACCAAGGTAAGAATCACAATTATAATAACCCTCCTCTTCCTCCCTCCTTCCTCCAAATCTCATTCCCAATGAAGACTGATGATATTATCTATTTGGGTCATGAAACATCCGCAAGAAAGCCACCCAGCTCAAAAAAGCACCGAGCGCCTTTCATTTTAATCCTGAGCTACAAATATTCTCCTTTAATATTACACGGCTTCTGTTATTACAAGCAATAAAACAAGGCTGTAGATTTCTTAAGGCCTCTGTTTCCTGACCTTGCCTGTCTCCAAGGCTTGAACCCCGGACAAATCGGGGCCATTCAACGCCAGCTGCCTCTTTTTCCAAGTGGGCATGGGGGACGCACAGAACGGAGGAAAGCTTGCCAGGTCAAAGATCGAGATGCAAGCAAGAAGAATTCAAATTGCAAAAAAACTCCCTCGTTGGCAGTCCATACGACCTGCAGCCAGCAAAACTTAATTTCCCTGAGCAAAGGCTGAAATCATCCACGGAAACACAGAGAGAAACCCATGGGAAAACAAAAAACAAAAAACCCCGAGAGAAACAAAATAGTTCTTTAAAATAGCAGCTGGGGTATATCAAGTAGAATTTTAAATGCTGGGCCAGGCCAGTCTCTCTCTGGCAAGACAAGCGTTGAAAGGACAATCCTTGAATAAATGCATAGTTTATGCAGCGAGTTTTTTCTTTCTTTCTTCTTTTCCATAAGACAGGCTTTGCGAGCCCGCTGTTCAATTTTTCATCGTTTGCGGGCTTTCACCTCCTCCTCCTCCTCCTCCTTTCTGTTTTTAATTTAAACATCTAATTTAAATTTGAAGAGGACGTAATCACCGGCCGTTTTTTCAAAAGCAAACTAGTTTTGGGTGAAAAACTGAGGGGAAGCGAACAAGCAGCTAAGAAGCCTAGGTAAGATTGCGGGAGGGGCAGGTTAAAGCCATTTTTTCCATGGACACCTTCAGTAGATTATTCCTGCCAACATCCAGCGAGGTTCTGCAGAACTCAAAAGCCATCATGCTGCGAGGGCAGCGTGTTCCATTCTCATTTCCGGAGATGGGTTCAAATCTCATCTCTGGGGTCTTTCCAAAAGAAGCCGGCTGGCCATCTTTGAAGGATGGTCCCCTTGCTTTCCTTAAACAATCCAGGGGCCTGGGCTAGATGGTCTTAAGGGTCCCTTCTGTCTCCATCTTTCCCAGATTCTACTATTATTTTTGTAGGAGAAGGACGGGGGTGGAGTCAAGCAAGGAATTAGCCTGGAACCGTTACATTCCCACAGGGAGTCTAGGTGCAACCCCTCTTGAATTCCATTGACTCTTATCGAGCACCAATTTAGTGCTGATTATTCGTTGACTGGATTCTTCTGCAATTCTTTATTGCATTAGTAATACATCAGATTGACTGGCACTTAATAAATCAGATTAAGACTAGATTCGCTGACTAGCTTCTTGTGCAATTCTCTCATGCAATTCTTTATTGCATGAGAGAGAGAGAGGTTAGATTAGATTAGTTTAGATTAGATTAGATTAACAGAGTTGGAAGGGACCTTGTAAGTCATCTAATACAACTACACTCTCCTCTCCCAAGCAGGGGTCCCTACAAGAGAAAAGATAGGAGAGAGAGAGAGAGAGAGAGACAGATATAGAAATAAATATAGATGATGGTTAGATTGATAAAGAGATATAGAGGATAGATAAATAGGATAGATAGATAGATAGATAGATAGATAGATAGATAGATAGATAGATAGATAGACAGACAGACAGATTGCTAAAGAGATATAGAGGATAGATAAATAGGATAGATAGATAGATAGATAGATAGATAGATAGATAGATAGATAGATAGATAGATAGACAGACAGACAGACAGATTGATAAAGAGATATAGAGGATAGATAGATATAGATTGGAATCTAATCATATATCTAATAATGAGAGAGAGAGGGAAAAAAAGATAGGAGAGAGAGACAGACAGACAGACAGAAATAAATATAGATGATGGATAGATTGGTAGAGATAAAGAGATATAGAGGATAGACAGATAGAAAGAGAATTAGAGATAGATTGATAGAAAGTGAGAGACACAGACAGACAGACAGACAAGGTGCAAGGTTTTTTGCATGAGCAATAAATCAGATTCCCTGGAGCTTAACGTGCGCTCCTGATTCTTTCCTTCTGACAATTATCATTATTATTATTATTGTGTTTCTAGGAAAGCAACCGATCACAAGCGATGAAGGCACCAACCTGGATCATGTACAGCTGGGCAATCCGATATTCCTCAACGCTCATGGGGAGAGGAATCCGATACTCTTTTATGAGCATTTTGAAATCCGGTCGGGAAGGTGAGCCCGGAGACCTTTACCGGAGGCTGCTTAAATGACAACAACGAAGGCGGACATTTCCTGCAATCAAAGTGTGGAGAGAGAGAGAGAGAGAGAGAGAGATTGGTGGGAAAGTTTGCTTTAAGGAGGTCCTTCCCAATGCTGGGATTCCAATAATTTAACAACCTGTCTCTGCCCTAATAATTTCTTCCAACAGCCAGTTCACCAAAACTGCTCAGAAAGTTAACAACCGGATCTCGTGAACCGGTGAGAACCAGCTGAATCCCAGCACTGAATCCCTCCCTAGCTGGAGTAGGACAGACTTCGAATGGGATAAGCTGTTACCAAAGACCCAAAGAAAGATGACTGGTTTTTTTCCCCCCCTCCCCTGGCATTTCATCACCCCCAAAGAATTTTGAGGGTCTCCCCCAAGAGGGTAAACGGAGCTGCCTGTGACTTGCGGGGGGGAGGGGGGGGGGAGATGGGGATTATCTGCATATTAAAAGTAGGGTTAATAATTCCCACGTGGAAATGAGAAATCAGAGGGGAGCGGGAAGTGGTGGGCTTCAAATAATTGAATGACCAGTTCTCCGCCCTAATGATTTCTCCCAAAAACCAGTTCACCAAAACTGATCAGAAAGTGAACAACTGATTCTGTTGAACTGGTGCAAACTGGCTGAATCCCACCACTGGTCCTGCCTGGAGCAAAACCCCAATCCATCTTTCTTTACTTTCCATAGAATTTCATGTCCCCTAAACTGGAACCAAGCCTACAAAAAAACCCACAGATTTAATCTGTGAATTAATTTATCCCAGAATGAATGCATCTTAAGAGGAAGGGTCCTCGGTGCTCTCTGAACTCCTTCTAGTGCTGATGATGTTCCCCAGTTGGATCATGAAACGCCTGCAAGAAAACCTCCCAGCTCAGAGAGCACCAAGGACCCCTCCGCAGAATATCGATACTGTCAGCCTCATTAAATTTCACAGCTTCTCCAAAACGGCCTTTTGATGCCCTTCTGAAGTGCAAAAAGGCCTCGTAAAAGAGAAATAAGGTTTTTTTTTTCACCGTGTAAGAATCCTTAATTGGAGTTCTTTCTCTGGAGGAGGTTATTGGGCTGGGAAAGGAAAGCGAAAAAGCACCATTCCTGAGCCTTGATTCTTTTTCACACCTGGTCAGGCATGAAGCAAAGCCAGCTCTGAGCGCGAAATGCACTGAATCACCATCCAGAACCATTCCAACATCCCAGTCCAGGAAAAGTCTGCCCGTTGAGCAAAAGACACACACTTTAGACACGCACCCCCAAAATTACCTTTCGGTCACTTCCATGCACTTGAGATATTTGGGGGAAAGGACAAAAAAAAAATGTTAGCAGTTATCAAACTCTCTCAAGTAGTCCAGAATGAGAAAACGAGCCATAAATACTAACTTTACCTTCACTGTAAGGTTATAGTAACTGAATCTTGCAAGTCTGAAAGCGTTTCTTTCTTTCTTTACTTTGCAGGGAACAAAGAAAGAATCTTTTCTGAGACGCTTCCCACACCCTTTTTCTTCTGAGGGCTCTGCCGCCTCTTATCGGGCTGCAGCCTTTCCTTCTGTCTGCCAAGGTTGTTCTCACAGTCCATTCAAAACCTCCTGTCTGAACTGGGAAAACCCTGCTTGGCCGCTCTCTTGAAGTTGTTCCTGCATTTCTCTCCCAAGGGCACCCACGGCAATTCTGCAAAGACTTTTGCCACCCCGCTCCTCCATTCCCAACATCTGGAATCGGGAGTCAGCGGTAGGAAAAACGGACCACTTTTTCGAGCGACATGCACGACAGATGTGCTGCTTAAGGGAGTTGCGACAAAGCAGCACTGGACGCGGCTTCACAGCAAGCGCAGCCTTCTCTGCCGAGAAAGGGCATCGTTGATTTGCACAGTGTCCTCATCGTACGGCGCAAGCTTTTGGGAACCGTGACAGAGTGATTGTGGCCGAATTCCCATGCCACCCTAAATCCCCTTTTCTGTAACCCTGTTTTCTTGAAAACAAGCCACGTTAGTTCATGCAAGCGGGACTGTAATATGTAGGAACAAATTCAAGGCAGAAAACCTTTAAGCAGGAACGGAGAGAAGCTTGTTTGAGTCGGAGATGTGTTGAGGGACATTTGACACACACACACACCCTCGCAGTTCCCTCGCCCATCTTCTGATTATTCAGCTAACTGCCCTGCAAGTTCAAGAAGGAAACTTTTTTCAAAGTGTGAAGCATTTTGCCATCAATTGCTCGGCTTTGCGAAAGGCGGCAAAAGCCCTCCGTTTCACCCCAGCCAATTCTGCCCTTTTATTCGAGCCCCAAGCCAGTCAAGCAGAACGTGGTTGCGCTTCTGCAAGTCAAGAGGGATTTTGAACATCTCCAGCACGGTGAGGTGAAACATTTCAAGACATAGCTGGGCCTTAATATTCTTTATTAACACACGCTTGCTTATATATTCCTGCTTTTGTTATATATTCTGTGCTCCCTAAAAATTGCATTTCCCGATTCTCTTTCCAGCTGACTGACAGATTAACCGTGGTTTTACAATGAGACTCTCAATCAGTATTCTCCAGCACATTCTTGGCTTCCTGGCGGGCTGTCAACCCTACCTATTTTGATGTCGAAAGATCTTTTGAAGAATAACTAAAGAACGAACAGGGAAGTTAACGTGCCACGCTGCAAAAACCCACTTTGGATTTTCAAGGGCTTTGCAACTCAGCCTTCTTAGAAAACCAGAAAGGTCTACGGATGTTTGCTTCCCGGGATCTAGGAATCCAGAGATCACCCCATCCTGCTCTTTCATTTGTTTTGCACGAAAAACACGCTCTCCATCATACGAAATGCACCTGCTCACCCCAAAAGCATTGGGTAGACGCTGAGCCGCCAGCCTCATAACGCATCGTAATTATGGATTTCTTTCAAACATTGGTGCCACCCCGAGGAATTAGACCGCAAAAGTGAGAAAGCAGAGCTCCCAGGGAGGCGTTTTAACCTAAGTGACACGCATTAATGGGAGGGGGAGCTGTCAATAGGATAACTAGCATTGTGACACAGTTCAATTACTTTCAGACCAGGAACGCAACCTGTGCATTACGCACCAGCCATCAGATGCACCAAGAATCAGGCACAAATAAAATATTAAAACCTTCCTGGTGGAGACCAGCAACAGCCAGGCCCAACCCACCATCCAGATGTGCTTCACAAAGTTATTTTGAGGGCCTAATTTCCCCAGTGTGTTGTGGTCCGCCAGCAGCCTACGGTGGGGAAGGATGGGAACCACTCTGGGAGTCTGGGGAGGACTCAGACGAGGATCCTGCATCCGAGACAGAGATGGGGCCAGGGTCATCTGGGAGTTATGTGCTGACTCTGGAGCCTCCAGAGTCTGGCAGCAGTGAGGCAGAGGAACAAGGGGAGCCTGTTCCCAGTGCGTGCATGCGCAGAGCTGCCAGAAGGCAAGAACAGTTAAGACAAAAGGGGTGGCTTGGAGGTGATTGGCCCCTCCCATAAGACATAAAGGGGGAGCAAAGGGATAGGAACCTTTGCAGGAAGCAACTTTGTTCATCCTGGTCGGTTTGAAACCTGAAGCTCCGTGTTGAATTTGTGTTCCCTTTTGGCCTCATATAACCAATTGGACATTTAGTCATAGGCAGCATTTAGATAAACGTTCGTGCTTATCAGACTTATCCTGAAGGACTTTGGGAGACTTCCATGGGACTATTTACACACTGTGTGAAACTCATTATGGGCTGTGAATGACTATAATTCACAGCTGTTGAAATAAAGGGGGAAAAAAGGGTTTTGGGACTAATGTGTGTTTGTTAGTGTCTCAATAAGCCTTGGTCAGAACACGGTCTTTAGCAAGCCAGATTTATTTGATCGTATTATTCATTGAATGTACAGGTAGGTCCTTGACTTACGAACAACAAATGAGGCCAACTTTTCCTCGGCCAAGCAAAATGGTTGCTCAGTGAGTTTCGCCTCTCTGGATGACCTTTCTTGCACAGTTGTTAAGTGGAGCACTGCAGTGGTTACACTAGTCACATGGTTGTTAAGTCTGGCTTTGACTGTGCTTTGCTGGAATGTCGTAAAAGGGGATCACGTGATCCCAGGACAATACGAGCATCATAAACGACCAAAAAACGGTCATAAGTCACTGTTTTTCAATGCCGCAATCAGTTCAGATACCAAACAAATGGTTGTAAGTCAAGGACTACTGGTGTGTGGAAATCAGCTGATTTCTTTCAGTAAGAGGTGGAGGACTCTGCTTTAAGTCACCAAAATTGAAATGAAGGTGATACCAGAAAATGTCCGGAATTCAAGGGAAATCTACATTGGCCCTTTTAATTAGTTTATTTTTTTTCTCGACAAAAAACGAAGTTCCGACCTCATGTTTTGAATTCCCTGGAAGAAGTGGTGAAGGGCTATTGCTTAATCAGGAAGAAGTAGGGAAAAGCGCCAGAAAAAAAATTGCAGGTAGCTGATGGGTAGCTATTAAATCTCGCTACAGGTCACAGCCTAGTCAAATATTTCCCCGAAGCCGCGAAGCATAAAAAAGAAAAGAGAAAAGCAAACATCGTTCTCAGGTGTTACCAGTCTCATAAAGGTACCAGATCATATTTCCTTCACCAGCGTTAATGGGGTGCGGTAGGACTTATTAAATTTAATCTTTCTGACATAAGAGAATCGTATCAGGGTTAAAATGAGGGGTGGCCTCTGAGCTTGGTGGATTTTCTCGCACACGTTTCATTACCCAACTTGGGAACATTATCAGTGCTGGAAGGAAGTGGAACTTTTGGAGAGGAGGAGGAGGAGGAGGAGGAGGAGACGACTGTGAGCTCTTTAATGCTCTCTGAGCTTGATGTTTTTCTTGCAGACGTTTCATGAACCAACTAGGGAACATTATCAGTGTTGAAAGGGAGTGGAGCATTTGGAGAGGAGGAGGAGGAGGAGGAGGAGGAGGAGGAGGAGGAGGAGGAGGAGGAGGAGGAGGAGGAGGAGGAGGAGGAGGAAAGGGGACAATTGTAGGATTCTTGGCGCTCTCTTTCATTAACAAAGCAGCTTCAGTACTTATCATATTACCTAGTCTGGTATTGACATATCTGCAAGAAAACCACCAAGCTCAGAGAGCACCAATGACTGCACAGCCCTGCCCCTCCCCCTCCTTCAAATCCCGCTCCCTACAAGCCCTGATGACGTTCCCTAGTTGGGTCATGAAATGTCTCCGAGGAAACCACCGCACCCAGAGAGATTCAACGATTCCTCACTTTGGCCTTTCCTACCCTATGAAAGGTACCACATAAGAGTCACGATCCTTGAATCCGTTGAGCAGCTTAACGCCTTCCTCCCTGAATGGCTTCTCCTTCCCATCTCCTCTATTTTTCCTCTCTCCGACTGTCCATTTCCCCCCCCCCCCGCCGCCCCCAGGGTGGAAAAAAGTGCTGGAGAAATGGAACATGGGAATCCCGAGAGATAAACCACAGCCTTTGACTTTCTTCTGCCCTTCAGACCATAGATGTTTTCCTCGCCCAATCTAATTTTGGACCCTTCTACGAGGTGCAAAAAAGAATAATAATAAAAAAAAAATCCAGCGCCTCGTGTTCCCCAAAGGAGTTTTTTTTTTAAAATAAAAAATAACAACTTTCTCCGCTTCCAGTAAACCCATTTCTACGCTTCAATTCTCCCCCGTTGGTTGTCTTCCCAATTCTCAATTCTCCTTCCTCCTCCTGACCCTCTCCGTTCCTCTGCCATGGAATCTAAAAATACCTGGCTAAAAATATACATTAACAACAGAGAGAGGGGGGGGAAAAAAGGTAGAGAGAGAGAGAGAGAGAGAGAGAGAGAGAGAGAGATGAAAATAGTTTTTAAAAGGGCGGGAAGGAGGAGGGCCCACCCGAAATAAACTCCACAGAATTTCAAAGAAGCATCTCGAAAGAGATAAATCGTGTCTGGAAGACTGGTCCTCTTCCCCCATCAATCAAGCCTGGCTCCAAATGATGGAGATAAAAGAATTGATTCTCGGAAGATTCAATTGGTCCAAAAAAAAAAAAAAAAAAAAACCCAGCTGCAAAAACAAATGGAAAGAAATGACTTCTCAGTGGGAGGAAAAAAAACAGAGGTTACAAACCAAGACCTGGGGTGGCAAATATGCCCTGGGGATTTACAAACAAACTTTCAAGATTCTTGAAATGAGAGGAAAATGTAACTTTTTTCGAAGTTCTGGTCCTCTCCAGCTAAAGTCATTCCTCTGATGGTTGCTGAGGTTCTTGGTCTTTTTTGGTTCTTTTACATCTGTAAACAATATTTTGGGAGATGCCCAAAGGATGAGAAATGCCCCTTGAGGGTTAAAATTCTACTTGAAAGCAACTACAGGCGTAAAACTGAACAAGCATTTTCCAGGAATGGATCTAGCCATTAAAAGTTAAGGAGGAGCAAGGTTATACACCCAGGCAGGAAAAACCAACGGTCCAGGTACAGACCAGGCGAAACCTGGCTCCAAAACTGAAACTGGGAGAAGGATCTTGGCGTCCTAGCGGATGATCCCTTAAACATGAGCCAGCCGTGTGCGTCAGCAGCCAAGGAAGAAGATAATACAATCCTGGGTTGTATAAACACAGGCATCGAATCAAAATATTGTGAAACATTAAGTGTCTTTTATATAAAGCCTTAATAAGGACACACCTGGGATTCTGCATCCAGTTTTGGTCACATTACAAATAAAAGATGTTGAGACTTTGGAAAAAGTTCAGAGAAGAGCAACTAAGATGATTAAAGACCTGGAGACAAAATATATATATATATGAAAAACGGTTGGAGGATTTGGGTTTGGCTAGTTTAAAGAAATAAAAGGACCAGTGGGGGGACATGATAGTAATTGTCCAGTATTTGAGGGGCTGCCCCAAAGAAGAGGGAGTCAAGCTATTCTCCAAAGCCCCTGAGGGCAAGACAAGAAGCAATAAGGATGGAAACTCATCCAGGAGAGAAGCAACCTCGAACTAAGGAGAAATTTCCTAATATTGAGAACAATTAACCAGTGGAATGACTCGCCTCCTGAACTTGCGGATGCTTCACCACTGGAGGTTTTCAAGAAAATATTTTAGGAGATGCCAAAAAACGGTGGGGAAATATTCACCCATCTGCTTTGCCCCTCGAGGGTTAAAATTCTACTTTGAAAGCAACCGCAGGCGTTAAAAACCACGCAAACAGCCATAAAAAGTTAAGGAGCAGCAACATTATTATTATTATTTCATGTTGTGCCGACTGATCTGAAGGACCATTAAGGAACAAAATGAACAAACTTGCTAAAAGTAAAAAACACCAAAAAACTCCCCACAAATCCTGCATTGAGTAGAATTTGCAGAATCCAATTCATGCTCAGTCTAGAAGGATCCATCCTTCCCTTTCCTGCAAGTCATCTTTATAACCAGGTCTCTCTCTATCTCTCTGATAGCTGGGAGGCCTTCACAACACAAACAAGTCCTATCTATCAACAGTGTTTACCTCCAAAGGTTTCAGAGGGTCTAGAAACTTGAAAAAGAATCCTTTAATTATGCTGGGGGTTTGGGATTTTATTGGTTGTTGTTGTCGTCTGCATGTTTTGGATTGCCTGGCCCACAATCCTTCAAACTGATTGATCTCCTAGCCTAAATATCTGCCAGGAAGAAAAGACTATTGTTATTCAATCACAGAGGGTAATGAATGCTCGCATAATTTAATCGCTGATTTGAGGCAAGGCCCCGGTTTCGCTGCAGAGGTCTAAATGTTTAATATCTGTGCCTTCACGTGGCTGACATTAACAGATGACCAACGTCGCATTGTTCGCCAGACACTGGAGCTTCGCATCCATCCAGGAACGTAATTGTTCTGAGCACGCTCGTTTGGAAATTATTAGGTGGGGGAGCAGAAAGATGGCGTCTTACGGCAGCTGAAGGCCCCCGCCCCCCCCCCCAAATGCCCCAACAATTATCCTTTTGGATTTTGGGAATCCTGCCCATTTTTCACACTTTTTTTTTTGCCATCACAAAGTGCTTTTTCCAAAACACAAACCGGTCCTGAAAATGGCTGCAAACGGTCCCTGCCAGATGCAACCCAGCCGCTAATAACTTCTAAATAATTGATGGGCTGCCAAGGTGCTTTCAGACTGCAAAAATAAAGTGGAAGCCCCGAGGGATGGAGAAACAACAACAACAAGAAGAACAACAACAACAACACAAAAACTGCTCATCGCCCAGATGCAAAAAAATAATAATAATAATGCTTGGAATATTGGAGAACCAGTTTGGTGAAGGCTGGAAACCAGGAGGCAAGGAGTTCTAGTCCCGCTGTAGGAATGAAAACTGGCTGGATGACTTTGGGCCAATCACCAGGAGACGGTGAGTTCTAGTCCTACCTTGGGCATGGAAGCCAACTGGGGGACTTTGGGCCAATCACCAGGAGACGGTGAGTTCTAGTCCTACCTTGGGCATGGAAGCCAACTGGGGGACTTTGGGCCAATCACCAGGAGACGGTGAGTTCTAGTTCCACCTTGGGCATGGAAGCCAACTGGGGGACTTTGGGCCAATCACCAGGAGACGGTGAGTTCTAGTTCCACCTTGGGCATGGAAGCCAACTGGGGGACTTTGGGCCAATCACCAGGAGACGGTGAGTTCTAGTCCTACCTTGGGCATGGAAGCCAACTGGGGGACTTTGGGCCAATCACCAGGAGACGGTGAGTTCTAGTTCCACCTTGGGCATGGAAGCCAACTGGGGGACTTTGGGCCAATCACCAGGAGACGGTGAGTTCTAGTTCCACCTTGGGCATGGAAGCCAACTGGGGGACTTTGGGCCAATCACCAGGAGACGGTGAGTTCTAGTCCTACCTTGGGCATGGAAGCCAACTGGGGGACTTTGGGCCAATCACCAGGAGACGGTGAGTTCTAGTCCTACCTTGGGCATGGAAGCCAACTGGGGGACTTTGGGCTAATCATTAGGAGGTTGTGAGTTCTAGTTCTGCCTTAGCCATGAAAGCTGGCTGGGTGACTTTGAGCCAATCACCAGGAGATGGTGAGTTCTAGTCCTGTCTTAGGCATGGAAGCCAAGGTTGACAAACACTGTTATAGTCAATACTCCCTGCAAAGGAGACCTATTCTTCCACCTAGCTTCCCTCTTCAGCCCAACCGAGTCCCTTTTCTCTTTACTATTATAACCAAAGACAACGGTTACAGTCCACAGAGATCCACAGAGTTTTGCAGATTCCCCCACACAGAAATGGGCCCAAGGAACCCACCCACCCACACACACTCTCACACCCCTTGGCAGTGACTAGCAGTTTGGACAAACCTGGGAGTCACCAAGGAAGAAATGGATTTCTGGCTGGCCAAGAGCACCTTGGAGAGGATTCATCCCGTGTTGTCAAACCACCAAAAGGCAGATTCAGCTGCTTCCAAGCCAAGGACCAAAGCAGCTGCCCATTTATTTATTATTATTAATTTTGCTTTGTCTCAATTCCTTCTCTGTTTACTCTCAGGAAATTCCTCCATTTCCCCTGGATATCTGGGACGTGTGACCTGGAAGGGGGATTCTCTTCCGCCCAGCATCTTGCAATATCCTCGATCCCACCTTTTCCTTCCTCCCATCAATGAAAGCCGGAAGCTGCAGCTTTGCTGGCAAATTTAGTTTAACTGCCCGATTCTCCCAAACCACCATCCCCCCCACCCCTCCCCCACCCCTGCCTAAATGGCTTTGTTATAGGCAGGAACAGAGAAAAAATGTGTATGGTTCTTGAGAAGGATCCATACAAACGCTAAAAATACAAACAAAAACACACCCACACTATTATTACTAATAATATTGACTGTTCCTTTTAATTCCACTCCGCTCTTCCCCTTGGAAGAAAGCTCAGAAGAGCCGACAAAATAATAGCCCTTTAAAAAAAAAAAGAAAGAAAGTCCCCTTTGCACGGAGGTGACCCTGAATGCTGGTTAAGGCAACCAAACCGGGAAATCCTGGATTAACCACAACAGATTAATTTGAGTCACCCTGATTCAACCCAAGACGCTGCTGCGCCCTTGGTTAAATTGCAAGGACGCGCCTGCAAAAACCTCCTGCTTATACTGCTTATATAGTATTTTTTTTCCCTTTTTGCTTTATTATGCATCGCGTGGGTGTTTTATTGGAGTGGGTGTGCAGGCGTAGATGGGGGGATATGTCTTTGCTGGCATGCAGAATGGCAGCCATGACAGGACTGTGCATAATGCAGCTTCCACTCTCTTTTTCCTCCCTCCCTCCCTCTCTCTCTCTCTCTCTTTTTGGTGTGTGTATATGTATGTGTATGTGTGTGTGTGTGTATACTGTGTGTATATATATATATATATACTGTATGTATATATATATATATATATACTGTATGCGTATATATATATATACTGTATGTGTGTATATATATATATATGCAGGTCTACGAAAACACACACACATATATATAGCATATATTTATTCATAAACATTTTGAATACAGTGCATTGTCAGGGCATCATTTACAGAAAAGCAAAGAAAGAACAAAAAGGAATATATTAACATATATACTCATAACAATAGTGATAGTGCAACAGGATAGTTTTTAGCTAGATTTCTCTATTAGCTTATTATTTTTTAGTTCTGTTGGTTCGACTGGCATGTTTATCACGATAAACCCTCTTTATATTTAGTTCCTACATGGCAGTAATCTTTCTTCAGCTAATTTGACTCAGCCTCCCATCCTTCCAAGGTCGGTAAAATAAGGACCCAGATTGTTGGGGGCAAGAGGCTGAATCTGTAAACCGCTTAGAGAGGGCTGTAAAAGCACTATAAAGCGGTCTATAAGTCTAAGTGCTATTTCTATTGCTATTTTTTTTCCTACCTCTCCCTACTAACCCTAAGTCCTCTCCCAGAGTGGTTTTTTTTAATGCAAAGATTTTTTTGGGACCTGGGGATTACCGACACGTCCTCTTAGCCAAGGCATTCCAACCTCCAGCCTGAAAAGCATAGAGTTCTCGTTCTGTTTGCATTCCTGGGAGAATCCTGCCAACATTTAAATCAATTATCTAAATTTACGTCAGGCTTATCTGGAGAAAGAGCCCCGTGTTCAACAAACAGCTGCCTGTTTAAACGCTGTGGGGACAGAAGCAGAGGGATTAAAGGCTCTCGCTTGCAAACCATACCTCCGCTTGGGAAGGAATTTCATTTAAAAAAAAAAAAAAACACCACCACCACAGGTTTACACAAGACTTCGTTTAGTGACCGTTCAAAGTTACAATGGCCTTGAAAAAAAAAGGACCACTTCTCACCATTACGGCCTTTCCAGCATCCCCGTGGCTGTAGGTGTCATGGACCTGGTAGAGAGACGGACTCTGAGGGAGAGGAGGAACAGCCAACAAGGAGTGGAAAAAAATATTCTGTTTCTTCCTTCTCCGTTATTTTGAGTATTAATCTATCCATCCCTGCGCATTCTAACCTTTCGAGGGAGGGTGAAATTCAGCCCTCGTTGTTTCCCTAAAATGGAATCCATCAAAACAAGACTTAAACTGAAAACCAGTCCAAGCCTTTGAGCATTAGGAAACCAAAACGCACCAGCTGAGATTCAGGAGATGTCACACCCCTGAGCTGCAGTTTGGAGAAGAGATTGACAGCTTGGGGTAAGTGCGTGCCGGTTTTATTTTAGGAAGGGCAAAGCTAATTGTGCATGCAGACCGACTCCTGTCCTTGGGGAGGGAAATAATAAACAACCAGAAAACTGGTTTGATTAATGCTTCCCTCGGGAGACGGTTGTCGCCCAAAGACTCCCGAACACGAAGTCCTAAATAAATAAATAACTTCACAGCGGGGCCAAAATACAAAGAGGTTTCCCACTGTGAGTCACAGGCCACATTTGTGCTTTGGATGAAGCCTCAGGCACTTTAGCATTGCTTTGGCTTCTCAGAACAAATGCCCCCGAGGTCTATTATTCCTCTAATGCCGAAACACCAATGTAATGATGTTGGAAACAAACAGACCCAAAATACAAACGGATTGGGCCAAGTCTGGAGCAGCTACACCGGCGTTTCGGAAAGGCCGAGATGAGAAACACGGGTGGTCCTTGACTTATGCAACAGTTCATTCAGCTACCTATATTCTAAGAAAGCTGGGTTGTTGTTGTTTTTTTTAAAAAAGCAGACTTTTCCACCCGTCTCCTTTGGATGGATTTTCGCTGCAGAAGACAGCCTGCTGGAGGGATGCTGAGAAAATCAACCTCTGCCCTTTTTGACTGCATGCATGAAAATAAAAAGACAGAGCTAGAAGGAAATTGGAGGTGGCATTCGTCAAGGCATGAGCTGAGCAGATGACCTGGGGGAATCTTTTGATCCAGAAATTTCAACGTCTGCAGCTTCTGGAGCTCTCCCTGGTCCTGAAGTTGCACCTGAGTTACATCTCCCTTCCACCCCTTGCAAGCTTCATGCCCTCTTCCCAATCAAATCAGCTTTCTCCAGCTGAACTAAGAAAGCAACAAGGCTTGGGTGGGCCAGCATTGCCAGCTAGAGAATTCTGGGAGGTGAAGTCCACACCTCTTCTAGCAGCCATGACTGAGAACTCCCGCTCTTTGCAAATCTTGAGCCATCCTTTCATGAGGAAGCTGGAAGGACTTCAACACACGTCCGCAACAGTTGCACAACGATTCGACGAGGGACAGGCTCCGGGGAGCTGCCGTCAGCTGCCAAGATGGCCGGCTGCCATGGCAGACACCTGGCAGAAATCTCGACATGTTTGGGTGGCCTGCGGTTCCGTTCCAAAATTCAGGGTTTCGCCACAACTTTTTGCCAGAAGTGCGCCGGGGAGGGGAATGAGGAGCAGGGAATGGGGAGAAGAGAGCTTTGATGTCGACTGCAAATCATTAATCTGAATTATGCAACGGGGAGTCCAAAGACCTTTGGAGGAGGAACCGGGTAGACTGTCTCCCCAATTTTTAGCAGTTGGGTGGAGCGAATCTCTCCAAAGGAGCTTCCTCTTGCTTTCACGGATTGATGGATGATTAAACCCGGTGTTTGAGGGTTGCCATCCCAACCAGCTGAATTCTGGGCGTTGTGCAAGATTAAAAACACAGCATCGAACCTTAATCCCAGCTGAGCTCCTTTAAATAAAAATTAATCACTGACCTAATACGCACTTCACGATGGGGGGTTTTCTCCCCTCATTTCATTAGCAACACCGAAACGGGATTGAGCGAGTTAAAAAAAGGAGGGAAAAATTCCCCCCCACTGAAAAGGGTTGAAATGTGTGCAGGCAGGCCTTGGCTTACGACAGTTCATTCGGGAGTCCTTTGAAGTTACAATGGGAGTGTGATGACCCAGGGCGCGACACAAAAATAACCAAGTCCAAAAGTAGAATAAATTCCCTTTAATGCCTCCAACTTGGCCCCCAATGTCCAGTTATCCTCGGCTGGAGATCAAACTCTTCCAAAAAACAGTCTACGGAGGGAAGAAATGCAGTCCAAATCCAAAGTAAAGATAATGAGAAATTAAAAAAAAAACCAACACAAACCACACAGAAGTAATTAACACGGGGTGGGCCAGGATGATAAATTGCAGACTTCCAAAAGAGGATGCAGCACCCATAGTTGGGAGGATGCCAATACCGGGATAAGCCTCGATAAAGATAATGCTTCCAGCAAGGTGCTGTGTGCAAATGCCCCACTGATATCCTGTTCTCCCAGCTGCAACTAATGAAAGGGATCAGGGCCCTTTCCTCTCCCAATAGCCATGTTGCTCCCTTCTCCGTTCCTCCCTGCGTGCCCTAGGATGAAGAGGGGGTGGCTCTGGGTCTTTCTCTGAATGCCCAGCCGGCTTGTACCCTTCCCCAGTTTCCTCCACAGCCACCGGAGCCACAATCCCACTCCCTGTCAGCTGCTCGAATTCCCCCTCAGAATCAGACTCCAACAAGGGCATGACAGGGACTAAAAAACATAACTTTCTGCTGGTCCTCAAACTTACGACCATTGCAGCATCCCTGCGTCCTGGGAACAAAAATTCAGGTGCGTTTGGCCACTGGCATGTACTTGCAACATCCCAGGTTGGGTGGGTGGGTGGAAATCGCCATCCGTGACCCTCCCAGCCGGCTTCCGACAAGCAAAGTCAACGGATATTCGCTTAACAACCAGACTCACTTTATAGCCAAAGCGATTTACTTAACCACCACGGCAGAAAAAAAGGTCTTCAAATCAGACACGCCTCAGTTTAACAACTGCCTTGTTCAGCGAGAGACATCCCCGTCCCAATCGTGGCTGTAATTCGAGGACTACTTTGAGGTTTGAAGTAACTGGCTTCCCGCTTTGGAAGGGATGGTTGGTTGCTTCTGGTTGAAGGAACGGGGCAGCCACAAAAAAAAAAGGATGAAAACGAAGGAACGATGGCAAGGCAGGAACATGTATGGCCCTGGAGCACGCTACACACGTGAGCCTGTCCCCAAGTTGATCTACCAAGGGATTAAGAACCTTAAATGACGTCCGAGAGCAGTTGGGGGGGAGGAACCAAAGCCAGACCTATTTTCATCTGACATCCACAGTTTGAGACCTAACCTACTTTCTTCTCCTCCCAATTAAAATCTGAGGTTTTCAGAAAGGATGAAAGGGGGATGATGGGCCATGTGGAGGAAGAGGGGTTGCATTTTTCCTTGAGATTTGGAAAGTTTTGCTTAAAAAAAATAAACAAATCTCTCCAGAGACCTTTTCAGGTTGGTTTCTCTCTGGGTGTGTTGTTGCTGTTGTTAAAAAGCCCAAAGGTTTTCACATTTTTCTTCTTTGTTTTTGTTTGGCTTGGGGTTTTGTTTTTTTCTTCCTCCTCCTTTCTTACTTGTTAACTTGTTGCAAGAGAGAAAAGTGCTGGAAAGGATGTATTTCTCCTCTATTTATGGATGTCCTTTTTAGAGTTTTAATATAATTTGCCTCTCGTTGCTAATTGTTATTACAGTTCAAATAGAAAGTGGATGGATGGATGGATGGATGGATGGAAGGATGGATGGATGGAAGGAAGGAAGGAAGGAAGGAAGGAAGGAAGGAAGGAAGGAAGGAAGGAAGGAAGGAAGGAGAGATAGGTTGGAAAAAAGGAAAAGGTGGATGTAAGGGGGAGAGAGTGGAAGGAAGGAAGGAGAAGTAGGTTGGAAAAAAGAAGGAAAAGATGGATGTAAGGGGGAGAGAGTGGAAGGAAGGAAGGAGAAGTAGGTTGGAAAAAAGGAAGGAAGGAAAAAGATGGATATAAGGGGAGAGAGGAAGGAAGGAAGGAAGGAAGGAAGGAAGGAAGGAAGGAAGGAAGGAAGGAAGGAAGGAAGGAAGGAAGGAAAATATTGATGTAAGGGAGAGAGAGTGGAAGGAAGGAGAGATAGGTTAGAAAAAGAAGGAAGGAAAAAGATGGAGGTAAGGGAGAGAGGAAGGAAGGAAGGAAGGAAGGAAGGAAGGAAGGAAGGAAGAAGAGATAGGCTGGAAAAAAGAAGGAAGGGAAATGCGAGGAAGGGAGGGAGCAAGGGAGCGAAAGAAGGAAGAAAGGAGAGAGGGAGGGAAGGAAGAAGGGAGGAAAGAAGGAAGGAAAGGGAGAGAGAGACAAAGGAAGGAAAAAGGTGAATGGAAGGGAGAGAGAAAGAAAGGGAAAGAGGGAGAAAGGAGGGAGGGAAGAAGCGCTCGAATACGTTTTAAGACTCCTCGTTTTGCAACTTGGGGGGGGGAGGGAGGAGTTGGCCGGGAAGGTAGCCGAATCTGACCACTGCTCACCACCACCCCTCTGGCAATTCCTACAGCGCCTCCTCCGCCAGATTCAGGTGGGCCCAGGTGAGTCTCTCCTGTTTTGCAACCAGATCCCTGAACCCCTGGTGACGGCGGCGGGCTCTAAAAAGGGCAATGCCACCACTTTGGCAGTCGTGACTCAGCCTCCCCCCTCCCCATTGTTACCCCCCGCCCCACCCCCATCTAAGACGCTGTCGCTCCCTTTCAACATCGATCCCCCGATCCCTGGAGAGGAAGAGCTGAGAAGCCGAGAGATGCGAGGAGGCTGAACTTCAATCCACATCTCTCAGGGTCACCGCCTTCCACCTTTAGCCACCACGCCGTTCCCATGGCGACGTGGCAAACCGAGGCGCATCGGGCGTAAAAATAGCCCCGGTGTGCCCAAAATAACTAGCATGTGTCATATAAGCAAGAGAGATCCACTCTGAGAGGGGCCACTGGAGATATTTTTACACTCCCCTTTGGTTTTGCAAAAGGCCCAGGCGGAGAGCTGTCAATCCGAGCCCAGCTGTTGGGTTGGGTCACCCTAGGAGGGAAGAGAAATTGAGACGGATCCTTCCCCCAAGGGCTGCCCTACACCCACCCCCAAAACCTGGCAAGGTCAGGAGGGGGAACTCTGGTTCCAGGTTTTATTGGGGTGCTCACCTCTAATGACCTAAGTGCTAGAGCCCACTGTAATTACATAGCCCCAAAAGGCATTAAGAGTTGTTAACTTAATCTTACGTAGCTTTTTTCTCCGGTAATATCACACACTACTAACTGGAGCATACAAAACAAACAACTGGGGGTTGCTAACGCAAAACACTTCACTTCCCCTCCTCTGCGTTTCTCGTGGTTTAATTCTCCTCTAACTTCGAGCTCACAGGCAAACCCTCCACGTACCAAAACCCAGATAATATCAAGCCGTAGCTTAAATCCACCTTCCCTCCATCTTTTAGCAGTCCTTTCTTTCCGGCCAAAGAGAGAAGGTCCTCTCCGCGGAGCAGGTTCTTGGATCTTCTCTCCAAAGCCTTGTGATCCTAGCACACCTCAGATGATCCATGCAGGCTAAGATCTTGAGAAACCCAGAGAGAGAGAGACAGAGAGACAGAGAGAGAGAGAGACAGAGACAGAGACAGAGAGAGAGAGAGAGAGAAGCCAGATTATATACTCACCACCACCAAGCAAACTTTATTGGCCTTAAGGAAGGTTAACGTTCTCCAGAAGTTGCCCAAGAACTACAGAAGAACCATCGCCGGCAACTCAACGGTTGGTCAACCTTCGAGACGGGAAGGCCGGCGAAGCTCGGATCCACCCTCTGCCTTTTTCCAAGGAATCACTTCTTTACCCAAACAGATCACCGTCGGCACAAACAGATTCCAACTCTCCCGTAATATAAACAGAGGAATCATCTTGCCATATTTAGGGATTACTAGTATCCCTACTGCAAATATAACCTAGATAATCCGACATAGCGCTGGGAGGCATTTTTTTAAACCCTGTCGCCTGGCCGGCTGGATGGTTCCTTATAGTTCAGGAGGGGTTGTGGAACGGCCTTTGTGAGGTTGGCACTCTCTCTCACACACACACACACAAGAATAATAAATGCCTAGGGATGTTCCTAGACCTTCATCCTTCCTCTTGTGTTTTCCATGCTTGGAAGAGAAGCAAAACCATTCCTCGCAATATTTTAAAAATGTCCCCACTCCACCCCAATAAAAAAAAAGGAGTGTTTTTTAAGTGTCTGTTAGCAAGTTTTGATGGTTAAGAAGGCTCCATCTGTTCTCAGATATATTTACTCTCCTCAAGCAACAAGTCGTTTTAAGCTGTTTAAAGAGGCGAGAAATATATGGGGGAGGGATGGTATTTCTGGTTCTTATTTCTTTTCTTTTTTTTTTCCCCTTTATGCTGTCAGGTAACCATGATCTTCCCAGTGGCATCTTTTTTTGAAGGTGGATTATTTATTCGATTTTAATCCCTTCTTTATTATTATTATTTTTTTTACAAATAACTCAAGGTGGCAAACATACTGACCGCTCTCTCCTCCTTTCCTCACAACAACAACCCTGTGAGGTGCGTTGCGCTGAGAGAGAGCGATTGGCCCAAAGTCACTTAGCTGTTGTGCCTAAAATGGGACTAGAACTCACCATCTCCTGGTGATCGTCCTAAAGTCACCCAGCCGTCTTTCGTGCCCAAGGCGGAACTAGAACTCCCTGTCTAAGGGATTCACTGCAGATGTTAAAGATCCTAAGATGGTCGTTAAGTGAATCTGGCTTCCCCTTAAATTTCCTTGTCAGAAGGTCACCGGGGGGGGGATCACTTGTCCCCAGGACACTGCAACCGTCATAAATATGAGTCAGTTTCCAAGAGTCTGGATTTTGATCACCTGGCCACGGGGATTGCCGGAATGGTCATAAGCGTGAAGAGCAGCCATAATAAGTCGCTGTTTTCAGTGCCGTCACAAACTTCCAACGGTCAGTAAATGAGCTGTTGTCATTTTCATTCGCGTTAGGGTTTTTTTAGGCCAGCCTTTAGCACCCAACGCTCAATATATTTTTCTAAAAGTGTCCTTTGGTGGGATTTAAAATATGCAGAAGGGGGGGGGTAGCTCTGCACCCTTCACCTGCCAGGCAGGTGGAGACCCTACAAGGCTCTGAAACGGTCCTTCTCCAAAACGGGGAGGACAGGTGGTGTACATGGCACCGTCTGTTTTGCATCCTGGGCCATGAATGGAAAAGTGAAGACAGGCGGTTTATTTTATTTCAAAAGCCAGGGAGATCATTTCCTAAGATTAACGGATGGCCTGTTGACTTGCCACCCTGCGAATGGGAGGCTATTACTTTATAATTTGCTGGAAACAGGGCTGGGCGCCATTGTCAGTGTCACCGGAGGAAGATAATTACTTGAAGCCAGACATTTCTGCTTTTCTTTTAGAAAAGAGGTTTTTTTCATCGGTTAATAATTCCAATGTTGAATTAGTCTGGTTTATCTGGTCATTTCCAGTCTGAGAGAAAGCCACCCACCAACAGAGTAGGAAGGGACTTTGGAGGTCATCTAGTCCAGGGGTCGCCAACCTTTGGGACCTCAGGGACCACCAAACTCAGAATTTTAAATCCCGCGGCCCAGAGACCCTGGGAAAATGCCCCAAACTGTCTGCAGGAAAATCCCCCGCCCCGTTTTCCTACCGATCGATCTTTATCTGGGATCGCAGGATATCGTCTCCAGCTCTGTTCTCAGGGGGGGGGGCGGGGGGGAGACTTTTGGCTCCATGCTTCAAAATCCAGCAAGCCTCCTGTCCCAGCCCAACTCTACCTTACAGAGCTGCTCAGAAGCAAAGTATATAAAAAAAAATCGCCTTTACATTGTCCAGTAAATTTACACCGGCTTCAAGGTTATTGCAACGATGACTGTTGTAAACATTGGCTTGAGTTAGATTTGAAATCACGGTGGTTTTGCCTCATTGATATTTTTAATTTTAGCTTAACGGGGAATTGTTTTGTAAACAGAGCTTTTATTCTTTCCTTGTTTGAGGACAAAAAGGAGGATTTTTTTTAAAAAAAAAAGGGAAGGGAGGAAGGCTGGAAGGGTATTGACTAAAATGATCAGAAGTTGCACGGAAGGTTGGTTTTATCCTGTGTAAATATAATTATAAGTATTCCTCAACTTACCGACACGGTGGAGCCCAAAACTTCCATTGCCAAGCGAGACATTTTTAAAACGGGATTTTACCACCTTTCTTGCTACCGTTGTTATGCAAATCAGCGCTGTTGCTAAATCAATAATACGGTTGCTAAATGGATCTGCTTTCCCCAGCGCCAGAAGGGGATCACGAGACCCCGAGACATTGCAACTGTCATAAGTACATGACAGTTGCCAAGCCTCTGAACTTCGATCGCGTGGCCATAGAGAATGCCGCAATGGTCGTAAGCCTGAAAAATGGTCACTTTTTTTTTCTAGTGCTGTGGCAACTTTGAATGGTCCCTAAATGGATGGTTGTAAGTCAAGGAGATTCCGTAGCTGTTTTTCGGAATCTCGTGCCGTTCTCCCTGAGGAGATACAAGCAGGAAATGCAGAATACCACCCCTGAGAGCAGCCCAACGGCTAATTTATTTGCCCCCCCCACCCTCCAAAGCTTCTGCATCTACAATAAAGTAAATTTTAGGATTCGTTCTTTTCTTTTTTTTTCCCCCCCTTTAAAAAGAAGGAACTTATTTAATTGCCGATTGGCGCAGGAACAAGGAGAGCAAGTCTTGGCTGAAGCCTCATCGCTTAAAAAAAAAAATAAGAAACAAGAATTAGGATTATTGCACTTGAAACGTCTTTCTCCTAATCCCCTGATGATGGAATAAGGGGAAACAATGTCATAAAACAGAATTCTGTCGTCTTCTCTTTCGCCGGTCACGGATAATGCATTTTTTTTTCCCCCAAAGACAACCCCAAACTGCCTTGTTTACATTTTTTGTCCTCCATTTTCTTGGAGATGCCACAACACAGGAGCGGGAGGACATGGACGTCAGCCAAAGGGTTATTTACAACACAGTAAAACCGCAAGAGAAGAAACTCCGTCCAACTTTTTCTTGGGAGTTAGAGGCGGGGACAGAGGAGAACGTGCTGGTGAACTTCGCAGCCGTGATATTTTACAGATCTTCTTGGAACTGGGGTGGATACTACAACCACGTGAGATAAGTTTGGGGTTTTGCGGGCTTGACAGATGGATCTGGAAGCTTGCTTTAAAAGCAAATCCCACCCCCCTTTTTTTTCTCCCTCCCTCTAAATTTCAGGGTATTTCTGTTAAGGCTCTGCTGGTTGAGTGGGGGGGTTGGACTAGATGACCTTCACGGTCCCTTCCGATTGTGTTATTCTTGTAAGGGTCTCCTGCTGGAGCAGGGGGTAGGACTAGCTCAAGGGTCTTCAGGCAAGTTTAAGACTTGTGGACTTCAACTCGCAGAACTCCTGAGCCGGAGGAGGAATTCTGGGAGTTGAAGTCCACAAGTCTTAAAAGCTGTCAAGTTGGAAGACCCCTGGAATAGACAGAGAGAGAGAGAGAGGTAGTATAGATAGAGAGAAAGAGAGAGAGATAGAATAGATAGAAAGAGGGAGGGAGAAAGATAGGATGGATAGATAGAGAGAGAGAGAGAGAGAGAGAGGGAGAGAGAGAGAGAGAGAGAGAGAGGTAGTATAGATAGAGAGAAAGAGAGAGAGATAGAATAGATAGATAAAGAGAGGTAGTAGAGAGAAAGAGAGAGAGGTAGAATAGATAGATAAAGAGAGGTAGTATAGATAGAGAGAAAGAGAGAGAGATAGAATAGATAGAAAGAGGAAGAGAGAGAGAAAGATAGGATAGGTAGGTAGGTAGGTAGGTAGGTAGGTAGGTAGGTAGGTAGATAGATAGATAGATAGAATAGAGAAAGAGGTAGAATAGAGAGAAAGAATAGATAGAAAGAGGGGGAGAGAGAAAAAGATAGAAAGATAGATAGAATAGATAGAATAAAGAAAGAGGTAGAATAGATAGAATAGAGAAAGAGAGGTAGAATAGAGATATAATAGATAGAAAGAGGGAGGGAGGGAGAGAGAGAGAGAGAGAGATAGTATAGATAACTAGAGTAGATAGAGAGATAGATGTTTTATGTTTGTGTTTGTTAGTGTTTGTCTTTGAAAAATAAAAAACTTTTATAAAATAAAAGGACAATCTCTATTCCTAAAGGGCCAAAATGGGATTGCAGGACTAAAATCCACCTGTCATTATTGAACCACCGATACTGGTTCCCACGCTACCAAAAATGACCCACCCTGGTTTCCCCAACCCGATGTGTGTCAATCCATATAGCGTGGATTCCCACAACACGCTAACCCCAAACCAAAACAAACAACGATGGGGCCTAAGATTCCACAAGCATCGACTAAGAAACTCCCTTTCTAGCTGCAATGTTTTACACACACACACCCGTCGCTTTCCCTCCTCCTCCTCTCCCTTCTACAACCGGTTGCAAATACACACAAGATACTCCAAGTGTCCTATTTGGAGAACGTCAAAGACACCCGAGTAACACACAAACAAACCAAGCTCTCTGGCGAGAGGAAATGCGCAATCATTTGACACGGTGCTCTGAGAGACCACCCACTCTTTCCTCTTCGATTGTAACCACACACCTGCAGTACACAACAACCGGCTGACTTTCAGAAAGAGGGAGAAGCAATCTACAAGCTGACCTCCTTTGAACCAGGCTCAACAGCAGCAACTGGGAGAAGGATCTTGGGAGTCTTGGTGGACAACCAGCTAAACAGGAGCCAACCGTGTGCGGCGGCAGCCAAAAAAGCCAACGCAACCCTAAATTGCATTAACAGAGGGATACAATCGAGATCAGGGGAGGTACTAATCCCACTCTGTAAAGCCTTAGTAAGGCCACACCTAGAGTACTGCATCCAGTTTTGGTCACCACGCTATGAAAAAAGATGTTGAGGCTCTAGAAAGAGGGCAGAGAAGAGCAACCAGGATGATTTTAGGGGACTGGAGGCTAAAACATATGATGAACGGCTGCAGGAACTGGGCCTGGCTAGTCTTGGGAAGAGAAGGATTAACTAAGGGAGGCACCAGGTTTCAGAGTCGCCGGGGGAAGGTGAAAAAAAATGCCCCCCTGCCCAAATATTTCAGCTCTTTCTCACACGAACAAAGTCCCAACGGGGAAGAGAAACCATCGACGACGCAGCGCAATGTTCTTCACACCTCGCTGTCGTAACTCTTGCGGATGCAGAGCTCTTCTTTTGTTCCCTTTTTAAATTTATTTCTAACCCTCAAGGCTGTAAAAAAATAAAATAAAAATAAAATAAAAACATCTCCAGGGAAGCCGGTGAAGCAAATCTGCTTGGCTTTCCGGCGAGGGGAGAGCCGGTCACACCTGAGCTTCCGAAATTAATCTCACCAAACCCCTCGTGCAACTTATTCCCCGGTGCCCACTGACAAACCTGCACAATCACACACACACACACACACACACACCTGCCAGACGATGCACACTTTTCAGCTGGCTTGTACAATTGACACCACCGTTGCATCACACCCAACCTCCTGCCCTCGAGTGCCACAGGGGCCCTCTGTGTCGGTCTGTCTCTTTAGCCCCGAGTGCCCATTGCAGACCCGGCATGGCCAGGAATCTGGAGACAGAGAGACAGAGACGGAGACAGAGAGAGGAGGAGGAGGAGGAGGAGGAGGAGGAAGGAGGAGGAGATGGAGAAGGAGGAGGAGATGGAGAAGGAGAAGGTGGTGGTGGAGGAGGAGAAGGAGGAGGAGAAGGAGATGGGGAAGAGGAAGAGGAAGCCGAAGAAGAAGAGGAAGAGGAGGAAGAAAGAAGTAGAAGAAGGAGGAGGAGGAGGAGAAGGAAGAGGAGATGGAGAAGGAGGGGAAGGTGGTGGTGGTGATGGTGGAAGAGGAGGAGGAAGAAGAAGAGGAGAAGGAGGAGATGGGGAAGAGGAAGCCAAAGAAGAAGAGGAAGAGGAGGAAGAAAGAAGAAGGAGGAGAAGGAGAAGGGGAGGAGGAGGAGGAGGAGGAGGAAGAAGAAAGCAAAAAGCAAAGAAAATAAAAATAAAAACCGGAATCTTTTATATAGCATATCCTCTTGAGAGAGAGAGACCCTCTTAAACTAACCTCCTCGGCGCCAGGGGCCCATTTGATGCATCTCGGTCTGTGCGAGACATCAAAACTACTGTTGTCTGTGGAAACAGGCCACGATCTGCCATCCAGGCATCTCCGAGAGAAGCCAGACGAGTGTGACTCAGGCTGGCTCAGGCCGTGTGTCAAGCGGGCCTCCTCCTCCTCCTCCTCGCAGCCCTGGCCCCAGGTGCTAATTGCTCCAGAGCCAAGGATAAGGGATGTCGGGGAGGGAAGGGCGGGGAGGAGAGGTCCATCCATCACCTGGAGGTTCCCTGCAGAGATCACCCCCCACCCATGCCCCCAACGCTGGAAATGCAAGTCACGAGATCAGACAGCCAGAGAAGTGCCCCAGCGGCAGGATTTTGACACATCCTAAGCAGTGAGTCATCTCTTTCCCCCCCTCTCCTCTTTTCAACTGATGGCAATTCGTGGGAAGGAAGGAAGGAAGGAAGGAAGGAAAGGAAAAAAAAGAGGTTGACCCCTCCCCATCTCACCCTGGTGCTTTTGGCCTCTGCTCCGTGCACGCAAGGAAGAGCTTCTAGCTTTCCGATAAAATTTCCATCTTAACTAGATGAAAATACGAAACTTGGGCTCGTGTTCATGTGCTTCTTAGGCACAGCTGATAGGGCTGTACATCTGTGTTTCTCAAACTGGAGGAAGACCCAGGCCCACCCACTCCTCATCCTAGGGCACGCAGGGAGGAATGGATAAGGGAGCAACATGGGTTACGGGGAGAAAAAGGCCCCGATTCCCTTCCTTGTCTGCAGCTGGGAAAGCAGGATTTCAAAAGGGCGTTTGCGCACAGCACCTTGCTGGAAGCAAAGCATGAAATTATTTTGGTTTGTCAAGTCTTATCTGACTTCTGGCATCCTCCCAAGTGTGTGTGTGTGTTTCCTTATCTTTTGAAGTCCGCCATTCCTTACCCTGCCCCGTCTCGTTAATTGCTGCAGTTGTGGTTTGTGTTGGTTTTTATTGATAATTTATATGTCCTTTGGGTTCGGACTGAATTTCTTCCCTTTAAAAACTGTTCTTGGGAGAGTTTTTTCTCCAACCGATGATAACTGGACATTGGGGGGCCAAGATGAAGGAATTAAAGGGACTTTACCTACTTTTGTGGCTTTGTAGCTTTTGTGCCACGTCCCTTTGGGTCATCACAAAATGTTTATGGCCACCCAATTCACACAGAGTCAACCAAGGGCGGCTTGCCACATTAAAAACCCACAAAATAAAACAACAACAACGACACAGCAACAGCCTGTGAGCAGAGACACAATCAAATTAACCCCCTGAATTGGCTTCAGGGTTCCCTGGATCGACTGGAAAAAAAAAACACACTATATTTTTTGGGGGATCTTACCACGAAGGCCCTTTTCTGTGTCCCCCGCACCTAATTTCGGAACCTCCTTTCATTCCAAAGATTTGCCAGCTGGAAGCATCGGAGATTAATTTACTTTGAAGTGAAAATGAAATATAGGAGATGTTCCTGACGTGAGAGGCACATTTCTGCACGGGCTGCAGAGAAAAAGAAAAACCTAAATTGTACAGTTTCGTTCTCCCTCCTCTGCACCCCAACACCTGCTCTTCCATGGAGACCTTCCATTGACACCTCTGATTCTTTCTGCGTTAATGTGCCAATTTTATCTCATTTATGATAAACTCCACCTGCTTCCCAACATGTTCAGCCTCCTGTTTTCTCGGGGGTGGGGGTGGGGGAGGAGGGAGTAAACGCACGCACACACACACACACACACACACACACAAAGTAGGCTTTTATGTTCTCGCTGTGCTTATCACCCCAACCCCCAGCCATGTATCCCTTGGTTTCATCTTATTTTAAGCGGGAATTTAACCAATTGGTGCCAGCCGGAATGCCACGAAAATAGGCTAAAAAAATAAGATCCTTTCCCTAAAGTTTGAGCTAAGTAGCAAATTGTTCCGACCCAAACCTGGTTCCAAGGAAACCAACACCAAACGGAGGTCACAGCAAAACCTTTTAATGATTCTTTACGAATTCCGTTCCTTCCCGGTTTAAAGGCTGTTTCAAACTAATTGTCTCTGGTAAGAACGAGCCTCGCCGAGGTGGTGCAAGGCTGCCAAGAACACGAGATAAAGTTGCCAAGAAATATTTCAAACCCCAAAGAGTCTCCAAACACAAACTTAAGAGAATCCGAACGTCCACCAGGCTTGAGTGCAAAAAAACTTCTTTGCTTCCTGCAAAGAACTCCGGTTTCTCAGCTGGCTTTTATTTCTTAAGGGAGGGGCCATCCCCTTGCAGCCTTACTCCTGAGTCACCTGTGCTGCTGCAGCTGCTCTTTCCTTCGAGCAGCTCGGCGCGCATGTGGCCTGAGCACAGGCTCCTCGGGGGGCTCTTCCTCACTGCTGCCAGCCTCCACAAGGCAGCACTCCACTCCCTGATGGTCCTGGCCCCACAACACAAATAGACTCTTTTCTGAAGATGGTTTGTAAGAGTTTCAGACTAGCCTGTGGACAGATCAGCCACCTGTCCATCAGATCACAGACAGGGATAAACCACATTTGAGGACCGTTTGGATAAAAAGTGAAGGAAACCACCAGATCCAAACGCATCCTTTCCCATCGTTTGCCCCCAGATAAGCAGGGATTAGCACCAGACAAACCATCGAGCAGAAAACTGTAACTGCAATCAAGAGATTATCGGGAAGAAAACCACATCCCACCAACATTGGGGTAGGGCAAGCGACTGTACGCCAACAGGGAGAAAACCCCACCCTTCCTCCCTCGTGCTGATGAGGTTACCTAGTTGGGTAATGAAACGTCTCCAAGCAAACAGCCAATGGAGGAGGGCCAGGTTGAGACCCCAGCGGGCAATCCGTGATAGACAGATGCCAGATGACGGACTCTGCCCTTGGTCAAGAGGTCATTCTAGTTTCTCTGGCATGCGCTGGAGGAACGTGGAGGTTGTGAAAACGGAGGAGGCCGGCAGCTGATTGGAATATGGATTTGATTTTAATTTTTAAGGAGGGGCAGCAGCATTAAAGAACATGAGCTGTGGATGACTTTTGAATTCAGACCTATTTTAAAAGGCTCTAATCTGGTAGGAATGACGGTTAGTTCTCCCCGAATAGTTTCATAATGTCACGAGAGAAAAACATTGCACAAGTAATCAATTATGGGCCATTCTACAGCTTCCTTCTTTCCTCCCTCCCTCCCCTTTCCTTCCTTCCTTCCTTCCTTCCTTCCTTCCTGCTTCCTTCTTTTCTTCTTTCCTTCCCTCCTTTTCTTCCTTCTCTTCCTTTCCTTCCCTTCCGTCCTTCCTTCCCCTTCCTTCCTTCCTTCCTTCCTTCCTTCCTTCCTTCCTTCCTTCCTTCCTTCCTTCCTTCCTTCCTTCCTTTCCTTCCTTCCTTCCTTCCTCCTTCCTTCTTTTCTTCTTTCCTTCCCTCCTTTTCTTCCTTCTCTTCCTTTTCTTCCTTTCCTTCCCTTCCGTCCTTCCTTCCCCTTCCTTCCTTCCTTCCTTCCTTCCTTCCTTCCTTCCTTCCTTCCTTCCTTCCTTCCCTTTCCTTCCTTCCTTCCTTCCTTCCTCCCTCCTTCCTTTCCTTCCTTCCCTTTTCTTCTTTCCTTCCCTCCTTTTCTTCCTTCTCTTCCTTTTCTTCCTTTCCTTTCCTTCCATCCTTCCTTCCCTTTCCTTCCTTCCCCTTCCTTCCTTCCTTCCTTCCTTCCTCCCTTGCTCCCTCCCTCCCTCCCTTCCCTCTCCTTCCTTCCTTCCCTTTCCTTCCTCCCTCCCTCCCTCACTCCCCTTTTCTTCTTTCCTTCCCTTCCTCCCCTTTTCTTTCTTCCCTCCCTCCCTCCCTCCCTCCCCATCTTCTTATATTATTGCTGATACTTGTCCCCAGGCAGATTATTCTCTTTCATTCTTTTGAAAGTGCGCTTCCACAATAGCATCTTCTGGCTTTTGACTCAAGAACAAATAAGTTTATAATAGATTGGGAAGTTCTATTGCAGGGTGCAATTGTGGTATTGTATTGATTTTATCAAGGCTGTTTTTGATTTATACTCCAAGCTGGGTTGCCTCAGGAGTATGCGCCGTTATAAATGTGACAAATGACTAACAGAGAACAGTTGGGCCATCGTAGAGAGTCTGCGAGGAAGATGGTTTCGTTCTTTTAATCCAAGGCAACGGTGGGATTTATTCCCAGCTAGTCAGGAAAATCTCCTTCCTCCACACCATCAGGTAATCTTTGATTGCTTATTTGTACCCTATGACGATCATTAAGTGTTGTACCTGATGATTCTTGACCCTTGATGAATGTATCTTTTCTTTTTATGTACACTGAGAGCATTTGCACCAAGACAAATTCCTTGTGTATCCAATCACACTTGGCCAATAAAAGAATTCTGTTGTGTTCTATTCTATTAAACTTTGGTTATTTTAACATGCCTGTCACAGCACCGAGAATATGTTATCCGTCTTCCTGGTTGCGTTTCCCCTTCCCAAGACCTCGGCTGTGGCTGATATGAAAAGGGCCCAGGGCCGAGTTGTAGCTGCACCAAAAGCAAATAATCACCTCTTTCAAAAATGGTTTCTTGTCCGAACTGCCTGCCTACAAAAAGCCAAATTTCTTCTTCCATGCACAATTTGGTCCCGAACGACTTAGAATGAGAGACACTCTTCTCTTTGGCTCAAAGTAAACACAATTTTCTTTGCAAAATAAAACTATGGGAGATATGTAGATTTCTTCCAAAACGTCAGGGCTACAGGGAAGATGGATTGAAAAAAAAAAACCCCAACAGCAACAATAAACACACAAACCACCGGAGGCCATTTGAGTTTTGAAAAAAACCCAAAAACAAATCAGCACTTCCTTTCACAGCCAACCTGGAGATTTAGCTCACGAGAGCACCCCACAATTTTGCAAGTGGGACTTGGAAAGCACGACGAGGACAAGTTTAAAAGAGTTATTCAGCCCCACAGCAGAAAATGCAGCGCTTGGGAACTGCAAATAAAGCCGACTCTTAAAGGCAGCTTGCGTTACTCACTACCGAGACCACAGCCAACGCTGCTATTTTTAAGAACCACTTCTCTGTAGCATGCGGGGACTGCACAATTACCAAAAAGCTGCATTTAAAAATACATTAAAAGAAAACAAAAGGAAAGAAAAGCCGCACCAAAAATACAGCAGCTCCTTAACAGAAACCTAAACCGTGGAAACGAAAGAGAAGAGAATATTCTCGAACGAGGGGGCGCCGTTTTTTTTTTTTTTTTCCAAATGGATTGGATCCATGCGCAGTCTCCAAGTCCTGGACTACACATCCCATCGATCCCACTCCCATCTGGAGTTTGCCCTGAACGTCTCAGAAAATGAGATGAGATTACAGGTGGTTCTCAGTTTACAACTCTTCGTTTAGCGCAGGGGGTCTGCAACCTTAAACACTCAAAGCAGAGGTGGGATTCAGCCAGTTCTGACCAGTTCTGGAGAACCAGTAGCGGAAATTTTGAGTAGTTTGGAAAACTGGCCAATCCCACCTCTGACTGGCCCCGCCAACCCCATCTCTTCTCTAGCTCCCATGGAGTCCAGTTGATTGGCTGGGTCTTCTTTGGTTGCCCTGCAGAGGAGAACGGAGCTGCAAAGCAGGTTAAAAGGGTGGGGAGGGAATGGGGATTTTGCAGTATATCCTTCCCCTGCCACGCCCACCAAGCCACGCCCACCAAGCCACACCCACAGCTGAGCAGCTGGGTCTTCTTTGGTTGCCCTGCAGAGGAGAACGGAGCTGCAAAGCAGGTTAGAAGGGTGGGGAGGGAATGGGGATTTTCCAGTATCCTCCTGCCACGCCCACCAAGCCACGCCCACAGAACCTTTAGTAAAAAAAATCTGAATCCCACCACTGACTCAGAGCCATTTGGACCCGTTTTCCCACAGAAAGCCAAACCCCGGGAGCCAATAATGTAGCAGGCGGTGTGACTGGGTGGGCGGGTGGCCAACTCGACATCCCTCCCTCCTGCCCAGACAACGTCTGCTCTGGGATATGGAGCCAGTCTCCATCCCTGACCTCACCTTTACCTTCTCAGGCCAGGTGTGTTAACTCAAAAATATTTCTCTGGTCTTTTAGAGTTGCCAGCAGAAAGGCAATGGGGGGAGTAGCGCATTCCTTAGATAATTGCTAGGAGGCGAAATATGTATTATTACCGTTATAGATAATATCGATAAGCAGCCGAACAGCCTGAGCTCCAATCGGAAGAGAAAAAATATATATATACTGGCTTTCATTTCTGTTTCAAGCTACGATCTTGCTAAGTGGTGTCTATTTATACAAAGGAAGGATGGAAAAGAGATTAAACAAGAAAGTAGCATTATAAGTAACTCACCCACATGAGAGACAGTGTGTCAGTTCTTTCTAAAATAAGGACACATTTTATATAGAGATAGAGATAGAGATATGTAGATATACATAGATTTACAGACAGACAGAGGCAGAGAGCTAATATGAGAGAGAGAGGGAGAGAGGGAGAGAGGAACGAGAAAGACATATAAATAGCTAATGATATATAGATTAGATATAGATAGATGAGAGAGAGAAAAAGATATATAGATAGCTAATGATAGATTAAATAGATATATAGATAGATATAGATAAGAGAGAGATATAGATAGCTAATGATAGCTAGATTAGATATAGATATAGATACATAAACAGATAGAGATATAGATAAGAGGAAGATATATAACTAATGATAGATTAGAGATAGACAGAGAGATGAGAGAAAGATATATAGATAGCTAATGGATTAGATAGATAGACAGACAGACAGACAGACAGATATGCATAGGCAGGCAGGCAGGCATGGATGGATGGATGGATGGATGAATGGATGGATGGATGGATGGATGGATGGATGGATGGATAGATAGATAGATAGATAGATAGATAGATAGATAGATAGATAGATAGAAAGATAGATAATATATAGACATACAGATAGATATTGATAGCTGATTAATAGATACAGAGAGAGAAAGTGTACAATGGCACTGAAAAAAGTGACTTTTGACAGTTTTTCACACTTATGACCTTTGCAGCCTCCCCATAATCAGGTGATCAAAATTCAGAGGATTGGCAAGTGGTTCATACTTACAACGGTCACAGCATCCTGGTGATCACGTGGTCCCCTTTTGCGACCTTGTGACAAGCCAAGCCAAGTAGGAAGCCAGATTTGCTTAACAACCGAGTGACTCGCTTAAAGAACTGCACTGATTCACTTAAACCACTGGGGCAGGAAAAGGTCGCAAAACGGGGCAAAATTCACGGGATGTCTCCCCTTAGCAGCAGAAAGCCTGGGTCTCAAAGGTGTCATTAAATCGAGGACTACCTTTCATTCGTCAGAGAGAGAGAAAAAAAAACGCCTTTTCTTTCCTCATTGGACTGCCATTTGTCGGAAATGGTGTAGGGTCTCCTGCTTGGGTGGGGGGTTGGACTAGATGACCTACAAGGTCCCTCCCAACTCTGATGATCTGTTATCTGTTAAACACATATATATGTATTTTTTTTTAAACCCCCAAACAAGACCCAGGATCTAGAGAATAGAGACTGCTGGCTCAGAGCAAAATTCGGAGGTGACTGATGGATGCCAGGAGGGGGGAAATATCTATCTATCTATCTATATCTATATCTATATCTATATCTATCTATGTATCTATCTATTCTTTCTATCTATCTATCTATCTATCTATCTATCTATCTATCTATCTATCTAATCTATCTATATATCTATATCTGTATCTATCTATTTCTATCTCTATCTATCTATCTAATCTATCTAATCTATCTAATCTATCTATATCTATATCTATATCTGTATCTATCTATGTATCTATCTATTCTTTCTTTCTTTCTGTCTATCTATCTATCTATCTATCTATCTATCTATCTAATCTATCTATATATCTATATCTGTATCTCTATTTCTATCTCTATCTATCTATCTATCTATCTATCTATCTATCTATCTAATCTATCTAATCTATCTAATCTATCTATATCTATATCTATATCTATATCTGTATCTATCAATGTATCTATCTATTCTTTCTATCTATCTATCTATCTATCTCTATCTCTATCTCTATTTCTATCTCTATCTCTATCTATCTATCTATCTAATCTATCTAATCTATCTAATCTATATATCTATATCTATATCTATATCTGTATCTATCTATGTATCTATCTATTCTTTCTATCTATTCTATCTATCTATCTATCTATCTATCTATCTATCTATCTATCTATCTATCTATCTATCTATCTATCTATCTATCTATCTATCTATCTACCTACCTACCTACCTACCTACCTACCTTTCTCTCTCTCTCTCCTATCTATCTATCTATCTATCTATCTATCTATCTATCTATCTATCTATCTATCTATCTATCGGCATCTTTTTTGAGGGCCTTGCAGGCTCGACCGGGCCTCCAAGGCCATACAGTAGCGCCAGAAAATGTCCCTGCGCTTGGCAAACCCCGCCATGAAGCCTCCGACAAGCCTGTGAGTCACGCCGGCAGATTTTTCAAAGATGACTCACCTGTTTGGAAAGCAACCTGGCTGCTTTCTGTGGGGGATGGTGGGGAGGGGGGCACACAGGAGAAACAGCAAAAAGGTCTCTCCCCTCCCGCCCCCCCACGCACCAAGGGAAGTTAAAAGCTCCGATGACCTCGGGATGAACCAGGTCCAATGACAGGAAAACGGGGAAGCCTCGGCTTAGCCGCCCCGTTGCACATTCTCTGAGAGAAAGGAGAATTATATTCGTGAGGCTCAGGGTTGAGACGGAAGGGACGCTTGGGGCTCTCTCTCCCAGCTGGCTTGTTTTCTTTGCAGACGTTTCGCGACCCTACTGGGTAACATCGTCAGTGCTGGAAGGGAATGGGGTTTGCAAAGAGGAGGAGGAGGAGGAGGAGGAGGAGGAGGAGGAGGAGGAGGAGGAATATTTGGTCCTTAGTGTTCTCTGAGCTGGCTTGTTCTCTTTGCAGATGTTTCGTGACCCTACTGGGTAACATCGTCAGTGCTGGAAGGGAATGGGGTTTGCAAAGAGGAGGAGGAGGAGGAGGAGGAGGAGGAGGAGGAGGAGGAGGAGGAGGAGGAGGAGGAGGAGGAGGAGGAATATTTGGTCCTTAGTGTTCTCTGAGCTGGCTTGTTTTCTTTGCAGATGTTTCGTGACCCTACTGGGTAACATCGTCAGTGCTGGAAGGGAATGGGGTTTGCAAAGAGGAGGAGGAGGAGGAGGAGGAGGAGGAGGAGGATTTGGTCCTTGGTGTTCTCTGAGCTGGCTTGTTTTCTTTGCAGACGTTTCGTGAGCCTACTGGGTAACATCATCAGTGCTGGAAGGGAATGGGGTTTGCAAAGAGGAGGAGGAGGAGGAGGAGGAGGAGGAGGAGGAGGAGGAGGAGGAGGAGGAGGAGGAGGAGGAGGAATATTTGGTCCTTAGTGTTCTCTGAGCTGGCTTGTTTTCTTTGCAGATGTTTCGTGACCCTACTGGGTAACATCGTCAGTGCTGGAAGGGAATGGGGTTTGCAAAGAGGAGGAGGAGGAGGAGGAGGAGGAGGAGGAGGATTTGGTCCTTGGTGTTCTCTGAGCTGGCTTGTTTTCTTTGCAGACGTTTCGTGAGCCTACTGGGTAACATCATCAGTGCTGGAAGGGAATGGGGTTTGCAAAGAGGAGGAGGAGGAGGAGGAGGAGGAGGAGGAGGAGGAGGAGGAGGAGGAGGAGGAGGAGGAGGAATATTTGGTCCTTAGTGTTCTCTGAGCTGGCTTGTTTTCTTTGCAGATGTTTCGTGACCCTACTGGGTAACATCGTCAGTGCTGGAAGGGAATGGGGTTTGCAAAGAGGAGGAGGAGGAGGAGGAGGAGGAGGATTTGGTCCTTGGTGTTCTCTGAGCTGGCTTGTTTTCTTTGCAGACGTTTCGTGAGCCTACTGGGTAACATCATCAGTGCTGGAAGGGAATGGGGTTTGCAAAGAGGAGGAGGAGGAGGAGGAGGAGGAGGAGGAGGAGGAGGAGGATAGTGGGAATAAACCCCACTCCTTCTAGGACTGATGATGTTACCTAGTATGGGTCACGAAACATCTCTAAGGAAGCCAACCTCAGCGACCATCAAGGATCCCTCATAAATAAGCTTATTTGTGAAGGAAAAAAAAAAATCTCCTTCACCACAGCTGTCGGGGGAATTCTGGGAGTTGAAATCCACAAGTCTTCAAAGTTGCCAAGGCTGGACCCCCCCTGTTCTTCAAAGTCAGGGAAAAGATTGAGAGAGAGGGGGGGGGGATGCCTTTTCCCGCAGGCTGTTCAGAAATTGCTACCCCACAAGGCTGCTCCTACAACCTGGTTAAAAGGTAGCCAATTTGCACATCGCTTTTCATTCCTTCTGCAAACCTCCGTTGGGTTAGTGGCGCTGGATTTTCTCGCAGGCCCTCCGACACACGACACGCCCTTCTTTGTAGCCGGGCTCGTGTTGTTTTAAAACAAGTGAGATTCATCTATTTTTTGTTTTTTTTTTTAAAAAAAAAATCGCCACCACCAGATGGCTCCGACCTTTTGAGTTAAATGATGGCTCCAACTTTTTGAGGTCCACCAGGATCCCAACCGAGCTGCTAAAAAAATCTCCGAGGGGAGGACTCGCCTCTGAAATAGAGGTTGGAAAAAAAAAATCAGCGATGATACGAACCTTCTAAAACCTCCCTTCTAAAACCTCTTTTATATAGATATGTATTTTTGCAGGCCAACTTTTGGACTGCCTCCAATATTGGCTCCAGGACATAACCAGGGGCTGGTGTGTGTGTGTGTGGGGGGGGTTTTGTCTGTTCTTTTTCTCTTGACGTCACAGCCCTTTCTAAGCACAGCTGTCCAAACATCAGCCTCCCCAAAGTCAGAAAAGCGTGCGTGCCTTAAGGCCCGGACTGGATCCTTGGCTCTCTGCTTGGAGGAATCCACCCCAAAGACTTCCGTCCCCTGGAGGGATCTGAAAATAATGTCTTCTTTTTTTTTTTGCAGCCACTGCCCTGGTTGAATGGGGCCGGGTTATTTAAAACACAGCCTTTCCCGTCCTAGAAAATTGGAAAGAGGCAACGGGGTGTGTGTGTGTGTCGTTTTATGCTTGCCTCCGTAAAGCAAAGAATTAGTAGCTCGGGGTTGAAATGAGGAGTCGTTGGTGGTCTCCGAACTTGGCGGCTCCCTTGCAGATGATTCGTGACCCAACTAGGTAGCGTTATCAATGTGAGAAGGGAGGGGAGTTTTGTGAGTGGGAGGGGAGGAGAAGAGGGAAGGAAGGAAGGAAGGAAGGAAGGAAGGAAGGAAGGAAGGAAGGAAGGAAGGAAGGAAGGAAGGAAGGAAGGAAGGAAGGAAGGAAGGAAGGAGTGGAAGCAAGATAATTGAGTGAAGGAAGGCAGATGATAGAGAAAAGGAAGATGACAGAGGAAGGAAGGAAGGAGAGGAAGGAGAGGAAGGAAGGAAGGAAGGAAGGAAGGAAGGAAGGAAGGAAGGAAGGAAGGAAGGAAGGAAGGAAGGAAACCTACCATAGTTTGCAAAGTTCAAAATCAATGGACAAATTGGAGGCACAATTCCACAACCAAAGAGATGCAAAGCCTGCCCATCCACCACGAGGGAATTATCAGAGTTGGATAAGAGTTGGAAGGGACCTTGTAGGTCATCTAGTCCAACCCCCACCCAAACAGGAGACCCTACACCAGTTCTGACAAATGGCAATCCAATCACTTCTTGAAAGCCTCCAGGGATGAAGCTCCCACAACTTCCGAAGGCAACTTGTGTTCCATGAGTTGATGGTTCTCACTGTCAGAAAGTTTCTCCTTATTTCCAGGTTGAATTTCTCCTTGATCAGTTTCCACCCATTGCTTCTTCTCCTGCCTTCAGGAGCTTTGGAGAAGAGCCTGACCCCTGGCCTCCTCTCTATGGCAGCCCCTCAAATATTGGAAGATGCTCTCCTGTCTCCCCTGGTCCTTCTCTTCCCTAGACTAGCCAGGCCCGGTTCCCGCAACCATTCATGGTATATTTTAGCCTCCAGTCCCCTCATCATCTTGGTTGCTCTTCTCTGCACTCTTTCTAGAGCCTCAACATCTTTTTGTAGTGTGGTGACCAAACACTGGATGCGGTACTCTAGGTGTGGCCTTACTAAGGCTTTATAGAGTGGGATTCGTACCTCCCTTGATCTCGATTCTATCCCTCTGTTCGTGCAGTTTAGGATTGCACTGGCATTTTGTGCGAGAAAACAATACAGCAAAACTGTTATTAGCAGGAGAGTTGCGCACGTAACCTCCAGCCCCGCACCTCTGCCAACATCTGAGCCGAGCCACGGTTATACGATCTCAAGCCCATTCATTTCCCTTTTGAGTTTTGCTGGTCAAACGGTTACTTAATTCAGATTGCTAGGTGGAGATTATAATGACTTGACGCCACCATTTTTTTTTGGGGGGGGTGCAATCCCAGGGTGCAAAAACCTGCCCGGCAAAATTAAAAATCTGGTCCTACTACTCATATGCCACCTCCAGAGTCGGGCTGTTTTTTTAATTTTTTTCGTTCTGTTTTCTTTCTTTCTTTTTTTTCCTTTTTCTTTTTTAAGAACACTTTTGCTTTTATTGTTTTCTCGCACAAAATAATTACCGGGAACTTAAAGAGTAAACAATAGGCTTGCTGTGCCAGAGCATTAGAAGGAAACAGCAGGTATATAGAGCAATAGAGAATTTGGGGGCAAGTTTAAAACACACGCACACACACACGCACACACACACACACGCACACATAGAGGTCATATGCTGGCAAAGAGAATGTAAGGTAGTCCTCCACTTAGGACAATTCCCTTAGGGACTGTTCGAAGTTACAGTGGAACTGAAAAAAAGTGACTCAGAGCCATTTTTCACACTTACGACCATTTTTCACACTTATGACCCATGGTCACATGATTTGCACTCAGGTGCTTGACCGCTGACTCCTATTTAGGATGGCCACAGTGTCCTGGGGGCCACGTTGTCCCCTTTTACGACCTCCTGACACGGGGAAGCCACGAAGGTGCTAATTTAACTACTCTGGCAATTCACTTGAATGACGGTGGCCAGAAAAGTCGTAAAACAGGAACAAAACGCCAATCCCGCCTCTGACTGGCCCCGCCCCCATCTATTCTCCACCTCCCGAGTTCCAGCTGATTGGCTGGGTCTCCTTTGGTTGCCCTGCACAGGAGAATGGAGCTGGAAAGCAGGTTAGTGGGGTGGGGAGGGAATAGGGATTTTGCAGTAACCTTCCCTGGCCACGCCCACCAAACCAAGCCATGCCCACCAAGCCATGCCACGCCCACCAAGCCATGCCCACAGAACCAGTAGTAAAAATATTTGAATCCCACCACCGATTCCCCCTTTGGCGATCCCTCCAACCAGCGGAATCCACGGGGAAGCCCGATCCACTTAACAACCGGGTTACTAACTCATCAACGGCCGGGATTTGCTTAACAACCGTGGCCAGAAAGGTCGTAGCGTGGAGCAAAAGCTCACTTCGCCAACGTCTCGCTTAGCCAAGAGAAAAAAAAAAATCTGGCACCGAATTGTGGCCGTAAGCTGGGGACCACCGTAGCTGCACTTCAACCTAGCCGTTCTCTCCTCCTCCGCTGGCTCCCCTTCTCCCTCCTCCCTTCAGCCTAAAATTAGGAGCTGAGGCTGAACGCCCACCGAGCAGCTGCTCCCCCAAATGACAGTCAGCGTTTGGGCTGGGAGCTGCAGAACCTCAGCCAGCACCGCCAAGAAACAGGCTGGGAGAAGCATCCCCGAAGGACGCAACCTGGAGGGAAAAAAACCCAACCCAGAGTGGGTCACGAGTCCATGGGGGTTGCTGAGACAGTTGTATGGGTCACTGCTCGACTTACAACGGCAATTGAGCCCCACATTTCTGTTGCTAATTGAGAAATCTCATTTTTTTTTAAAAAAAAATCGTTTATTAGGAATGACCATGTCGGTGTTACCTGGGTGTAGCCGACTCTGAGACACATCGTTCATCTCCCCCTTGACCCTAGTTTTCCTCCCACCCCCCTGGGTGTATATTCTCCAATGGGACACATCCATAGCTAAGAGTCACCAATCATGCTCTCCAGTAATAATCTTGCCCGCCAGAAGCTTCGGCCGCCTAGCAATTATCTAAGGAATGCACTTCTTTCCCCACTGCCTTTCCGCTGGCAACGCTGAAAGACCAGAGAAATATTTCTGAATTGACCTTGACAGCCCACAATATTGCCAAGCGAATTTTGTCCTATTTTACCACCTTCCAGCGAATCACCGCAGTGGTTAAATTAGGAACACGGTTGGTAAGTCAGTCTAGTTTCCCCGTGGACTTCGCTGGTCAGGAGGTCACAATTAGGGGACATTGCAACGGTCGTAAACGTGAACCAGTTCCCAAGCCTCTGAATTTTAACCCATTTAATCCAGGGATCCTGGATTAAATGGGGGATGCTGCAACGGCCATAAAAAAAAAATGCGAAAAACAGATAAAGTCACTTTTCACTGTTCTGTCTTTAAATTACTGGCTGAATATAAAGACAGACAGGCAACTCCACTAAGGCTTCCATCCAAAGGTTCTTTACTGGGTCGCAAGGCATCCTCAAATATAACTCACCGTTATGTCGAGATTCATCTAATGTCTAATTCTTTGCATAGCTGACTTCATAATGTGAAATTATGCTGATCTTCATCCCATAACAAAGGAGCAAATGGTGACACACCAGCACGGAGCTGGGGTCCAAGCAAGAGTAAAGGAAAGTCCCCCAACCCAACCAAGGGTCAGTTGTCATCGTAACTTCGAGGGTCGCTAAACCAACGTTTGGAAGTGGAGGAATACCTGAGTTATCCTAAAAAGAGGCGCACGTCTTTCCCCGAACTGAGATACCTAAGACACGTTTCTTCCTCATCTGTTTATTTTTTTTTTTTTCTTCCCCCTTTGAGATGACAAAAAGTCATGTGTCATTTTTATAAGGTGCCCGGAAGGACACCTTTCAAACGAATTAAGCCTGCAGTAAACCCTTTGGCTGGGAGGACCCACACCCCACTCAATGGGTAACTCACTTATGGATGAAAGGAGCAGAGAAGGAAAGTCTGCTAAGTTGGCTGGACTCCTGGACAGCCCAATAAATCAAAATAAAAAGAGAAGGAACGGGAGAAATGTTTGTTCCAAGCCTCCGAAAATTGGAGAAAGTGTCCAAACATTTCGAAGAGATTATTATAGCTCACTCCTCCACCCCACCCCGATTAAAAACACTTCCTCGGTGACATTATCTGCGTGGCCCAAAGCTAAGATAGATCAATAATAATTGATAAAAAAAACACTGATTATCAATGTTTGTGTTTGAGTAGCATTGATAATGTTATCCAGTTTGGGTAATGAAACGCCTGCAAAAAATAATAATAATAAAAATACCAACCAAGCTCAGGGAACAGAGAGGGCCCTTAAAATAGCTTGTTAATCATCAAACTTTATTAACCACCTCATTACAGGACCGTTAATTTATATGCAGCATTTAAACCATCATGGCCAGCTAGCCAATAAAACCATGGTGACAATGATACCTGGAGATACCGTTTCAGCCTTAACACTTGGCTTGATTTGTTGTTTGCCAGAGAGAACAATTGACAATGCAATTTTTAATTCTCCAATCCAGGTAGGTGGAAGTAATTAAATTAACAACCACCCCCCCCCAAAAAAATACAAGCTACAACTGTTACCCGAAGCCATTCAGAATGGGCTCCAGAAGCAACTAAGGACCATTAAGGGAGAAAAATCCAGATCTGAAATATATATATATTTTTCCCCCACCTTCCCAGTCCTCAAGGCAGTTGTGCACAGCGATGTTCATTAAAAACCAGCATCTGCTGGGCCTTTAATTAAAAAGTTGGCGATGGGGTTTTAAATGTGATTAAGTACCAAAACAGGCTAGAGGAGACGGATGCTCTTTTGTGGGGGTGAAGAAAGTTACTGGCCGTGGTCGGTTCGGTTTTTCCTTCCCCAAATTTTTAGCAACAGCTTCCTTCTCCCCTCTGATGTTTTACGTCTTCCTCTCTCCCTCTCATTTGGTTTTTTTTTCTTCTTTTAATTAAAGTGCTGGGAGAGGTTAGGATTCAGATAACGAATTGCTTGCTAGAATGTTGTATCTGTGCTTGGGGGTTGCCCTAGCCGCCTCTCTTCCCAGAAACCAAACCTTGCAATATATTTATTTGTAGGTGCCTTTATTATTGTTTACAAATGACTCAAGGCAGCAAATGTACAGTACCTCCTCCTATTTTCTCTGCAACAACAGCCTTGTGAGGTGGGTTGGGCTGAGAGAGGGAGGGACTGGCCCAAAGTCACCCACCTGGCTTTCACGGTGAAGGCGGCACTAGAACTCACCGCCTCCTGGTGAGGGGGCCCAGTCACCTTGCCAACGTTCAGGGCTAGGTAGGACTAGACTGGGAATTCAAGGTGACTTTGGGCTTCCCTCTCTCAGCTCAACCCACCTCACAGGGTTGTTGTTGTTGTGAGGAAAATAGAAGGTGCATTGGATATTTGTACTGCCTTGACTTATTTGTAAAAATAATAAAGGGAAGAAAGGAAGGAAGAGGATAGAGAGAAGGAAGATGACAGGGAGGGAGGGAGGGAGGAAGGGAGGAAGGAAGGAAGGAAGGAGTGGAAGGAAGATGATAGAGTAAAGGAAGGAAGATGATAGAGTGAAGGAAGATGATAGAGGGAAGGAAGGAAGATGATAGAGAGAAGGAAGATGACAGGGAAGGAAGGAAGGAAGGAAGGAAGGAAGGAAGGAAGGAAGGAAGGAAGGAAGGAAGGAAGGAAGGAAGGAAGGAGAGAGTGGAAGGAAGATGACAGAGAGAAGGAAGGAAGGAAGAAGATAGAATGAAGGAAGGAAGATGATAGAGAGAAGGAAGGAAGGAAGGAAGGAAGGAAGGAAGGAAGGAAGGAAGGAAGGAAGGAAGGAAGGAAGGAAGGAAAGAGTGGAAGGAAGATGATAGAGAGAAGGAAGGAAACCCCCTGTAGTTTGCAAAGTTCAAAATCAACGGGCAAATTAGAAGCACCATTCCGCAACCCAGGAGGTGCAGTTCCGAAAATCAATCTCCCTTCCTGAGCCCAACAGCGTTTTTTAAGAGCCTGCCCATCCATCACTTAGCTAAATTCCTTAAGAACAACCGCAGCAACAACCACCAAGGGAATAAGGCACCTGGGTAACACAACCATGCCAAGTCCAAAACCGGTCGATTTGGTTCCGAGTCAGTGCCGCTGTGAGCGCTCATGATTAAACTGTGACTAATGAGATTTGCCCAGGCCATGTGCTGAGCCACACCGCCTTGCAACCAACCCGGGCCTTCAGCTAAAGCCACTAAGCCAAGATCGGAGCAACTCCCACAGGATGTGGCTTGTCAGTCTGTGCAAACTAACCTTGATTCCTTCTTCCCGGGAATGAGAGAGAGAGAGAGGAGAGAAAAATCTCCTTCTAATTTTTGGTTGGGTTTTTGTTTTTTTGTTTTGGTCACCGCTGGCAGGAAAAAGCTGCAAGGGCGTGGCAGGGGGGGGGAAACAAGAGACCATCTGGACAGCCCTCCCCTTCTGCTAAGGTCCCAGGCACCCAGCAAGGCAAGTCTATAAAAAAACATATCAACCCCACATCTGGCTAGGATTCGCTTAGCTGTCATTGAGCAAGCATTCCCACGCTAGGTTGGCTTTTCCTGGCAAGGGGGGGGGGAGGGGGCTCAGCTGAAGAGGTGGACGGGGGTGGGTGAGATGCCTCAAGGTTCCCCCTCATTCCAGGGAGGGTGAACCATGCCCCCCCTCCCCCAATAAACACCAGGTACAATCTCAGCAGCCTCCCCGGGGGGGTTCTTCCTTCATTCCAGCTGCGGGTGATGGAGGTGTCAGAGCAGGGGTGCCAAAGGACCCCTACGAGGGGAGGGGTGTCACAACGGAACCCCTGCCCTTTCCTGGCCCCCCAAATGGGCCCACCCACCCCCCGCAAATCCAGACCCGTTCGGTGGGTGGGAAGGTTTAGAAAGGACCAATTTTGCAATGGGTCTTCACTCCCTCTTGCGACCCCTCCTAGCAGCCGGGGGAGGCGGGGATGATAGAAATTGCGCCCCCTCCAAGGGGCTTAACTCTTGCCATGGCTGGAATTGGGGAGGGTGGGTTAGGGGTCTTGCAAAGGGGGAATTGGGGGTGGGAGAGGTTCAGGGTCCTGCAAAGGGGGAAGTGGGTGGAATTGGGGGTGGGAGAAGCTTAGGGTCTTGAAAAGGGGGAATCGAGGGGTGGGAGAGGCTTAGGGTCTTGCAAAGGGGGAATTGAGGGGTGGGAGAGGCTTAGGGTCCTGCAAAGGGGGAATTGGGGGTGGGAGAGGCTTAGGGTCCTGCAAAGGGGGAATTGGGGGTGGGAGAGGCTTAGGGTCTTGCAAAGGGGGAATTGAGGGGTGGGAGAGGCTTAGGGTCTTGCAAAGGGGGAATTGAGGGGTGGGAGAGGCTTAGGGTCCTGCAAAGACCCCCTCTTCCACTCGCGTCTCCCACACGGGGATGCCCTCCCCCCCCGCCAGCCTTACCGAACCCCTCCCTCCCCACTTCGCCGCAGACGCCCCTTCCCCGCCCTGCCCGGTTGGAAAAACTCACCTCCGCGCGTGGGCATCGCAAGTTCTCCCGGGGGGTGGGTGGGTGGTCTGCCCGGCCCGCCGGTAGGCAGGCAGGCCCCCTTCGCTGGGCAGCAGCCTCGCCGCTCCTCCGCCGGCGGCCCCGGGCGCGCAGTGCGGCCGCCTCCGCCCCCAGCCAGGGCGGGCCAGGTGCCTCCTCCTCCTCCTCCTCCTCCTCCTGCCGCCGCCGCCGCCCCCGCGGGCTTAGCGGGACCCCCTGGCCGGGGCTGGGCGGCCGGCGGGGCTCGCCTGCCCGGAGGGCTCCATGCAAAGAAGCAGCGCCCGGCAGCTGCAGCTGCTGCAGCCCGGCCGCTTCTTCCTCCTCCTCCTCCTCTTCCTCCTCTTCCGCTGCTGCTGCTGCTGCTGCTGCGACCGGTTTGACAGGCCGGGCTGGAGGGTGGTTGCGGCGGCGGCGGCGGCGGCGGCTCCCACTTCCTCCGCCTTTGCGCGCATTCCCGCTTTGCGGCCGCCGTTGCCGCCGCCGCCGCCGCGAGCGCAGCTGGGTCGCTCCAGCTGCGCCCCGGGAAAGCAGCAGCGGCAGCAGCAACAGCAGCGGCGGCGGCGGCCCTCTAGCAGCCCCTGCCGGCCGCCGCGCGAACTGCAGCCCGGCCCGGAGTCGGCGCCCCTTCCCCTCTTTCCAGTCTCCCGCCTGTATTGGGAGTGGGGGGGGGTCCTCTGGGAAAGGGGGGGAGGGGGTGGGAAGGAGGTGCACACGCTCATAGACCCACAGACACACTCAGAAAGGCACGCACACACACACACACACAGGGATATTTGCTCGCCCCCACCCAGGGCTAGGGGGTGTAATGGGTGGGTGGGGGGCTTCTTGGCAGATCTGGAGGAGGCCGCCTTGCCAAGGAGGGGGAAGACGCAGCTGGGCTCGACCCCAAACCAAGGTCGGCTCCCCCCTTTTCCTTTTCCAGTCTTCCGCCTGCATTGGGAGGGGGGGGGTCTCTGGGAAAGGTGGGGAGGGGGAGAAGGGAGGGGTCGAAGGGCGCATGCACAGACCCGTCCAAAAGAGTGGGATACCTGGGAAAGGATGCACAGACACTCACACACACACACACAGGGCCGGGATACCTGCCCTGCCTCACCCAGGGCTGGGGGGTGATGGCCTGGGGTACTTCTGGGCACATCTGGAAAAGCCTGTTCTGCCAAGGAGGGGAAATTCCAGCTGTGCTTTTCCCCAGACCGAGGTGGGTGGGTCTCCCCTACCTCTTGCCTGGATTCAGGGTCCCTGGGAAAGGGGCAGAAGGATGCATTCACACACGGTGGGGCTGCAAGGGCCCCGGAAAGCAGAGGAATGGACAGGAAGCCAAACCAAAGAAATAAACCAAACCCAGATTTCATGACTCAGCTTCCTGAATTACCCCGGTGATAATAAAAGCAAGCCAGCAATGAAGTTGAGCTTGTCGGGAGTAAATTTAAGGCCGAAAAGGAAGGACAGGGAGAGAGAGAGAGAGAGAGAGAGATAATAGCCTGTCTGAAATTGGAAACCAGAAGGGTACATCAATTATCCCCGGGAAGATTAGTTTGGCTGCAGCATCAGAGAAGGGTACATTGCTTCAAATTAAAAAACAAACAATTGGCTGCAAACGAAGACCGATTAATCTAGAGAAATTCTTTGCAGGCTAAATCTTCCGAGGAAGCAAAATTGAAAGCAGGAATTTTATCTATCTATCTATCTACCTACCTATCTATGGAATGCAATATCTATCTATCTATCATCTATCTATCTATCTATCTATCTATGGAATGCAATATCTATCTATCTATCTATCTATCTATCTATCTATCTATCTATCATCTATCTATCGAATGCAATATCTATCTATCTATCTATCTATCTATCTATCGTCTATCTATCTATGGAATGCTATATCTATCTATCTATCTATCTATCTATCTATCTATCTATCTATCTATCGAATGCAATATCTATCTATCTATCTATCTATCTATCTATCTATCTATCTATCTATGGAATGCAATATCTATCTATCTATCTATCTATCTATCTATCTATCTATCTATTTATCTATCATCTATCTATCGAAATCTCTATCTATTTATCTATCTATCTATCTATCTATCTATCTATCTATCTATCGTCTATCTATCTATGGAATGCTATATCTATCTATCTATCTACCTACCTATCTATGGAATGCAATATCTATCTATCTATCTATCATCTATCTATCTATCTATCTATCTATCTATCTATCTATCTATCGAATGCAATATCTATCTATCTATCTATCTATCGTCTATCTATCGAATGCAATATCTATCTATCTATCTATCTATCTATCTATCTATCTATCGTCTATCTATCTATGGAATGCTATATCTATCTATCTATCTATCTATCTATCTATCTATCTATCATCTATCTACCTATCTATGGAATGCAATATCTATCTATCTATCTATCTATCTATCTATCATCTATCTATCTATCTATGGAATGCAATATCTATCTATCTATCTATCTATGGAATGCTATATCTATCTATCTATCATCTATCTATCTATGGAATGCTATATCTATCTATCATCTATCTATCTATGGAATGCTATATCTATCTATCTATCATCTATCTATCTATCTATCTATCTATCTATCTATCTATCTATCTATCTATCTATGGAATGCAATATCTATCTATCTATCTATCTATCTATCTATCTATCTATCTATCTATCTATCTATCTATCTATCTACCTACCTACCTACCTACCTACCTATCTATCTATCGAATGCAATATCTATCTATCTGTCTCTACCTACCTACCTACCTATCAAATCAAGGAACATTTATTTGGGATCCAGATGGTAATACACCTGCCCTTTCCCTGATGGCTATTTTTATTATTCTTGGGGATACAGAAAAAAAGGGAAGCTTCTACGACTTCCAGAATTTTCTTTTCTTCGTATTGCACAGGCCTCACCCATTCTCGAACCCGTTTAGTGGGAAATGTCTTGCCCGAAACCAAAGGATGCGTCTTGCGTTTTGGAAATCCTGCTCTGTGAAAAGGCGAAAATAAAAACTGACAGGTTTGTAGAACTTCTCTGGGGAACATCGAGAAATTCAAGAGTTTCTATACAATACGCGTATTTTCAAGGCTTTAATGGAAAACATGGCTGGCTCGGGGAAATTTCTGGCACTTGAAGCCCACCCATCTTCAAGTGGCCAAGAAAAAGGAGGCTGGGTAAAAAATTTAAGAAGTTTCAACTTGCTGAACAAAGACAGATCATACAAGGAATACTGTCATCCTTGCCTCTTTTAAAATTGTTCACTTTTATATATTGTTTTCATATATTTTACTGTATACTGCCCAGAGTCCCTCTGTAAGGGAGTTTAAAAATTAAAAATCTGATAGATGGACAGACAGGCATCCGGTTCAGTGTCACATAAACCCTGAAAAATCTCTACCATTAAGGGAACTGCGTGTGCACGATGACCTGGCCTTCAAACTGATGGCAAAGACAAGGAGACAGGTCAAACAACTTTGGTTTAGACACTTAATTTTAATTCACACTTTCCATGATAAAACATGCCAAATAAAAGCTAGCGAGTGGTTTTAAAAAAAGAGAACTTCTGATCCCTTGAATGCCATGAGATGGATACCGAAAATAAGTCTCCCTGCCCCCAACTTTCTCAGTTCCTTTGTTGATAACACTGCACTGTAACTCAGCAAAGGAGCTTAGGAAAAAAGAGGACGCAGTTTTGAACGTTTTAAGCTAAGAAATGTATCCTTTGCAGCTCACTTCCCCAGAAGAAGCTGTGTGTCCATTGATTTAAAAAGTCCGCAATGCGTTATGTACGTCACATAAGCTTGGCTTTCGGCCTCTGAAAGGGGCGAGCACCATCAAAATCAATCGCAACATGATAAACGTCTCAAAAACTCGGCGTCTTACAAAGAATTCAGGTCTGCTGTTTAAAAAAAAACAACCCTGCATCTTCCAAAGTAGCAAAATACAAAAAAAAACAAAAACCAAAACCCAAATCAACGGTTCGACTCCTTCCGGTATAACAAAAATAGGTATTTTTTGGAAAATATGTGGCTCAGTACAAAAGATCGAGGTGTTTGTGTGGGTGTGTGTGTGTGTGAGTGAGTGTAAAGAGGGCATAATTGCAAAAAGGACCTGGGAGGGTTTAGAAAAATACAAAACCGGTTTGCATTTTCAGAGTGCATCATTATTGTTACTTTAGTGCAAATAAAGGGGTTTGTATCTTCATCGTCATCTTCAAATGTTGGTGGAAGTGCGTAAAACCTGGAATCGCTTCAGGGTCATCCGGATGGATCCCAATTCTCGATTGATTCTTTCCAGGCGGTCCTCCAGCGCTTCCTGAGGGGGGAATATTCAGAAGAGGGCGTTCAGGATCCAGAGAGAATCAGGAGGAAGAAAACAAAACCGAGCGAAGATTCTGGAACTGACATTCAGGGTTTGTCTTTTACGGCCTTTCGGTAATTTTGTGACCTGGATGAAATCATGGTGTCAACTCATAAAACAACCCTACGCCTGTTTTAGTAGTTGCCATTTAAAAAAAAGGAGAGGGAAAGCGAAAGTACATTCCAACTCTTTATCTTTAAAAGATTGTAGCTAAACTACCAGAGCTTTTGCCTGGGAATGTATTTAATTGGAGAAGGTGATTGATGACAGCCAGCCTGTAATTGGAGAATATGATTGGTGACACCTAGCCCTCGAAGGTGCTCAGTTGGAGAATATGAGTTATTACACACCCGGGGGGAGGGGGGGAAACAGGGTCACAGGGGCTGTCAATCACATATGCCAGAGTTGGCTTCCTACAGGGCAGGGCCGGCATGTCGCCTCTAATGAATCCTTTGAAGTTTTTGAAGTTTGGCTCGAGAATCATGATTTAATTAGAGCAATTGCATGGTCTGTGTCTGTTAAAAGTCTGAAAGCTTAGCAACAATTGGAGGCTGCATGGGCACTGAAAAATGTGATTTGCGACCGGTCCTCTTACTTATGACCGTCGCAGCATTGACCAGGGTCATGTGATCAAAAATTCAGATGCTCGGCAACCGGTATTTACCAGGATTGCAGCATGCCGGGATCAACATGTTTGTCATTTACAACTTTCCCGGCTTCCGACAATTCAACGGGGGGAAGCCGGATTCATTTTACCGACCGTGTGATTTTGCCCAACCAATGTGATTTATTTATTTGCCGCCCAAAGTTGTCGGATACGAGATGGGTGGCAAATAAATTTCATAAAGAAATAAACATCATCAATTTATTCACTTCCCAACCGTTAACAGCAAAAGGTGGTAAAATCGGGTGGGTCTCATTGAACGACCGTCTTGCTCAGCGGTGGAAATTCTGGTTCCCCGATTGTGGTTCTAAACTGAGGACTGCCGCACACAGGTGCACCACACTTAATCCCAGAGACACAAGAAGCATTGCCACCTGATTCAGACGGGCCTGGAGCGTCATCCGTCCTCTGGCGCAAGGAATGCGGCTCAGCTGGGACTCAATCTATCAGCACAGAAACGGCAGGAAAGAGAGAATGCTTTTAAAAAGTGGGGGGCAACCTCCCTCCCCCCCCCCCCACAAAGAAATAAAGGCTACCCACAAAAAAGCGAGCAATCTTTCTCCAGTTGAGGGGATCTGGCCACTGATGGTCCTAGAAGAATGTCCCAACCTTGACAAACCTCTTTTATAACGCGTGGATTTCAACTCCTGGATTTCCCCAGCCAACCATAATGTCGGATAGCCAGTTTGGTCTACTAGTTAAGGTGCCTGGCTAGAAAGCTGGAGGCTGCGAGTTCAAATCCCACTGTAGCCATGGAAGCCAACTGGGTGACTTTGGACCAATCGCCAGGAGACGGTGAATTCTAGTCCCGCCCTAAGCGTGAAAGCCAGCTGGGTGACTTTCCACCAGTCCCTGCCTCTCAGCCCAACCCACCTCACAGGATTTTTGTTGTTGTGGAGGGTAAAATAGGAGGAGGAAGGTGTGTGGGAGATGTTTGAGTTATGGGTAAAAATAACCTAGAGAGGATACGAATCAAGAAATACAAACTTAAGGCCTCCAGCAAAGGTGATGGGGAAGAGAAGCCAACACGCCTCACGTGTCTACCTCTTGTTTTTCTTGCGTCAGCTCGTCAAAAAGCCGCTCGGTCTCTGCCAAGGTCTTAATCCTGGAAACGTACTTGAATTCGGGCTCGTAGGGGGGTGCGGCCGCTGCCGAAGAGGAGCTCGTCTCGCTGGTGTTGGTAGAGCGGCCCTCTTCGTAACCTTCCCTCGAGGAATCTCTGCTGGGTCTGGAATGCAGCGGCTGTGGGTAGGAGGAAGACTTCGAACCTCTGCGGCTTTCGAGGCGACTGGGCTGCCGTCCTGTCCCCAACCCCCCCGAGAAAATGAGAAAAGAGAGGCGTGATTTTAAACCGACCACCGATTCTCACGTTCAGAAAAAGAGACCTGCCACCCAGAAGTGGTGGGGGCTCCAACCCTGGAAATTGTGAAGAGATTGACAAGCGTTTGTCTGAAACGTTATAGGGTTTCCCAGCCGGTTCTGACCGGTTCTAGAGAACCGGTTGTGGAAATTTGGAGTAGTCCGGAGAACCAGCAAATGCCGCCTCTGACTGGCCCCGCCAACCCCATCTCTTCTCTGCCCCCCATTGAGTCTCAGCTGATCGGCTGGGTCTTCTTTGGTTGCCCTGCACGGGAGAAGTGTTCTGACCCAGGCTTCGTCAAACGTACTTCAAACACAAACTTGTTTTAAAAGCAAAACCTATTTTATGGCAATGCTGGGAATGACTTTCATTCCCAGCCAAAACTAATTATAAACAATTCCCCAAGATAAGCACATGCCTTTCAGTGCTGTGGAATGCTGCCAAAAACAGAAGTCTCCAATTATAACAGAAACCCACCAAAGTACTAGAAAAAAACAACCAGAGCTTCAAGGACTCGGAATCTTATTGAACTACCTTGCTTCCTGCAAAGCGTTCGTCATTGAGGTCTGACTTTTATCCCTTATGGGAGGGGCAATCACCTTGCAGCCTTACTCCCGAGTCGCCCCTTCTGCTTCAGCTGGTCCTGCCTTCTAGAAGCTCTGTGCACATGCACACTGGGAACAGGCTCCCCTGGGTCCTTTGCCTTGCTGCTGCCAGACTCGGGGGGTTCCGGAGTCAGCACCCCACTCCCCGATGGTCCTGACCCCATCTCTGCATCGGATGCAGGACCCTCATCCGAGGCCTTCCCAGACTCCCTGACTGATCCCCTTTCTTCCTCACTGTCCAACTCCGCTGCTGTCTGCACCGGCTGCCGGCGAACCACAACATTCTGTGATGTCACAGAACAGAACAGCAGCTATCAAGACGTTTGAACGGCAAAGGATCCCACCAGTGTGAAATTTACCTTGTGGGTCACCTCCTGAGCAAAACTGGAGCCGCTTCCGTGGGCTGCCGTACTGCACTGCAGGGGCAGCTGCGACCTCATTCAAGTGGATGTCAAATCTAGCGCAGAAAAGAAGAAAGCTGCTTGCAAGGAGGTTTGGATTTCCTCTCTCCCCCTTCCCCGGGGTGTAAATACCTGGTCATCGTGTCTTCGTTTCTGCTGAGATAGTGGCTGAACCCTGGGGACAGATTTTCTTTGGGGGAGCGCTTGGGGCTGTAGGTCACAGCCATCGGAGTCAACATGGTCTCTCGCTTGGCTGCAAAGAGAAAGCAGGAAAGGAGTCGTCCTTAAATCTTAAGAGAAGGTGTCAGGCACGAAGAATCAGGACCATCAATTAAGGTGCGTTCCGATTTAGTGCTCCGCTTATAGACAAGAATCTGGCCAACTAGAAGTTCAACAGAATTCAGGAGGGATGAATGGACTTGGACCATTTGTGGCAACGTCATGATTCTAGCCTAATGACTCGCTTAACTCCACCACCCCCCTTGCTCTGCCTGCTCTTCTCCTGTAGAAGCCTCTAAAAGCTTCTTCTCTTGTGTTCACAGGCACCCTTTGCAACAAAGGCGTGGTACTCAAGGTCTTGACAGGATTTCCTGCCTAAGTGAGATCTACATAGGGTGGGCTTTTGGGGTGCTACTGAACCCCACTTCCCATCACTGGGATAGCAAATGGGGCAACAGCAGTCGCAGTCTATTAGTATCAAGATGGGACGTCTTCAGGTTGGGGTTAAAAAAGATGCACAGGTAGGCAAAAAAAAAAACCCGCCACAAGTGGAGATATGATGGCACCATCTTGCCAATTTCGCACGATGACTTAATAGGCATTCTGGCTGGGGAATTCTGGGAGTTGAAGTCCGCAAGTCTTTAAAGTGGCCAAGGTTAAAAAAAACCACCAAATTAAGACAATCCAAAATCTTTACTTGGTGTGTTTGTCTTCCTGTTTGAAGGTGGGAGTGATGAAGATCTCTGGGTACTGGACGAGTTGAATTTTTTGTGCCTTGGTTGCTCTTTGCTCTTCTCGGGCGAACGGCTCGCACCCAAGGACACCTCGGCAAACCCAACAACTGGACACCGAACGGCTGTTTCTGAAATTAGCAAAGGCAGAGAAGACTTCAATCAGGAGGGGTATTGGGAGCCTTTTTCGTACCGCATTAAATTGAATTGTCATTATCTAGGAGTTCGGGGTGCATGTAGAGTCACATGCTGAAGATAACAACCCCCAAAATATTCAGAGAAGCGAAATGAAATTGTGGATAGGCTGAATATTGGTTTCTGTGGGTCTAGGAGGTCTGTATATCTCATTAAAAAGGACTTGGGCTCTCCGCGCAGTTATCTGTTCACCTAAATCAGGGGTCTCCGACCTTGGCAACTTTAAGACTTGTGGACTTCAACTCCCAGGATTCAAAGCTCAGCTGGCTGGGGAATTCTGGGACTTGAAGTCCACAAGTCTTAAAGTTGCCAAGGTTGGAGACCCCTGATCTATATCACAGCCAGTGCAATTCTCCCAGGTAAGAAATATTTTTTTATTCGTTATTCGTTAGTAAGAAATCGAAGGGAATAGGTAAAGGTTCCCCTCGCACCTGCGTGCTACTCATTTCTAGCTCTAGGGGGTGCTGCTCATCTCTGTTTCAAAGAGCCAACGCTGTCCGAAGACGTCTCCGTGGTCATGTGGCCAGCAGGACTACGTGACGCCAAAGGCGCATGGAACACCATTTCCTTCCCACCAAAAGGGGTCCCTGTTTTTCAACTTGCATTTTTTTTAACGTGCTTTCAAACTGCTAGGTTGGCAGAAGCTGGGACAAGGAACAGGGAACTCTTCCCCATTACGCAACGCTGGGATTCGAACCGCCAAACTGCCGACCCTTCTGATCGACCAGCTCAGTGTCTTAGCCACTGAGCCACCGCATCCCTTAGAAGGGAATAAAAACTAATTAAAAGTCACATACTGCTGGTTTCGGCTGCTGCACTTTCCTCTTTCTCTGCCTGCATGCCTCGGTTCTTCAAAGCCTTCCTTTCTTCGAATTCTTTAAAGGCCTTGAGGATGGGGACTTCTTGAGTTTTGATCTCTTTTTGGATGGCTTCGTTGGTGAGGAGGCCACTTGGAGAGGTCTCTGGGGGAGAGTGTTGCCTAGAAAGAGGCAGGAAAGCCAGGCCTGTTCATCCCAGTGCTGGAAAGCTTGTCATAAGCAAGTGTTTCTCTTCCCAGATTCAAACCACATTAAATTATTGGAATTTAGCCCTCACCGTAACCTAGGGGAGGTTTTCTTTTTTGCAATTCAAATAAACTTAATATGGAACGTATTCGCCGTAGATGGGGAGTAAACACCACTGGAAAAGCATTTCAGAATTATCTCAGCCCAGCCCAGCCAGGGTATAACAAGGCACAAAAATTTAACTTCTTGATACCGTAGATCTTTAAGCTATTGATTCTGCAAGAGGAACAGTTTTTATGTCAATTATTTTCCTCTGAGAACCAGTGGAGGAGCTGGCACCTGGATCTGATGAAAGCCCGCAAGTCTAGAAATTGTTGAACAGACTGAATACAAATATGAGATCCAGAGACCCTCTGAATAAATGTGCTATCCCAGGGGTCCCCAAAACTAGTGGACTTCAACTCCCAGAATTCCCCAGCCAGTCATGCCTGCTTTCTCTCTCTCTTATTCTCCTAAAGTGGAGAGAGATTGCAGAGGAAGGGATTGGAAGAGAGTCAACTATGCTGGCTGGGGAAATTCTGGGAGTTGAAGTCCACCAGTCTTAAAGTTGCCAAGTTTGGAGACCTCTGGGCTGTCCGCTGGCTTTTGTTTTTTTGTGATTATGGTGACGTGCAGACAACACATGTGCCCTTTGTGTCTCAATTCAGTACACCCTTGAGGATCTCATGGCAACATGACAGAACAAAATGAAGGTTGCTACTTCCTGGGCAAGATCTGTTCCTTCTTTAAATATTTTAATCTTGTATTTTAGATTTTACATTTTAGGTCATGCCGCATTGCCTCAATGTAATCGTGATGCTTCTGATATGAATAAACAAGCAAGCACACATCTGGAGGGGAAAAAAAATATTCCTTACTTAGGGGAGGTGAATCTTTTTTCCAGTCGATTATCGGTGGAATTGTCTTGGGCTGCCAACGGCTGACCAGTGAAGATCGAAAATTCGGATCCCGGGATCAGCCACTTTCGTCTGCTCACGTCAAAGCTTTCTAATTTGCTGAAGGGACAAAGAGAGGCAGGGAACCGTGAAGAATCTGAACAGAGGATGTAGGAGTCAGTTGTCAGGCATCTGAATTATGACCATGGGGATTCTGCAAAGGTCGTAACTGTGAAAAACAAGTCGCTTTTTTCTTTGAACGTAACTTTGAATGGTCTCTAAATGAATTGTCATAAGTTGAGGACTATCTCTGTTTCTAAACCTGTGACACTCAAATGAGGGGATGATTGTTCTGAACACTTACAGCAAGGATCTTCAAACTGGGCAAGTTTAAGGCTTGTGGGCTTCAACTCCCAGAATTCCTGAGCTGACATGACTGGAGGAGGAGGAATTCTGGGAGTTTGAAGTCCACAAGTCTTAAGTTGCCAAGTTTGAAGACCCCTGACTTACAGCTTTGCAAAGCGCCACCGAGATTAATATTTGCAGCATTAAGGCAAATTCTGTCTTATTTGCAATTTTTTTTAATTAATTCCTTCGTACGCTTCTGAATAACAGCAGTGGTTATTCTGCACGTCATATTGTCTGACTAGGAGATCCCTTTTCATCCATCTTAAAATTACAATAGATATTTGCTAAGAATTGGAAAAATGATAAAATACCTATGCAGGAGGAAGTTATTAAGAAAATTATGGACTGTACTGAAATGAGTAAATTGTCATTTGAAATGAGAGAACAAGAAGATAAACAATTTTATATGATATCGGATTTATTTTACCAATGGCTAGATAAAAAGTCATGGTAATGAAGTTGCCAATAAATTTTGTAATAGAAGATTAATAGATTGATATAGAATATAATATAAAATAAATAACCATTGGATAAATGTATAGTATGAATTTATAATAAAATTTAGACTATCTCGTATAAAATGATGGAATAATAGTTTAGTCAAATGAATGATTAACAACTGATAAATATGTAAGCATATATTAGTTTGACAATTTGAGAATCTATATAACTTGTAAGGACGATGAAAGAATAGCACAAAAGATTTGTAACCAACTGACACACTGTATGTATATAATTGGAAGATGGATTTATGTTTTTATGTTTTTATCTGTATATGTCTGTCTTAAAAAATAAAACTTTTAAAGAAAAAAAAATTACAATAGACGTATCAGTGTGTGGCTTGCTCACCCTGATGTAATCCTTACTTCCTCACCTGGCATAAGATGGTGCGAAGTGTCCCTCAGCAAGAGAACGAAATTTGAGCGAGTTTTCATGTTCTAATTGCTTGACCTGCGTTTCCAGTTTTGAGACGGTTCTGAAGGAAAGCAGAAACAAAGAATAAATGTTACCCATGTTGAAATGATTTCAGTTCTAGTTGCTAGAATAGGCAGTTCTAAAAACTGGCAATGACACAATTGTGTTAAATCATTCTTCTGCATTTGGTTCAAAGATCTAAAGCTCAACAATTCTGGAAAACGGTATCCGCTGGAATGAAACAAAGGGACAAAGTTGCATTTCCTTTTCAACTTGAGATATTTTTTTAAATTAAACTTTTATTTAAAGGTCTATGCCCAGAGTTTGATAAACTAGCTCTTTGCTAGATTTGATTCAGGGACTTTGCTGGTCAGTAGTACCCTCAGTGAAGACATATGGTTAACTTATTCATGAAATCAATTGTGCTAATAAAAATGCAATTAAAAATATACAAGTCGAGAGATGCTTGTGTAGTTTTCTTGCTTTTCTAGAATTAAAGGCTCCAATATTACCTCTTCAAATCAGAAATCTGAGTGTGCGCATCGAGTAATTTGTTCTCAGTAATATTTAAAGAATCCTGTGGGAAAGGGGAAAAAAAAAACCACATTAAGGGTAACCCAAGCACTGATTTCACTAATACTGAATGATTCGAGTGTCTCTCTTTCATGAACTGAACATTAATTCAACTTGTCTTCAGCTCCTCTGGGGAAAAAAGGATTGCTAAGGCTTCTCTTTGTTTGTCCTTGGCAAAATAATTAATCACATATTCAGAACCTCCGTTCTCCACCATGGCTGGTTAACCTTGTGTCTTTTTTTGAGGTGGATGTGTCACTGTCTGCTTGAACAGTTTTCTGTTCCCAAGTTCCCTTGTTTTTGAGGTCCATTTAGCTGGCTACTGTCCACTGTTTCAGACACAGGACAATCTGGGTAGTCTAAATAAATGTATAGAAGATTGCACCGTTGACAAATTCAGTGGACAGGGCTGGATTTTTCATCCCTCCCAAGGACAAACATTTGGCGGATGAAAAACTTATTTCTGGGGGCAACGAATACACCTACTTTTACTCATGATCAAGGAATTGCTAAATCCTATTTGGTGTTTGTTCCTCTTCACCTAAATATGGACTCAGTTCTGCAAAAAAAAAAAAAATTACTGCTTACCTTAACTCGTTCGTGCTCCTTCCCAAGGGATTCGTATTCTCCCAAAAGCTATCAAAAAAGCAACAGTCTTATTATTTTGTAAGATTTCCAAAACTCTAGAATAAAAATCTAGCTGGCTCAAATCGCAGCATCCAGTACAGCGATCAAACCAGGATTGAAGCAAATTCCACCTTGTATTGTTGTGACTTATTTCTAACCGGCATTTAAGGGGGGGGGGATCAGTCTTACACACATTATCAGTCCATTAGAGTGTGAGACAAGAAGCAGCTATTTAATAAGAAGGAACAGAAATGAATTTGAGCTAGCAGGAAGTGCAAAGATTGGTTTTCTCCATGGGTGAAAAATCTCTATTCAACTATTTGCAGTTCAACAGGATAACCACCATATTCTTAAGGTAAAAAATGTCCTATTTTCATCTCTTGAAAAGTAAAACTTTCGTGGAAAGACACAAGTGTCGTGTTCATAGATAGTCAAATGACCCACATTGTTACCGTGGCTTTCAAAAAACCACATCAATAAAGACTTGGGTCCACAACAAATTTGAGGATGTTCTTTATACACACACATACACACACACACACACACACACATACACACACACACACACACACACACACACACATATATATATACACACACACACACATCCATATTGTATATAAAAAGCATTGATATCATTGGTATCATTCATATTAATCCAAATTACAATAACAATACTGGTACTCTTTATCACATTTATCAAACTTAAGTAATCCTCATATTATTATTTAAACAACAAAGAAAAAATGCCTAGCATCTATAAACCTCTTTCTATTATTTTTATTCTACAGATACGTACGTTCTAATACATTCCTATCTATTTTTATTTCTGCCTCTATCAGATTACAACAAGCTACCTTAATGTTTAAAAGGCAATTCTTCCTATCCATCATCTTTGTCCTCTTTAGTGCTTCAATTTTGATCCTTTTATTTTTCACTTGCCTCGCACACTCCTCCTCGATCTCTACCTTTCTTATTCAATCTAAGCATTTCTCCCAGGAGAATCTTATGCTGGCAGCTCTCCCAAATGGCAAGACGTTCTTGACAATCTGGCCACGGGCATTGCAAGGCCAGCGCTCCCCAACTCACATTTTGAAACATCCGGTTTTCTTCCTTCAAGCGGGCATCCTTGTTGTCGGAGAGCTTGTAGGCTTTCTCGAAGGCCTCTTCCAGGTCTCGGAGTCTTCTCTTCAGGCGACTGATGGTGTTGTCTTTCTCCTTGCCATTCATGCGCGTCTCTTCGAGGCGCTCCTGCAAGGACTTGGTGGTGGCGCTGAGGGCACTGAAGCGCTCCCGCCAATCTGCCTGGGGAGGGGAACCAACCAAGAATTATTTTTTTGTTATAGCTGGACTACACCATCCAAGCCTTGAGGTACACTTACTACTTCCATCTCTAAGGCCTTGTTTTTATTTTCAAGAGATCGCACACGGCCATTGGCTTCGTGCAGAGAAGTTTCTAGCTGGTTGCACCTAAAAGTTAAAACAGAGAGCCATTAAGTAAAAAAAAAAAAAAAAAAAAAGGTGAATGCATTATTCTCATTTTTAGGCACGCTGCTTAGCCTAAATACCTGTCCGTGAGATTTTGATGGATTTTCTTCATTTCCTCGGAAGGAGCAGTATGACTTGCTTCTAGTTGCTGCTTTAAACTGAGAATTTCGGACTCGTAATACGCTCGGAGATCAGTTATATGCCGGATATGTTTTTCCCTCAAATTCTGCCTAATCCTGATTTTTTTAAAAAAAACAAAACAAAACAAAACATTCAAAATCTCAGCAACTTTGCTTTCCAAAGCTGACAGGCGTTTGCCCCCCCCCCTTGAAAAAAAAAATCATGTCCTGAAAAATACAACGAACAAAAACACAACAAAGGGTTAACGCGTTGTCATCAATCCACTTAACCCCAAGTGGGGAATTTCTTGGAGCGTATGTGGTTAGACACAATAGCATTCTATTATGTGCCTCTGTTGCACAGTGGTTAGAGTGCGGTATTGCAAGCTACTTCTGCTGCAACCAGCTGCCTACAATTTGGCAATTCAAATCCCACCAGGCTCAAGGTTGACTCAGCCTCCTATCCTTCCGAGGTGGTTAAAATGAGGAGACCCAGATTGTTGTGGGGCAAGAGGCTGACTCTGCAAACCGCTTGGAGAGGGCTGGAAAGCACTATGAAGTGGTCTATAAGTCTAAGGGCTATTGTTAAGTCATTTTTGCACCTGGCTGAGGAGTAATAGAGGGGACGTTCTCAAGTTGGGATGGATGGTTATTGGGGCCTGTGACGGAATGAGGAGGGCAGGGGGTGGATTTGTAATAGTTTACTTATTGGAGGGAAACCCGGGACTTTCAGATTCGGGATTTCCCAGGTGTGCCAGTTTACTACTCTAATAAAAGGGAACTTTGAGATGTCTGGTTCGGAGTTATTGGTTGGAGTTGTTATTTTCTCGAACTCTGACACGAGAACTTACCTGTACACCTAAAGACTGCAATGCTTTGTTTTAAGAAAAAAAGGCGACCGCCTAAACGGATGATCTCACCTGGAGAGCACCTGGGGATCTTCTACGCAAGCGACGGAGAGTTCATGCTGTGCCAAACAATTATTGGCCAACGGAATCGGGTACTGGTTATCGGAAGACGGCGTGAGGGTTAAGTTGTCGTTGTCGTCCTCCATGTCTAAAATCTCGCGGTTCCGATGAGGAGAGCTGGGGACGCTGGTGGCGTTCTGAAACTCACAACCGCCCCAGGGGTCTCTGTGCAAGGCTGCTGGGCGAGAGGCGTAGCGGGGAGACTCGGTGGAGCGAGGGGACACAACCGTGCTTGTCGTGTGAGAAAACGTATTGGCCTCCGAAGGGAGGGAAAAAGCAGGGCCTGCCATGGAATCGGGAGAAAACGGGGGCCCCTCTGGGCTGGGGTAGAACCCGGGCAACGGCCGTCCTGCGTTCAGCTCGCTCGGTTTCATGTGGAGCGTCGGGTCGAGGGTAAGGATCTGCGAAAGAAACATCAGGGTGATTGGAGTTAAAAACAAGACAAGGGGCAGATTAGTTAGAATGGAACAGAAGAACAGAGTTGGAAGGGACCCTGGAGGACTTCTAGTCCAACCCCTTCTTAAAAACTCCCAGGGTTGGAGCATTTGCAACTTCTGGAGAAAAGTTGTTCCACTGATTATTTAAGTTAAGTTTACTTTATGGTCATTGCACCTCGTACAACAAAATTAAATGCCATCTTCAGTGTACATTATACATAAAAAAATAAAACACAAACACACATCCTTTGCACTCTATACAATTGAACTGGAAAGCCCTGATATTCCATTAATATTGCACTAGACCAAGGGTCTTCCAAATGGGCAAGTTTAAGACTTGTGGGCTTCAACTCCCAGAATTCCTGACCTGGCATGACTGGAGGAGGAAGAATTCTGGGAGTTGAATTCCCCAAGTCTTAAAGCTGTCAAGTTTGAAGACCCCTGCACTATACAGTAGAATGCAATATAGTTATTTGATCTGGGATAGAAGCTGTTTTTCAGCCTATTGTCCTTGTTTTATTGGCCTGTACCATCTGCCAGATGGTAATGCTATATATAAAATATGATATATGATATGATGATATGTAATGTAATGTAATAATAAATCCTTCCATTCCCCACCATTTAGTCAGAACTGAAGATGCTTCTTGGATGAAAAGCTAAAAGTCTTCAAGGAAAAACAAACTCCACTTGCCTCTTGAAAAAGAACCTTTGGGATAAATAGCTAAAAGACTACTTTACAATTAGGAATCTGAGAGATTCAAACTGCTTGGGAGCCTGGAAAAGCCTGACCAATTGTTAAGTATAAGAAAGGAGGGACGTTCTGAAGGCAACGAGTGGAAGTCAAATATTAGTTATTACCTCTGGGGGGTGAGTTGAGTGTACAGGGGAGAAATTCCACTCCTCAAGTTGCTTGTCTTCCTTCTGTTTCTTATGATAAATATCCTTTAAGGATGTAAGCTTCAGCTCGTCACTGGAAGACAGCTAAGAGGGAAGAATTCAGATTGAGAGTTGAAGCGTTTATTTAATATAACGATGAACTATATTTTTTTAGATGGGAAGAAGAATATTTTGGGAAGCGGGGCAAGTAAAATAATTCTAGAAACAGGACACCAGTCGATATAAGACGACGTTTCTCTACCTCGACAACTTTTAAGATGGGTGAACTTCAACTCCCAGAATTCCCCAACCAGCATAGATGTTGAAATCCACCCATCTTAAAGTTGCCAAGGTAGAGAAACATTGCTGTGTGGAAAAATTTAGAGCTTGGAACACATAGCGGCTTAATGCCATAAAGGGAGACCAGACTTGCTGTCACACATTAAACACACACGTTGTCACCCTTCGTGTGTTAAATAATGAGCAAGCAGCACCACCAATGGGAGTGGAGGAGCCTGAAAATTCAGCCAAACAGAAAAAAACAAAAAAAACAGAAGTTAGCAATACCTGTTCTGAGCAGTCCTTTGTAGAGAAGGTAGAAAATTCATTTCCTAAATTCTTAGGCAACGCTTGATACATTTCTTTCTCGTCTAATTTCCAATAGGTCAGCCCTGTGGGATAAAACAGGCATCCTGAAACCGATTTAAGAGTAGCAGAGAGCCAGGGGATCATTTTAAAAAGAGAAATACAGACTGAGGTAAAGTTTGGAGGGCTTTATGGAGGGCGTGAGGCTGAAACACGATAAAAACCCGCAGGGGCTTGGCACGTAAAACGATCCCTTTTTGTTACGAGGCCACCACACTTACAAGCGGTATAGAGGAACAAATTTAGAAGCCACTGTACCTGAAGAAAGAGATACTAAAGAATTTTGGCTTCCATTTTGCTGATTGAGGTAAAACGGAGTGGTTGATGGCGCGGCAGCGGTGATGGTGTCGGTCTGCAATTCCACAGGACGGGGAAGAGAAAAACAGGGATTTATTGGGTCAAGAAACTAAAACGGGACCTCCCTCACTGACTGCACAGGAGAGGAATTTGCCCCGGCAATCTGAGAAGATAATAATTCCGTCACCGGAATAATCCCATCAAATTCAATAGTGCTTATAACCACCCACTATCGCTTCTAAACTAGATGGACAAATCTATCTAATACATAAATAAAAAAATCCCCACTTCCAGATAATTGCATATTAAGGCTGTAGGCTGAGGTCATCTGTCATTCCCGATTAAGCTAAGGGTTGACCATTTTGGCCAGGATTGACCCAAATGAATGAAGAAAGTGGTTTTTAAGCCTGCAAATCTTAAGAGGGATTATTACAGGCCTCAAGGCAAACCCCTACCCCATGTAAAAACATCAAACAAAGGAGAAATTCCTAATTAAAAAGGAAAGGGAGGGTTGAAAATACTGCTTAGAACGGGGGTCTCCAACTTTGGTGGCTTTAAGGTTTGAGCACTTCGACCCACCAGAAATCCTCAGCCAGCCATGCTGGTGGGGAATTCTGGGAGTTGAAGTCCACAAGTCTCAAAGCTTGGAGGCCTGTGGCTTAGGGCATAATCTTGGACCACAGCTAGATTAGCCTCTTTAGATCTTTCATGACTAACTGGGCATTGCAATGCTAGAGCACCAACACACTGGCTGGGGAATTCTGGGAGTCAAAATCCACACGACTTAAAGTTGTTGTGAGCGTTCATTCGCTGCTGCCGTCCCGTTTCGTTTGGATTTCAGCAACTCTCTTACACTGTCAGTGGTTTGCTCTTTTTCCAGCTCCATCTTTTCTTCCACGTTTATTTTTTTCAGGTGGTTTTGTTTCATCTTTTGAGCCCATGAGGTTAAAGGCTTGCTGTCGAAAAAGAACACCGAAACACGGTGAATTAAAGATAATTACTTGAGCGCTGCAATTTATATTTTTTTTCCGGATGGCGGACAGTATAAACAGGAGCTCCTGCCACCTTTTGCAAACTGCAATGGATTTTTTAGAGCACTGTTTCAAGCTTGGCAACTTTAGGATGGGTGGACTTCAACTCCCAGGATTCCCTAGCCAGCATGGCAGTCTGCAGAATTCTGGGAGTTGAAGTCCACCCATCTTAAAGTATGCTAGCTGGGGAAATCTGGGCACTGAAGTCAACCATTTTAAAGCATGCAGGCTGAAGGATTCTGGGAGTTGAAGTCCCTCCCCTCTTGAAGGTTACTGGCTGGGGAATTCTGGGAGTTGAAGTCCATCCATCGGTGGCTAAGGCTGTGTAGTGCTAAACACTACATTAGTATAAAGAGCCAAGTTTTAAAGCTGGTAACTCATCCTCTAACTTTAAAGGTGAAGCTAACCAACTGAATAGTATCGCTCGCTTACCCATTTGGTTCCTCGGGTTGACCTTCATGAACCTGACGCTCAAACCGCGTGGGAACATGGCCATCGTTCTCCTTCAGAGGTGGAAGATGCCCTATTGTGGTTTGTGAACATTCTCTTTTGTCCTGAACGCTGGCCACAACTACATCCTCCGGTGCTGGTGCTGGGTGATTCGGCCGTTTGGTCATGGTCTCTGAGTTTTCCATGCATGACGGAAGGTCGTCGCATTTGCTGGGGCTCAGATCCACAGTAGACAACGTACCATACCCGCTGCTTATCGAAACACTGTTTGTAAGGCCTTCCTGGTGCATGGTTGAAGCTTCTGCCCGGTGGTCAGCATGGCCGGGATGGAACTGACTGGTAAAGAGCTCATTTTCTTCAAAAGCCTCGGCCTTCAACCCCATCGGACTTCCTAGCAACGGGCAGCCGTCTGAAAGCCTGACGGAAGAGGCCTGTTTGGCACACAAGCACGGGTTCTGGGTTTGCAGTTTCCCCAAGCGTCTGATTTCATTTTGTATATGCTGGAAAAGGGGGGAAGCAAACCTTTAATTAAAAATCAGTAGCATTTCATCGACTGCACGAGGAGAGCCACGTTTTAGTCACGTCCGTAGGACATTTTCACACACACACACACATATATATATATACACACACACACATAACATGCCAAAATATGTTATGGTAGACAAATGGAATACTTAGAAATTTGTTTTTATCTCTCTTTTTGCAACACATGCATGGATGCATTGAGAGTGTCCCGACATACAGACAAAAAAGGCCTCTACAGAGAATCATTCAAACTGCCCAGAAAATCATTGGGCTCCAGCTACCAGCCCTGGATGACATCTTCGCATCTCACTGTACGAGGAAGTCGCACAACATTCTCAGTGGCTCTTCCCATCCTGCTCACAATCTTTGTGAATTGCTGCCTTCCGGCAGAAGATACACAGCAATTAAGACTCAGACCACACGTTTCCTGAACAGTTTTTTTTTTTATCCCAGAGCTATAATTGCACTTAACAATTAACTTAAGGACCACCATCAGTGAGCTGTTGGACAGTATTACTTGGTCTGTTGTGTGGATGCTTGTGTGTTTTTAGGAGGCGGGGAATTTTGGCTTGTGGGGAGGTGTTTGGGAATTGTCATATGTGTGTGTGCATGTTGAGTCTAGTCTCTGGGTGTTATGTGAATTTTGTTGTATGTACACTGTGTATATACGTACAATGACAATAAAGAATTCAGTTCATTCATTGGGCTTGGCTGAGACAGAATCAGAAATCAGACCTCCCACCAATTTGGAAATATAAAAGGAAAAGAATTATGAATCTAAATGAAAGAAGGAAAATTGAGTGTTGGACTGGCTTGTTCCTCTCAACAAGTTAGAAACTTTCCCCTATTAAACCACAACTAACACTGTTATTTCATGACCAACTCAAGACATAAAAGCACCACAATGAATCGAACACGGACAGAGATTGAGAATTAAGCCAAAAACACTTTAGTCAATGCTCAGGTTTGGAACAGGCAATGTTTGTGCACTGGCATTCCTTCCAGACAAGTTTCCGAACATCAAACGGCAGGAAATATTATTTGGTAAGTAGTCTCATTTCTCCAATGCAACACGCAACCTCAGACATGGATGAACAGGTGAGTATTCTGCAAATATGAGTGGCAAAAAGTCACCCGGAAATAACAAAAATAAAGCAAAAAGACCAATGTACGAAGGGAAAAAGAGAACGGTAAAACAACAATACCTCTGTATATTTGTTTCAATTTCAGGAACAGTTGGTTACTATTAGTGGAGAGGGCCATCAGGAAAGGTAAGGGAGAAACAGTTACCAAAAATGGTGTAAATATTAAAACGCACCAAATACACGTAGACCAAATGTATCAAAATATATATTTTCAGCTGTAGGACTGAATTTAACAGGAGGGGAGAACTGGAATTTCTGAGAAAAGGGGAACTATTGGTGTCAAGGATGAAAACTGATATATTATTGTCAGCAGAGAAAATTCAAACACAAACTTCGATACAAAACAGCTTTGTATCTACACGTGAAAATTCAAACTAAGTCTTCATTTTTCCATGGTATTTGGCAACAGGGGACCAAAAACCTTTCCAAGTCCTGATTAAAATAGCAGCCACTTCCATCATTATTAGAGCATGAAGGTGAAGGTGTGTTACTATTTATGTACTTCTCCTAAAGCCATTTAGCAAAAGTCATTGTCCAGGAAAACCTATCTAACTTTTCTAAGTCTGGCCACCCTCGATGCTTGAAAATTCTGATAATAATCAAGATGAAATATAATTCTGAAGAGCCAAGGATAAAAATGGGGGATCGGAAAGAGGGGGAAACAGCACACTTTATAACAATAATTCTCAACCCTGCAAACTTTACTGGCTGGGGAATTCTGGGAGCTGAAGTCCACACAGCTGAAAGTTGCCGTGGTTGAGAATCCCTGTACTACAAATTTAGAAACTCTAAAAACACTTCTTGCTAAAAAAAAAAGGAAGTGAATGTTCTCTGAAAAATCACTTAACAAGTTTGTCTGAAGAGACTAACAAAGCTATCGGAGGGAATATTTTTATCGACAAAACCCGTTTCAACACAAGTGTGAAAAGACAGCCTGGGTTGACAGGAAGTGTGCACACATACACAAGCTCACTCAAACCAGATGGATTTAACTTCTTAAGGCTTCGAGGAGAAATGTAAACAAAGGGATACTGTACAACTAAGGTGCTATTTTAGGCGTTTGATAAAGTTACAGTAAAACACTATTCCCCACCCTTATCACTTATCCCCAATTTCCTAGCCATTCCCAGCTCACATTCTCCAGCGCCAGACCTTCGGTATAAAGGCATAAAATAAATGAAATGAAACAACTTACGTGGATTTGATGACAAAATACTTTTTGCTGTGCGACTATCTGCTCTTGGCATTGCCTCTCCACCAGGCTGAATAAATGTAGCCACCTGGTCTATGGGAAAATATAAGTTTCAGGAAAGGAAAGGAAGCAAAACATTTTCTTCCCTGATGGATTAAAAATTCCGTTTGCCCAGATCTAGCTTGGCAATTGGCTGGTCTCTGATACAACTGAGGGTTTCCTCTTTTTGTCTCGAACCTGTTATCTGATACCTGTATTCGGTCTGAGATCTGAACAGGAGCGAAAAGAGTCCGAAGACAGAAAGAAAATTAAAAAAAAAACCACCCTGAAAATCTGAATCTAGAGAATTCTAAAGTCCTAGCAAGGCATTTAAGATTTCAAGCCTCAATACTTGGAAACAACACATATTAATTTGTTAACTGTTTTTATATTTGTTTTTTATATCATGATGTAAGCTGCCCAAGATTGCTTTTAATGGTGAGATTGGCGACATGTAAATTGAATGAATAAATTAAACTAGGAAGGTGAAGTTAGGCTGCTGTTCAAAATAATTGAGAAACATGGGTGGAAAGACTGTTGTGTCGCATACCTCACACTTCTTCAATATTCTGGGGTCCCTGTTGCTTTGAGCATCTTGCATAGATGAAGCCAGCAAACGAACCTCTTCTGTTACTGCAGAAGGACCAACTTTGCCCGAGAAATTGGAGACGACATCCGGCTGGAATAAAGGACTGCTTCTGTTGAACCGATAAAAACATGAATTATTTATTTACTGAAACTCGCCTGGGCTTTGCTGAACATCCCATTCTTGCTCTGAAGACAATATGGAGCCATGGAAAATCGGCAGGGTTCCCCCCCCCCCCAGGTCTTTGAGTGGACTTTGTTAACTTGGTTAAAATAAATGACTTGTCAGTCATAAGCAGGATTTTGGACAAGCTTAGTAGGCCAGATTGTGCTAAAAATTGAAATTTGCTTTTCTATTTGAAAAACTGGATTCTGAAAACACAATGAAAGTTTAAGAAGCATGATATTGGTTAAATTTCCCACTAACCTGCTGTCACTTATGTTATACTCAACCAAGTTGTGAGCGTTCTTAGCATCAGGGTCCGCTGATGGTGCTCCTTGCTCTGGTTTCACCAATCCCAAGTTTTCCATATCTCATGCTTGCAAAGATTGTGATTGTCCTTAAAATATATACATATATTAATTGGCTTTGATAAAATAATTTAGCAAGGAAAGCAAACGAAATATAACTGCTACCGCTGTTTTAAAATGTGTTTAAAATGTGTAAAAACAGATTCATTGCTTGGTCTGATCTAACCATTGCATCATAGGGTTCAGCCAATACTTACAAGCATTTATTTCTTTATTAAAACATATACTCAGTGTAGTTTCTTGGGTACCAGAAAACCACTCTACTTGCCTTATATATCCACAACATTCCAGCCAAATGCTCTTTTACTGCTGCTGTTTCATCCGGGTGGCTAAATCCAAAATAAACTCTGCAATATGAACAAAGAAAACACAGCTGTGAAGCATCCCTTTATGAAGAAAAAGAAATAATATTTCCTGGTATCGTATGCCTTGACCTATTTCTTCCTGACCAGAGTTCTGTGTGCATGAATTATTTGTAGATCTTAATTTACTCATGCAGCATTCTAAAAATTTCTCTCCTTTTTCAAATCAAGAGTTTTAGAAGTGTGCATACTCAGGGTCAGGGACAATTGTACTTAAGAGATAAACACTTGCCAAGTTAGTCTGAAATATAAACGGATGCTGGGAAGGAACATATTCAGCTTTATATATTATATTTTTTCTTCCACTCTTTGTAGGGTAGAATAGACAAGTGTGATTGGACACACAAGGAATTTGTCTTGGTGCAAATGCTCTCAGGGTACATAAAAGATACACTGGTCGAGAGTCAAGAATCAAAAGGTACAACACTTAATAATTCTTTGTAGGATATGATTGGTTTTCTATATTTATCATTTAGGTCTGTTTCCCCTGTTACAACCAACTTTTTAAAATCAGCTTTTTAATTCTCAAATATAGAATTAGCAACATGTAACCTAAATACATCAAACAGGAGATGTTATTTATTCTCTTTTGATGAAACAGCGAGGAAGCTGCTTAGTTCACTAAATTGCAACTGTGTGCAAAACAATTTTTTTATCCAAGTTGATCCACTGCTTTCTCGTTTTTCTTCTTTATCAATGTTTCTAGTGAAAAATCAAATAAGGGTATATTTATTTATCTATCCTATTTATTTGTAATATTTAGATTTGTCCATCCAGCTCCTGCTTTTCTGCTGTCTTTTACTGTATCCTTTCAAATTAAAAGAACATACACAAAATCAATAATAACAACAAATAACACATCTATCCCAAAAGCTGGAGAAATATTTGATAGATGGATTGAAAATACCAAATCGAACGTAAACAACTGCCAGGCAGTGCAAAGAACCGTAATAACAATATTAAATTCTCACCCAGAATGACTCCCAGCATCTCTTTAGACCTTCTCAAGAACCCTGCAAGATAGGCCAGTCTGGCATTCTGCCCTTATTTACTGGCTTCGAGGCCGACCTTTTAAAGAGCCCCACCCCCTCACTCTTATGGGACAAGGCCAGAGTATAAACATCCAGAGAAGCCAGGGATTGGATGACAGACCTGTCAATCGGAATAGTGGGGCGTGCCGGAGGAAAGGAAATGAGGTCGCCCCGCCCTCCCGTCAGAGGCAGTGGTCCGGTCCTCGCGAGGGCGATTCCGCCTCCGCCACCACCTCGCTTACCTCCCCGGTGGCCCCGGTGGCCTTCCGCGCCGCTCCCGCCAGGCGAAGGCCGAGCTGGGGAAGAAGGCCGACCACCCAACCGTCTCCTCCCCTCCGCCGTTGGCGGTTGAGATTCGAAGAAGCGGTTTCAAGACGAGACGCCAAAGGCTCGCGAGGCGGCTGCGCCGATTGGCTGCTTCCCCAGCCGCCGCGCGACGAGATTGGCTGGCAGGATCGGGAGGAGGGTGCAAAATCTAGGACGCTATTGGCTTGATCTCACTTTGGTCAACGAGTGAGGGACGGGACGGGGGGCGAGAGGGGAGCCTCTCTGGGATTGGCTTCTTCGGGCCTCAGCCATTGGAAGGGGCACCTGTGAGGATGGGGCGCATGCGCAGCAACGTCGGTGTTGAGGCCTTGTCGTAGTTGAGTTACCCCGAAGGTAAGTTTGGGAAGCCACCGAAGTGGACAGACGGGCCGTTGAGAGAAAAGCTCCTCCCTCTCCGGTGCTGCCTTCCCTCCTATTGAGCAGCTGCTCGTGTCCATTTCCCACGCCTTTCTCGCCATCCCAATCGCACAACAACCCTGCGAGGTAGGACAGGCGGACCCAATGAGAGCCAAAACAGCTGGAGAGCTTCACGAAGGTGGAAGGGGGGACAGAATAAGGACTTGAACCCCCTTTTCTCCCCTAATAACCCAGTATGGGACTGCTCTGATTTGCAGCTGGAGAGAGGAGAGCCCCCTCCCTGCCCCCCCAAAAAAGTGGGGTGCACTTTGCAAAGCCCAGATTCAGGAGAAGAAAAAAAACCCGAAGAGCATCAGTAGCCTGAATAAGATCTCCAGACTTGCCACTGCTACTACAGGTAGTCCTTGACTTACAACTGTCTATTTAAGTGATTGTGCAAAGTTGCCCTGGAAAAAAAACATTGGCTTGGGACAGTTTTTCCCACTTAACAATCGTTGTAGCATCACAGCATCATGTGATCAAAATACAGACACACACACCCCTCGGCCACTGCTTTGTACTTATGACGGTTGCAACGTCGCTGGGTGGGTGGGGGGTTTCCCACATGATCCCCTTTTACGACCGTCCAGCAAGCAAAGTCGATGGGGAAGCCAGATCCGTTTAACGACCGTGTTGTTCCTAACTTAACAAGGGCAGTGGATTTAAATGCGGCAAAGTTGAGGTCATGGCGTGGAGCGAAAAGTCACTTTAACACACCCTTTCTCACTCAGCAACGTGTATTTTGGGCTCAAAATTGTGGTCGTAACCTTGAGGACTGCCTGTAGTTTGTTTCGGGCCAATCCCATCACCTTTCTATCCTGTTTGAATGAAGATCGAGTCCTGATTTGTCCACAAGTATTTTTTTAAAAAAAGTATTTTATGGGATACACCCTTGCTTATTCCTATGTCTGGATCTCCGCTTTGGGTCAAAAAAGGAGACGCTACATTTGCTTCTTACCATGATGGAGGGTGGCCAGGCTGCATTTCCCTTTGGCAGTTGGTTGCAATGCAGTGGCCTGAGCTGGTTTTGCAGGGAGGCAACCTGTCCTCACCTCCCTTCCTTCATCCCATTTATTCCCTTGGCAACTGAAGCGGCAAGCATCGCATTGTGACTTCACTGCAGAGAGTGGGAGATGATAAGTGAAAAAGTTGGCTTGAAAACTTGGGCTGCTTTTTCATCTCTTTCTCACAGAGGTCTACAAACTTGGCAACTTTTAAGGTTTGTGGGCTTCCACTCCCAGAATTCTCCAGCCAGCATGGGAGTCGGAAGTCCACGAGTCTTAAAAGTTGCCAAGTTTGGGGACGCTGGCTTTGTCAAGTGAGTAATTTTTGGTCCACCCCCATCCATGAATCTTCTCAAAAAAATTATTCCCAAAATGTGCGATTCGGTACGAGCGTGGGATCGAACGCTGAATTGGAAATATTTTGACCATGTAGCATTTCTCAGGGAGCAACCTATTTTCAATGGCTGGTACTTCACCTACAAAGTCAAACGGCTTTTTTTAAAAAAGAGTTTCAGTCGAGACCAAGTTTTAAGTCGTGGCTTTCAAACAAAGCTGGAAGGTACGAAAACTTCGTTTTAGATCAAATTTTGTTTCAAGAGCCCATTACGCCCACATTACTTAGGGTGGCTTATTTTGGTGTGTGCTGACTCAAAAGTTTTTCTGGTCCTGAGTTTTAAAAAATAGATTTATTTATTTTTTTCTCCCTTGGAGCCACTGGGTCTTGGCAACCTCTGTCAGTTGATCAGCTTAGAGCCATTAATTTGCTCTAAGAATAGTAAGAGGAGAGGGGAAAAAAAGCCGCACGAAGGAAGCAGAGCTTGCTCGCCCTCCTCCCTTCCCTGCAGTGTGAGTTTGTCCCTTCCTGCTGAGCTGCACACCTGGTGTATTATTTAACAGAGAAGGCTGGAGCGGAGCATATGCAAAAATAGAAAAGGGACAGATGGAAGGCAGAGTACCGGACTTGCTGGATCGCAGCCAAACGGAGCTGCGCAAGGGAGACCAAAGTGCGTTTGGGCCGCCATTAAGAGGCACACCAGGTACGATGTATGACATGGTTTATTTTCTCAAAAGTAGGCGTGGGTTAAATACATCAGACACAATCTTTTTAAATAGCTGCAGACGCACTTTTTCTCCAGTGCCAGTTCTGCAGTTCACCAGACATTCGGTGTGGCATGAAGTGTCGCAAAGCCAAGGCAAATTTGGCTCATTCCTTCTACCAAACTGTTAAACCTGCTGTAGGCTATGGTTTGTTAACTCAACCGAGTTTCTTCTGGATTTTATTTTACTTTTTTTTCCCCTAGCTGAGTCTTCCTGTTTCTCTCTTGCAGCTTAGAAAAGTCCCCGCCAGTTCGTTTTAGATGCCTCCCTCAAATTTATTACGTTTCACTGCCTCTTTGATCCATCGGAGAACTTTCCCTTGGACATCGAGGCTTGGAGACAGACATCTCTTAATGCGCCAGTGCCTTGGAGTGCCGTACATCCTTGGAGTAGGGAAGAAGAGCTGCAGCGAGCTGCTTCCTCTCAATGAAGCCGACTTGGAAGAACAGTTTGTCCGGGGTTTTGGGCCTGGAGGCCAGGCTACAAACAAAACCAACAACTGTGTGGTTCTCAAGCATCTCCCTTCGGGGATTGTCATCAAGGTGAAGGCACCGACGGTTCTACTCAATTTCCTGGCAGGTTTCCCTTATTTGATCCAGTTTTTCCTCTGTAGCTTGCCGTGCATGATCTGGAAGGTACTCAAGGGTCTGAAATAGGGGGTTTCCCGATCGCTTATGGCGTGTGAAAGCCTGGTCCGGGTGTTTAGAGAAACTTTCCTGTTGTAAGCTCATCTGTGATGGGGAGTGGAGTAAATTTAGATCTGTATTTGACCAGGAAAAGCTTTAGCTCAATCTGCAAGTCGTGTGGTCGTATTGAAACTTAGTTGTGTATGCAGTGTTTTTTCTTCACCTTGGCAGCTTGAAGATGGGTGAACATCCACTCCCAGAATTCCCCAGGGTCTGCCTTCTCTAGGGCCCAGACTCTATGGTTGGTAGACCTCAGAAGATGGATGGTCTTCAACTCCCAGAATTCCCCAGGGCCTGCCTTTTCTAGAGCTCAGACTCTATGGTTGGTAGACCTCAGAAGGCGGGTGAACGTCAACTCCCAGAATTCCCTGGTGGCTGCCTTCTCTAGGGCCCAGACTCCATGGTTGGTAAACCTCAGAAGATGGATGGTCTTCAACTCCCAGAATTCTCCAGCCAACAAGGGAAATCTGGGAATTGAAGTCTGCCCATCTTTAAGTTGCCACGGTTAAGAAACGCTTCTAGATGAAAGCTGTTTTCAACTGGTGAACCATCTCATCCTGCTCATCCTACTAGAAGCGTTGGTATAACATGGCCCACGTGCTAATCCTCATACTGGCATTTATGGATCCCTCTGGGAGCTTTTGCCAGCCTATTGAGTCTCTTCAGTGCCGTTTTTCTCCATTTCCGGCTGCTGAATGCCTCCTGCCCCCTGCTTTTCTTGAGGAACGCCTAGCAAAGGTGTCCAGATGAGGCGGCCCGCGTTCTCTTTTAACGCTAGATCCTTGTTTTTCTTCCCTAGTGCCATCAGACTCGATCCCTCGAGACCAACCGCTCAAAAGCCAGGGAGATCCTTCAGGAGAAAGTGGACATCTTCTACAAGGGCCAGTCCAGCGTGGTGCTCCAGGAGAAACAGGAGTTGCAGAAAAAAAAGGAAGAGAAGAGACGACAAGCCAAAAAAAACCTGGAAAGGAAGCGGCACTTGAAAGAAATGCATGCCCTGGAGGACAAATAGGAGCATAAAGAGAGTTTCGGCTGACGTTATTTTTAAAAAACGGGACCTACTCTAATCAATGCATTTTTTTTTAAACTCTGCAATTCAGCAGAAAACAATACAGTCCAATCGGTGCTTGAATTATTAGCATGATGGCATCATTTCCACCACCACCCTCTCCATTTCACTGAGGGCAGGAGAGATCCTTGCAGGTGGCAAGGAACCTACCCCATTTTCCAGGGCCTAGATCACAGCATTTTGGGGGGGGGGGAGAGGGGTCACGTAATTTATTTCTTCTCTTTGCATATTTGCCAGAACTTTTACAAGAACGAAGTCCAGCTTCTTTGCTGTCATTTGGTAGCGTGCAAAAATTGCTGTAGCATTTCGGTCGCGCCGCGCTGTTAAACCCAGTTGTCCCAAGGTGACGCGTTCCGTCGGTATCAAAGCCACGAAGAAAGTTTTTAAATCAGGATAAGATGGATCCCTTTCCTGGAGTCCATCAACGCTTCTGGATGTATGTTTGCTTTCATTTCCTTAAATCTTTTCTATCTCCTCTACTTGTCCTCTTTTAATAATTTTAATTACTTGTCCAGCTCACTCCCCACTCCCCCATGGCTCTCTGGTATTTAACCACAGGAATTATTGAAAATAAGCTTTATTACGTCAAGTAATAAATACATACAAAGAGGCAAAGTTGCAATTTAAATCCGGGGACGGGGAGAATTGTTAATAACGGCTGAAAGTTGGCTGTTTTCTGCTTGGGAGGAACTTGTGCGTTTTTTGGGGGGATGGTTGTGGAAAACTCACCCAAAGAAAGGGACGTTTCCAAAGATACCGTTTACGGTCTGCGTGCCAAAAGAATAATACTCCAGATGATTATATGGCAAGTTGAAGAATAGATGGCAGGGAACTTTATAATTCCACCAGTTTAAAAACAATCCCTGAAATGGTTGGGCTGGGAGACAAGTTAATTTGGAGCAATTAAGGCATTTTTTTTTCCCAAAAAAGGTTTACCCTGCAAATCCTAAGTATTTTTACTTTGGGGTGTTGTGCAGGATTGTTTTTTTGTGTGTGTGTGTGTGGATGTCCACAACTCATCGACATAACGGTATGGATCTGTCCTCCAGGCACGCAAAACTATTGATGCATTGTATAGAAAAATGTCAGTAACGCAGGAGGGGGGTTCTGATAGGGGAACCTGTCCAGTTTTATTTCAGTGAGGAATCTCTGGAAAGCGGCAAGGGATCCCTCCACTGGCTCTGAACACAGACTAGAAAAAGATCTAAGGGGGATGCGAGCCTGGAGAGCAATTGCGAAAAGTTGAGAAAAGGGATGTTGGGTACGGATGACAAACGGGCAGGAAGCAAAGCTTGTTCCCGATTAGGAGCAGAATTTGGGTGGAAAAAGAAGAAAAAACCCACCCCCTGAATAATTGCCGTTCTTCCAAGGGGTGGGTTTTTTTGTTTTGGATTGATCCATCCAGGATGGCAACTTGCAGAAATGTAAGAGTCAAAATGAAGCTTGTGAGATGATACAACACAAAAAAAAACGTCTGGATGGGAGCAGGAATTCAATGGGAGACCGGAATTCTCGGCCACAGTTCTTGGAAAGGGAACTATGCCAAACGAGGAAGAAGACGTGCAGAAAATGGCCAGTTGGAAGGGTTGGTCTGCATTTTTCCAGAGGAAGGGGATTGAAGGGGATCTTAAGATCTTGCGTTCCTCTCCGTCTCTGCTAAACATTCTCGGACAAGTCCTCTGGCGTGGATGATACCTGTAAAAATAAATATATATATTTTTTGGAAGATGCTTTTTTGTCCCCCACAAAATGAGCGAGCAACTTAACTGCTGACCAGGGAAATAACATCATGAAGAGCCAAAATTCCAAAGCAAATCGTATTTAAATCCTTATGTGCAAAATCCATTTTGGCCTTTGCGGGTATCCTCAATTTAATGACAATTTATTTAGTGACAGTTCAAAGTTACGCCGGGGCCAAAATAAGTGACTTAGCCATTTTTTTTCACACTGATGACCTCCCCATGGTCACCGGATCAAAATTCAGAGGCTTGGCAACTGACTCACACTTACGATGGTCGCTGCGTCTCACAAGCCAGGGGGTTCCCTTTTGCGACCGTCTGACAAGCAAAGTCAATGGGATTGACTTAACGACCGGGTGGCCAGCTTACCACTGCCACTGCCGTGCTTCCCTTAACAACGGAGGCAAGAAAGGTTGTAAAAGGGGGCGAAACTCACTTAACGACAGAAATGTTGGGCTCCACGGCAGCCTACCTGTATTTGAGTCTCCACATTTGGAATAAATCTCTTTATTTGTGTAAAATACGGTAGACGGTGCTGTTTTCCTAGAGCAGCCGCCTCCAACTTTGGCAACTTTAAAGCTGGTGCTCTTCAACTCCCAGAATTCTTTGCTGGCTGGGGAATTCTGGGAGTTGAAGTCCGCCAGGCTTAAAGTTCTCACGGTTGGAGACCGCTGCTCTAGAAAATAGCCTGCCTCTTGCACTTAAGCCAGGGCGGGACAGCCGAGACCCTAATGGCCTCCTTTGTAGTTTGCGGCAAAGCGTGTTTGGATTAAACTGGATTCCCGCCTAGCAGGATGGGTGAACCCTGAAGCTTGTCACTATGGCAACGGAGATCAAGCAATGAAGGAAACAAGGCCGAAACAACTCGGTTGGTTAGAGCGACACACAAGGTGGGCCTGACGCCAACTCCCCCGTGTTAATTCCCGCCGATCTGCTCCCAATAGTAAGCCTCTTTCCATCAGCGCCACGACTACTACTACCCGTTGCAAATTCAGAATCGGCGGGTTATTAAGCCGGCTTCAAATGCTGGGGACACAATCCCGAGGACTAGAAACGCCGGCGATTTAAAAGGAGGCTGACCTAAAATTTACCTCGTTTTAGCCTTTCCATGGCACTTTTGCTGCCGGCGTAGGTGGGTCTGATTTCTTTTCCTAATTCTTCGATGATGGTCAGGAGTTCTGCGTATTTACTCTGAGGGACTTGGTTGCTGCTGGTGGCCTGCTGGCAGAGGAGGAAAGAGGGGGAAAAAAACCTGGAATTAAGTCACAAAGACACCCAAAATCCGAGGGTTACAAATGAGCAGAACAATAGGGGCAGTCCTCCTCTTAACAACTTTTCGTTTAGTGACCGAAAGTTACAATTGGCCCCGAAAAAAAAAGATACTGGAACACTGCTATCATGTCCGCTCCTGGTCCTTCTCTTCATTAGACTGGACCTATACAATTCCTGCAACTGTTCATCGTACGGTTTAGCCTCCAGCCCCCTGATAATCTTGGTCGCTCTTCTCAGCACCTTTTCTACTTCATTGTGTCAACTAAAAAAAAAAATACTTCTTTGGTCTTTTTAGTTGCCAGCAGAAAGGGAGTGGGGGTGGGGGGGAAGCAGCGCATTCCTGAAATGCTTCAGATAATTGCTAGGCAGCCGAAGATGTTGGCACGCAAGATGATTACTGGAGAGGACGTCTGATGACTTTTGGCTATGGATGTGTCCCATTGGAGAATATACAACCAGGGGATGGCGGGGAAAACCAGGGTCAAGGGGGAAATGAATGAAGTATTTTAGTGTCGGTTGCACCCAGCTAACGCCAACATGGCCACTTCTAATCTTTTTTTTTTCCTCTGAGAGATGCGGCTAGAGACTTCCAATTTGAATGGGGTAGAATTGTCGGAGCCCTGACACACTGCAGGCAGAGACACATCTCTACCAGAACTGACCCCTTGTAAGGATTAGAATAGCCCTTAATGACAAAAGAAAACCTGCTTTTTCCTTCTTTCGAAGAATCCTGTAGCGTCATCACAATTTCAACCCTCTACACGACACGAAGGAAAGCAGGACTGACCAAGTGACTTGACGCCGCCCCCCACCCACCCCCGTGTCCATAAAGTTGAAATTAAAAAAAATAAATCACCATTTTTACCTGCCCTCCTTGTGTGTAGCCTAGAGAAGGGGGTCCATAGTCGTTAATCAGGTGTCGGTACTGCCCCGAGCCCGCCATGCTGCTGGAAGGAGAATGCGCTTAGGGGAGAAAGAAATGCAACGGATAAGACTGGATCCCCAAAGAAGGGAAAAAGGTTATCAGAGAAAATGCATTCTTGGTTCAACAGCGTTACCTACTGCTTAACAGCGACACGAAATGGCAGCCTTAAGTCGGGAAATAAATACAAACGCTTCCTTTTTTCGTCTCGGCAAAGGAAACTTTCTCCCTCTTTGCATGGCTTTTCCTTGTTCTCCCAGCTGCGAAATATTAAAAACTGGCCATTTTCTTGTAACGCTGGCAGGATTTTGCAAGCTCAGAGTCGCTGCTCGGAAGTGGGCAGCCCCAGAAATCCTAAATAAACCCCCCCCATGCAAACGGATAACAGGATCGGGCTTCAGAATAATCAAAATTATGTTAGACTCCCCGGCTCAGGGAAAAAAAAAACCCACAAATCTACATCTGGGAAACGGGCAATGAAACTCCTTCAGGCGCAGGAGAATATCAGGGTCCGGCATTGCAGAAAAGACACCAAATTTTCTTTCTTTTGGCGGGCGGTTGAGTATATTTACATTAAAGTTGGCCACCAAACACATCGACTTATTCCCTTAAAGCCTCTGCAGCAGCTCACTTGGTATAATACGGGCTCCAATCCAAAGCACGCCAAACACAGGGTGATTTACCACACGTGTGAAGTGGCTGTTTGGTGGTTTTATAAAAATATAAGGGGATTATGGGTCCATTCCGAAGCCCAACTTCACCTGCCTGCCTTCTCTAGGGAGGATGAGCCCTCCACGAGACCCATCTCGCCCTAGAGGCTGGCTCCGTATCTCGAGGCTGTGCCACCTAACCCTCTTCTCTAACCGCCCCCAAACCACGATCGGGGGTCCCTTTACCTGCTCCTTGGCCCTCAAACACGTAGTAGGACATAACCTCCGGCAGCCAGAACCTCCTCTGCCGGCAGCAGGCCCCCAGGAACAAAAGGAGAGGAGGGGGGGGGCTCGGATTTGGCTGCGCCACCGTCCCCCCCCTTCAAACGCAATGCAGATGGCCGCCGTTTGCAGCCGTGCCAGCTTCGCCCAGCTGGAGGGTGAGGGTGGGTGGTGGAAGGAAAGACACACAATGCCAGGCTGGCTTGGAAACGGGAAGCCTTCGCCGAAGGACATCCAGAGCTCATTTAGCTGAGCCCGGACGCTGGGAGGGAAACATCGCAGAGAGCTGGAAAGAGATTCGGGGCAGCGGATCAACCGATTCGGTCGCAGGGGATCTCTTCCCCCTTCTGGGTAGGATCCGTTTCAGGGCCCCCAGAACCAGCCTAGCCTAGTTCTGTATGGGCTCAGAACTCCGCTGTTTGGAAATAAGGGAATACAAAGGCCACCAGTGCCATAGACCCTGCCTGGCACCTGGCCACAAGGATGGGCGATGCCAGCTTAAACATTGGGTGCATTCAGCTTCTAGCCTCCTTTGTCTGCCTGGCTGGCCTTGAGCCAGGGTGCCAGAGTGTGCCCTGTTCACAAAGCAGGCAGAGAAGCTACGATGGAGAGGACGGATACTCAACGTCCCTCTTTCCATCCCCTCAAAAACACCCTACGGAAGAAACAATATGCGCCTTTAAAAACAAATACAAATAAAAAGAATAAGGACATGAATAATGGGCCCTTGGTTACGACTTGGGTTGTTAAGTGTTTACCAGTCTCGGACTGTGAATCGAAGATTAAATCAATACTATTACTACTAATAATAACCAAAGGGCTGCCTGGATGCATGGAAAATTTGGACTTATTAGACCTGAATATCCCAACTTTGCCCCCACCCCAAAACAAACAAACAAACAAACAAACAACACCCCGCCTTACTTGGAACTGCTAAGAAAGAGGCTGCTTTAATAGGTCTTAGATCTTCGGTTAGGACCAGAATTGTTACGTGTTTTTTTTTTCCCAGTCCCAGACCGTGAATCAAATTCAAGATTAAATCTATAAGAATAATGACTAGGAATAGGAAAGAATAAGAAAATGAATAAGAATAAGAAAATGAGAACGAGAAGGCAGCTGGGGTTAAACAGGAATCAGCCCACGCATCTGAAGGAAGATCCTTCTAGATGGTTTTTTTATCCTTTTTTCTTTTGCGTTAAGGACAATCCTCATGTCTTGGAAAGGAAGCGAAGTGGATTTTGGAGGCAGACTGAGTCATCCTTTCAATGTGGCAGATGGCTGGCTCGGGCGGCCTTCCTCCCATTTCGAAGCCCATCCAAAACTACACACACACACACACACACACACACACACACACCAAAAAGGCAGGAAAAAAAGGGAATCTTTTGGGAGCGGGGTAGAACCCTGCCATTCCTGGGCCAGATGTAAAGGAACAGCTGCAGACTTCAAAATCTAAGCCCTGCTGGCTTGGACACTTTTGAAAGTCCCCCAGGCTCTAGCCTTTATTTTTATTTTTAGCTGAATTTTCTCAGGGTCATCAGATTTTATTTCCCCCTCCCCCCAGGGTGCCTTTGAAATTTCCCACCCGTAAAAAACGCAAGGGAGCTGAATGCAGGGATTTCGAGCATCCTTGAAACCCAAACCTCTGTAATAAAACAGTCAGAGAGATGTGCTTTGGGGAGGTGGGCATAACCCTGGGGGGGAGGGGGGGCATAGCCCCCAGGCACGGATTTTCAGGGGGCCTTTGCAAGCTGTCCCTCTGAAAAGGTACCGAGGATGCTGGTTTAGGCATTAAGCAAGTCATTATTGGCTTAACCATAGTTTACTGGATAAATCACAGCTGGCTGGGTGCACAGAACATCCATTAATCACCCTCCCAAACCCCTACAGCTTGACAACTTTAAAATGCTGGCTGGGGAATGCTGGGAGTTGAAGGCCACAAATTTTAAAGCTGATAAGTTTGAAAAAAAAAAATCCTATTGGTTTAGCCTATGGAATGAACCAAAGTGCTGCCCATTAACCAGCTTACCCAAACCTAAGTTAGAAACCAAACTTTAGAAGAAGACCTGAATGATTTTAGAAAAGGGTTTTTGCAAGCACTGTTTTTAAACATCTCTTCCTTCAAACACGGCCCTGTAAAGTTATCCCCTCCTGGTTTTTAACAGAGTTTTATTACAAGAAACTTTTAACTCAGCTTTCTGAGGTTGAGACTACAATACCTGTTCTATTCTTGGTATAGTGGGTGGGTGGAGATAGATAGATAGATAGATAGATGGATGGATGGATGGATGGATGGATGGATGGATAGATAGATAGATAGATAGATAGATAGATAGATAGAGGCGGGCAGGCGGGCATAGATGAGAGAGAATATATATTGATAGATTATAGATGACAGAGATGATAAAGATATATTGATACATGATAGATAACAGATAGAAGATATAGATAGATATACAGAAGAGAAAGACATAGAGAAGAAAGGTGAGATAGAAAAGATAAACAGAAAGATAAAAGAAAGAGAGAGAGAAATAGAGAGAGAAGCATATAGATGATAAGATTGACTAATTGATGGATAATTGATAGACTAGCTAGCTAGAACAGGGTTTCTCTAGGCATCCTGCCTCTACCTCTGTATGACTGAAGTGACATGGATGTACTGGTGATGGAGACACACAGGGACTACAACACCCAGAATCCCTGGCAGGCATTGGAAGCCTAGTGCCCAACTTATCTAAAGGGAGATACCCAAGCCATCTTGGTTAGGGTCATAGGTCAGGGGAGGAGGATGGTGAGTGAAGATAAACCCCCCCTCCAAAAAAAACCTAATAAAAGTACACACTTTTGCAGAGGAGGGGGTCAGTTCACGGGTGGAGGGGGGTCTGGGAGGGAAAGGAGGGGAGGGGGCTTTGGAAACCTTTTGGGTTCTTAGGGAGGAAACTTTCCGGGCAGGATCCACACTCTTTAAGAGTGGGGGGGGAGAACCCCCTCCTCAATTGGAAGTCTTCTCCTGCCTGGGGGCAAAGCCCACCAGAGGCTCCATCCAGGCTCCTTTGGGGGAGAAAGACCCCCCCCCCCAGCCACCACCACCCCGGAGAGAGCCCAGCGCCGGGTCTCTGAGCACGTGCAAAGTTGGGTTGGGGAGGGGGCGAAGGTCCCTTGCTCTGCCCTCCCCCTCCCCCTCCTCTTCTTCCTCCTCCAGCCCCTCCCTCTCCTTCCCCCCTCCCCCTCTGCCTTGTGCCCGGCCGAGGCCAGGCCAGGCCAGGCTCGGCTCCCCGTCCCTCCCTCCCTCCCTCCGAATCAAGACCCCCCTTCCCCAATATCCTCCCCACCCCGGCGCCCCCCACCCCGACTCGCCCAGGCCGGGCGGGGGAAGCGTCTCGGGGCGCCATCCAAAGTTTGCAAGCGCACAAAGGCGGCGCGGGGTGGGCTGCAGACCCCCCCTCCCCCCAGCGCGACCCTCCCCTTCTTCCAGCCGGGGAGGGGGGCGGTCCCGGCCGGTTCCCCTCCCCGACCCCGTGCGCCTCACCTGGCCCGAGGGGCTTGTAGGACATGCGGGCGCCGGGAGGCTCCGGGGCCGGCACGCCCGGCGAGGTCCGCGCCACCGCGCCGCCTCCTTGGCTCGCGGGCTGCCTGCGCCGCTGCCGGAGACCCCCGAGGAGGAGGAGGAGGAGGAAGAGGAGGAGGAAGAGGGCGCTAGGGCCCCTGGATCCCTCCGGCCCCGCCGCAGCCGCCCATCCCGTCGCTCCCGTCGCCCCCGCTGCTCTCGCCTGCCCCGCCGCGCTCCCGGCTCGGCCATGCGGGGGAGGGAGGAGGGGGCGGGGAAGAGGAGGGACAGGAGGAGGAGGAAGGGAAGGAAGGAAGGAAGGAGGAGGAGGGGGCGGGGAAGAGGAGGAGAGAAGAGGAGGAAGGAAGAAGAGGAGAGAGGAGGAGGAAGGAGGCGGGGAAGAGGAGGAATAAGTGGGGAGGAAGGGGAGGAGAGGGAAGGAAGAAGAGGCGTAAGAGGGAGGGAGAGGAAGGAAGGAGAGGAGGTGGAGGAAGAGGGGAAGAGGAGGAAGGAGAAGAAGAAGGAAGAAGAGGTGGAGGAGGAAGGAGGGGAAGGGAAGAGGAGGAAGGGGGAAGAAGAGGAAGGAGGAAGAGGAGAGGGGAGAAGGGTGAGGAGAAGAGGAGAAATAAGCGGAGAGGAAGAAGAGAAATAAGTGGAGAGGAAGGGGAGGAGAGGGGAGGAAGAGGAAGGAGGAGGGGGTGAGGAGGAGGAAAAGTTGGCTGGCCTTTTCCCCCCAAGGGTGGGAGTGGGAGGGGATTCCTCTGGGCGAGGGGGGGGGGACACACGGGACTGGACGGTTTATACCAGGGCTGGCAGGAGAGGGGTTGGTTGGTTGCCATCCTGCTACGTACAATCCGTTTCCTTCCTTCCTTCCCTTCTTGTTTTCTTGCTCCTTTGCCTCTTTTTCTTCTTTTTTCCTTTCTTGTTGCAAAGGGAAGGATGCATCTTTGGATTACCTGGAGTTCCAAAAAGGCTGGAAATCTCACTATTTGCAACGGGTGCAGGGTGGTAGCGGATGCAGCGCGAGGCCGGAACAGGATCTCTATAATCGGTGCGTCCCGTTGCTGGTCCCTCAAGGGGCCGCATCCATTTTGAAACGGGGCCACTGCTTCTTATGCGACATCTGAACAGTTAAGAGGAGTTGAGGGTTCCACCACTGCCTGGATTCATACGTTGTTCTGCGCCTTAACTATATCGGGGCTTGGCTTTGTGTGTGCTGTTAAAAGAGGCCCATCAAGCGGGGGTCTCCACTCTCCTCAACTTCGGCAACTTTTAAGATTGGTGGACTTCAACTCCCAGAATTCCTCAGCGACTCATGCTGGCTGGGCGATTCTGGGAGTTGAAGTCCAACGTTGCCAAGGTTGGAGACTCCTGGTAAAAAGTCACAACTTCTCCAGGTTGATGCTCTTCAGCCTGAGCTCAACCTTCTGGCCTTCAAGTCCTTTACCCCTCTGGAATACCTGTGGGACAGGATGTTCACCTCTGCCTGGGACTACAAAAACAGAACAAACACCAGGCCAGATCCCAAGAAATGCGCCCCAGAGACCTGGGCCTTTGATTCCCAGGGGAGCAGTGGGCATAGAGCAGGGGTCCCCAAACTTGGCCACTTGTGGACTTCCAACTCCCAGGATTCTCCAGCCAGCATAGTTTAACTCTCTTGCAATCCCTTCCTCTGCAATCTCTCTCCGCTTTAGGAGATCAAGAGAGAAAAACAGGCATGACTGGCTGGGGAATTCTGGGAGTTGAAATCCACAAGCTTTAAAGTTGCCATGTTTGGGGATCCCTGGCATAGAGAAACTCCCTTCTCCAACCTGGTGCCAATATGTTGGACTCAACGGCGTGCCCCGACCACCATCTCCCTTCACCACCTAGAAAACCCCAAATCCAAGGGACAACCCCACCCCCCCTCCAAGTTTTTTGCAACCACCTCGAGTTTCCTGCAACGTGTGAATCCCAGGGAGAGGTTTGATGCAAGGAAAAATGGGGTTTTAAGGATGGCTGGGGAATTCTGGGAGTTGGAAATCCCCAAGCCTAGTCCTTGAGAAGAATATAAGGACTCGGAAGGGGAAAAAGGCACACAGTTCTTGGACCCATGTCGTGTTTTTGTTTTTCTCTTTTCTTTTTATTGTTAACGTTAAGCTTTTCATAAGCCGGGCCCCGGGCATCTGTTTGGAAGGGCCGTGTATAAATAAAAAGGAAAAAAAAAGAAACGAAGTCTTTCTGCATTCAAAACGGAGCAAATAAATTCACTCGTAGAGCCGAACAAGGCCGACGTTTCTCCAAATGTACGAAATGTGAATGCTCACCCAAGCCCAGGGTACACCCCCCGAAAAAAAAACCCTTTTCCCCTTTGGACACGAGGAACATGGCTCGCGACTGGCAATAGGCAAGCAGAGCAGAGCAAGCGGGGGGCATCTCCGAGACAGTGGGGGAAGAGGGGCCAAAAAAGGCAAGAATGGTAGACCATGCAGAGTCTCAATGGTGGGACCCTCCTCCTCCTCCTCCTCCTGGGAGAAGGGGGCTCCAGGCTCGCCTGGCAAAAAACGCTCGACCGGATTCTTACAATACGAAGATCCCACAGGGCCACCATCAACCAAAACAGGACTCTGAAGCTGGTTAGAACAGTAGTATTCTCTCTCTCTCTCTTTTTTTTTTTCTTTCTTTCTCTTTAATTCTGATACCTGCAAAGATCTCAGCATAACCTTGCAGGGCGTGGTGGACAGGTTTATACAATCTCAAATGTTTCATAGTGCAACCTGTGCAAGCAAGAAAAATGACAAACATTGTCCTTCACTTATATAAACATCTACTATTATAGGCAAAACAAAAACAAAACGGAAAAAAAAACCTTACCCATATTCTCAGATAAGTGACTATTCACATTTTGTACATATACAGTTTTTTTTTAAACAGTTCCAGGATAAACTCTACAATGTCTTACAGACGTAAAACAGGAAGTATTTAAGTTATGGGGCAACAGGAAAAATAAAAAATAAAAAAAGGAAAACCACCCAGCACAGAAGCTAGGACTCTCATGTTGGGCTGCCTCCTCCTCATCTAGTCTACAGCTCAAGTAAAGTATATTTAACAACAAAAAAACGTAAAAAGGGGGGCTGCGGTGGGAACTGGAAAAAATTAAAATTTGTACTTTATAGTTTCCTGAAAAATAAAGGAAACTTCGGAGAGAGAAAGGGGGGGAGGCCCTTTTCGAAGCCATCTTGCGTTAGGGACACCATTTAACTTCTTTAAAAAAATTAAGATGGTTTCACTGTACAAGCAACGTGGATACGCAAAGCCCAAAAACAAAGGAAAATGGGAGGAGGGGCTAAAAAAATATCCAAGGAAGATTCAAATATATATAACCTATAGAAGAAATCTGGAGAAAAACAGAGTCACTGGGGCACCCACCTTAGGAGGGGGCGGGGAAGAAAAAAGGGGGTGAGGGTGGAATCGAAATGCAATTCTGAGGTTCAGGCCGTCCCTTTCTCTGGCTTTCCGTACATCGAGACATGATGGGCAGCCCCAAAGTTGACTCCGCCTTAAAACACAGGTTGCAAACATCTAAGTTTCCATGCTGCTCCTTTAAATAAAGTGTACTTTTTTTTTTAATATAATTTGGGACCTCTGTTGCGGCCAATATTTATATTTATATATATATATATATATATCTACACATACATATATATACAGTTTCCAAGTAGGACATCTCCTGCAGCATAGCTCCGATGTTCCTGTGTTCAACCCTGAGCGTCAAATGAGCAAATGGAAGGAAGGGAGGAAGGGAGGGAGGACAAGCAGGTTTGGGGGAAATCTTCCAAGCGTCTTCCCAAACTGACCAGGTGCGGTTGTCACTTAAGTAGAAGGATGTGTGCTGATGTGTGTGCTAAGCAGGGCTACAAAAACTCCGGAGGAATTATAAAAAATTAAAAATAAAGAGATGATGATGATATGACCGCTGTAAAGCAAAGCCGGCCTTTCCGTTTGACCTCTCTCTCTCTCTTCTGTGCCTCTTCCCTTCAGCGGCGTTCTAAAGTCAGCGCGGCGGAACTGAAAGCTAATTCTTTGGAATCTGTCCCTGATCATTCAAACCCAGAAATAAAAAAGTGAAAATAAAAAAAAATTTAAAATAAGCTGGGGAGGAGGAGGAGGAGCTGGAGCCCCCAAAAGAAATTAAAAAATCGAAAGCGCAACGCTTAGGGGTGGTCGAGCCGAAATACCACAGGGATCCGTCTCATGCGCTGTTGAAGTGGGCGATGCTCTGCGGATGGTGCTGTTGCCAGATCTGTTGCTGCTGGACGGCCAGCTGTTGCGACTGATCGGACGTCGACAGGAGGTTGACGAGGGGAGACACGCAGTTTGCTGGAATGATCAAGCCTGCAACACAGTTAAGGGGCAGGTAAGGTCAAGGAGCTGAGGCTCTCTCTCTCTCTCTTGCTTCGCTGGCCAACCTTTCTTTGGGTTAAGCTGCAAGCCTCAGTCCGTTCTGCAGACTTCACGGACAGTGGCTTTTTTTTTTTTTTTTTTGCATTCATGGGTGGGACTTCAATGCCCAGAATTCCTCAGCCACAGCAACTCCCACTTCTGGGAGTTGGGGGTCCACCCAAGCTGGCCTGGGGGATTTGGGGAGTTGGAAGTTTCTACATCTTAATGTTGCTGAACTTTTAAAAACATTCTTTAGTTTCCTCAAAAGGAAAATAAAGACGTAGAAGACTTGTTGTATTGTGCTTGTTTGCTTCCAATTTGCGAAAGCTGAACCAAAAGATGTGGGGGGCAGGGGGCTTGGCTCAAGGGGTTTCACCCTTCCCCTCTCACACTCAGAGGGGGAGCGGAGTGTCAGGGAGATGGGGAGGACTGGGTTAAGCATAGAGAAATGTTGGTGCCAGACGTAGGAAGGTGGGCCTTCCCTGCCATACTTGCCTACAATTCTCTGGCCGTCCTCGGTTCGCAAGCGAACAATTTGCATTTTGACATTCGTGCCGCTCACAGAGGCAAGGACCCCTTCCACCTTTGTCCAAACGCTCAAGACAGAACCGCAGAGGACGTAATAGGTCCGGCAGCGCAAGCCGACTTCACAAACCAGGCCCAGACTGGCCCTTTTGCAGTTGCCTCTCCTGAAACGAGGGAAGGAAGGTGCTCAATGCTAAAAAAATTTAAAAAACACCAAGAACTGAATATGGACTTTGGATTCCTTTCGATTTAAAAAAAATCTGTTTTTAAACCAAGAACTGACTATGGAGTTTTGTATCCAAAGAAATAGTCGAAGACGAGCGCCCAAAACAAAGTTATGTCTCATTTGGGAGTGTCCTTTCAAAGTTTAGCTGATATTTTTTTAAAGAAATCCTATAGGATCACAACAAAAGGATGAAGTCCAGCAAAGTGTAAACTTGCAGATCGAATGAGGAGAAACAAGGGGCACAAAGTTACTTCTTCCGTGCAGTCCTTGGTGTTGTCTGAAAGCTTAGTTGTTTTCTTGCAGACGTTTCATGACCCAACTAGGAAACATCATCAGTGCTAGAAGGGAGTGGGGTTTGCAGAGAGGAGGGGGAGGAGGACGACTGTGGAGTCCTTGGAGCTCTCTGAGCTCAGTTGTTTTTCTTTGCAGACGTTTCATGACCCAACTAGGTAACATCATCACTGCTAGAAGGGAGGGGAAGGTTGCTCTCTGTTTATATCCCAATCAAGGAACTGTCCCCTCAGTCAACACCAGGCTAATCAAGGAATAACCAAGAACACTTCCACCAACAATGACAGGGAAATCCACTTGTATATAAACAGACAGCAAATCCCACTCCCTTCTAGCCCTGACGATGCTCCCTAGATGGGTCATGAAACGTCTGCAAGAAAACCACCAAGCTTGGGGACCATCAAGGACCTTGCAATTCAAACCCAGAGTTCAACCCTTCCAACTGGGTATTTGAGTTTGGTTGGGAAGTCCCAGGGAAGTCCATTTTTTTTTGCACAGCAGTCCCACCGTTTTGAAGAACTTACCAGTAAGCATGTGTGCATGTGTCTGCCGACGAGGTGTACTGTTCTACCCAGTGAGTCACAGCATCGTCGGAGGATACCTAGAATGAGGCACAGCAGATATTCGTAGTCAGATCAGGCTGGAAACTCATTTGGAAGCAACGAATGAGGTCTCTCAACTTTTAAAGATGCAAACTGAACCGGCAACCAAGGAAAAGTTCCACAGCCGTAGGGTGAAGAAGGTAAACTTTATAAACATCGCTCACTTTTTTATATTTTTTCTTGATTTCAGAGTAGGTTTCCAGTTTCAATTGTTTTCCGGTATTCGGCCTATAGACCAGGAAAAGCTTCTTTTTGGGGTTCACCTCTTTTACCAGGATGGCAGTTTTCTTACTATTTCGTATCTGGTAAAGAAAAGGCAGAAAGGGGTCGGGGGAGAGAAAATGAAAAGAGACAGATTTGTGCCTCCCAGAAGACACCGTTGAGATTCCTCCTAAATTACTCATTTAATAAACCTGGACCGAGTACGAAAGTCGAAAGTCCCCTTTTTCTACAGATTTTTATTGATTGCACGGCTGGCTGCTCGCTGCCGAAACCAGGCTGGCTAAAAAGGCAAATTTTAGAAACAGAAGCCTGGTTCTGTTGGCTGGGCAATTCTGGGAGTTGAAACCTATCCCTCGTCAAGTGGACAAGGTTGAAACATGTAGTTTTTAACCAAACTCCCCGAGGTGGCCTTAGTCCTCGACTTACAACAGTCCCATTTAATGACCGTTCGAAGTGACAGTGGAACTGGAAAGAAAAAAAAATGACTCGGGACCCTTGCAGCATCCCTGGGGTCATGTGATGAAAATTTGGGGCGCTTCGCAACTGGTTCGCATTTATGACGGCTGCAGCATCTTTGGGATCTCCTTTTGCGACCTTCTGAACAAGGCACGTCCCATGGGGAAGCCAGATTCACTCAACAGCCGTGTTCCTAACTGTAGTGATTCACTGGAAGAAAAGGGGGCAAAAGTCACTGAACGAGTTTTTCCCTTAGAAACAGAAATGTTGGGTTCCGTTGTGGTGACAAGTCGAGGACCACGCGTAATAAGGTTCTGAGTAACGCTTCCAAGTTCTGGCCCATGAACACGTTAAGGCAGACCTTCAAACCGCGGCTCACCTGAAGCGATAAATAAAAGCCATCCTCTGGCCCACGCTGTTCACTCCAAAGCTTGGTTGCTTCCTCCCAAGACATCCCTCTCTCCACGCTTATCTAGGAAACAAGATTAGAGACCGTGCTGGATGGCCAGGGACACACGTATGTCAGCATGTTCTGACCCAAACCCTTTTCCAATAAAACAAACACGAACCAAAGGGAACCGAAACCTTTAAATGGTTCTTACAAATCCCCGGTTAAAAGGCTGCTGCAAACTAACTTTGAGAAGCACGAGCCTCGCCAAAACTGTGCGAGGCTGCTAAGAATAACAGATTAATAAATATTTCACAACACAAGAGTCCTCAAATACCAACTTAAGATACTGCAATGTCCACGAGGCTGAGTTTCAAAACGTCTTTGCTTCCTGCAAAGAATGTCCAATTCACAGCTGGCTTTTATCTTCTTGAAGGAGGGGCAATTACCTTGCAGCCTTACTCCCGAGTCTCCCATGTTGCTGCAGCTGCTCTTTCCTACAAGCAACCCTGCACGCACGCACAGTTGGCACAGGCTCCTCGGGAACCTCCTCATCGCTGCTGCCAGCCTCCACAATCTCTGAAGACAGCAATCCACTCCCTAATGGACCAGGCCCCTCATCTGAGTCCTCGCTCTCCCCAGCCGTCAGCACCTGCTGCCGGCTGACCACAACATAGCAGCTCGGTCCAACCTGACCTGCCCATCCAAGAACTTACGGTGTACAGTTCGACGTGTCCGGAGGTAGAATAGCCAGGGGTTAGGAATTTTTTAGCATCTGCTTTCCTCACTTTTTCATCTCCTGATCCCAGATCTGGGAAAACAAAAATCAACAGGAAAAATGAGATCAGCATCCGACATGTCTATATAGGTAAGTCCTCGAATGATGGAGCCCCAAATCACTATATTGCTAAGTGAGACAGTTAAATGAGTCTTGCCCCATTTTACGACCTTTCTTGCCACCGTTAAGTGAATCCCTGCAATTGTTAAGTGAACTCAGCTTCCCCATTGACTGTGCTCATCAGAAGGTCGCAAAGGGGGATTGTGTGACCCCCTAGGACACTGCAGCCGTCGTACATATGAATCAACTGCCAAGTGGTCACTTAACAACTGTCTCACTTAGCAACAGAAATTTTGGGCTCCATTGTGGCCGTAAGTCGAGGATGAGCTGTAATGCCCACCCTGGAAACACCTCCTTACCTAATATGCCCATGTCGTATCTCCCGTTCTTCTTCGCATTGTGGATGACCGCGTTGAGCGTGTCTGAGAAATACTGGAACAGAGCGTTCTGTTGGTGGACTTCCATGCCTAGGATGCGGTTCAGGAATTTCCCAATATTGTTATAATCTAAAAAGAAGGGAGATGAGATGATATTGGTGGCCGTTCTCACTCCTCCGGGCTGAGCAAGAGGAAAATAATCCCAGAGCTCAGCTATGCAGCAGTAACGGAGAAATACTTCCAAAAAGAAGTTGCTAAGCATGGCAAAAGAAATACCTTTGTCAAGAGTAAGAATTCCAGACCGGTCTTCGACATTGATTAGGCCGACACCTATCAAACCTTGTCTAACATCTGGAAGGAAAAAAAGAGAGCTTAAATTCAGGGTTACAAGACAGCCGCTGACTGCATAAGTAGGTGCATAAATCAGAATCCCAAATTTTAAAAAAATCAGGATCTCTTCCAAGCTTCTAAAATAAATGCAGCAGCAGAAAGAGATGGCAAAATTTCTTCTGCCCATATATCACATCGTTAGGTGACCGGAATGTCACGATCAAAAATTAAATGTTTGGTTTGTTTGGCTGAAAATAAGAAGCTACGATCAACGCAGAAGCTGCTAAGGAAACTCAGTTACGCTTTTGAGAGGTAAATATAAGCAGCAATCCAATCTCAATACCTGAGGCTTTCTCCAAGTTTTATTTCAATGACTGGGGGGAAAAAAACAACCACAGAACCTACCTTTGAAAAACTCTCCTGGATAATCTGCTGGCGGAGACACTAACGGGGAATCCATATTCACGATGGACTTCATGACTATTTCCAGTGCATTTCGGCCATACTAATTTCAGAGGAAGAAAAAAACAACTATTGTCTTTGCAATACAGAATACGACCAGTTTCACGGTTTATGCACATCCATGTATCTATATTAGTATTGTAATACCCTGCCTTTTTATATATAACAAAGGTAGAGTCATAGAATGAAATTAAAATACATGTGCAAATAGTATCTATGGATACGCACTGCGTTATTTCAAAGGAGAAAAGAAAAAGAGTAAAAATGGCACCGAAAACTAAGACGTGGGAAAGGACTGCAATTTTTTACCTTGTTGTCAAAGTTGAATCTACTCAAATCTCTAGTCTCTGTTGCTCTTCTATCTCCGTGGGTGAGAGCTCCCTGTTTAAAAAAGACAAGAAAAGCTGACTTGCAAAACAACAGGGACTGCCTTTTGTCAAAATCGGGGTGGATATGATTTAAGGATCCATTGGGAGCAACTCTCGGCGAACGTCTTACCAAGCTCTCCAGCCGTTTGGCAACGATGGAGGCGAATCTTTGTTCTCCCGCCAATTCAGAAATTAGGAAGACGTACTCCGGGGCAGTCACTTGGTTGGACCGGTGAGTTCGTCCTGGCGATTTAAGAGAACAAGGTTTTGTCTTATCAAGGCATCTTTCAATCTGGAAGCCTACAGAGATGTTGCATTGACTTCGAGGCCTCGTGGTAGAATTACATGACCCTGAAGCTCAGTACTAGAGGCCCTGTTTCCACGTTCAGCCAACCTCCAGCTACTCACCAAACTGCTGAATTGCCCGATCGGCACTCCACGGCAGCTCCAGGGTCATATGTACTCTCCTCCTCTGATTTTTGGCCCTTCGATCTGCTTGCAAAGAGATGCCTGAGCTGGCGGCTTCGGAGATGATGGCGATATTCTGCAAGGCAGGAGGTGGTGACGGTGAAGAAAGGAAAGAAACTGAGATTTTATACAGGCAAACTTTGGGTCATGAAAATATAATGCGATATACTTGAGAAAGATATCACCTTTTTTTTTAGCAGTTAGATTCCCCCCCACATTAGCTAAAAAATGTCTCTTGCAAATGTTTTATCGGTATCACCTTAAAATACCCACGGCAGCGGATGTTTCCAAGATCAACAGCTTGCACCGATTACAAAAGTGCAAGCCAAACCTCCTTGCCAAAGCCCACTTGTCCTGACATAAACTAATTCCAAGCAAGGATTGACTTATTGCATTCTTACGTGAACAGTTTCAACTTTCAAAAATAAAAAGAACAGAGTTATATTTGGACACTGTATTTTTGAAAGACATGAATAGTCCGGAACGCCGACGTTTTATTTTTAAACTTGCTGAAAAATCTAAGTATTTCAACCCTGCAGAGAGCAACAGGTACCTTATCTCCATCCATGAATCTCTGCTTCTCGGTGATGTTTAGGATTTCCACGGGGACATCAAGTTCAGATCTTGACTCGTAGGAGATGCTGCCATCGTCGTTGCTCACAACCCTTCCTTTCCGACCTGTCATCTTCAGAACAGCAAGTCGTGTTAGCAGGCCATGTCAAGCGTTGAGGCCCAAGAAAAAAAGGTCTAAGGACCCGTCAAATAATTCTTCAAGGCTATGCTGAGAAACTTACTGGGGACATACAGGTAGTCCTTGCCTTACAACCACAGTTGAGCCCAAATTTTATGTTGCAAAGCAAGACAGGTGTTCAGCGAGTTCTGCCCTATTTTATGATCTAGCCACACAATGAAGTGAATCTGTCAGGGCTGCCATTTTGCTAGCTTCGCATCGCATCTTGCTAGCCTGACAGTGGCAGGCTGTCTATTTTTAATGCCAAGGTTGACTTGGCCTTCCATCCTTCCAAGGTGGGTAAAATGAGGACCCAGATTGTTGGGAGGCAAGAGGCTGACACTAAACCGCTTAGAGGGGGCTGAAAAGCACCGTGAAGTGGTATATAAGTCTAAGGGCTATTGCTATTGCCAGGCCTCCTGTGTCACAACCTTTATTTTTACAACTTCTTATTCAAGGAGAGGCTCCCTCTTTCTAAGAGTTTCATCTAAAAGCTTTCCTTCCGGGATCATCCAAGCCACCTACCTCGGCCACATTCTCAGGACCTCCCAGTTCATCGATGAGTTCATCTAGCGTGTTAGGAGGGAGATCTTCGGACAGCTTCTCCAGTTTATCCAGCAATTCTTTCTTCATCTGCTGGGCCCTTTCCACAGCATCCTGACTCGTCATGTAGCTGGTGTTTGTGTTACTGGGTGCTGTGAAGCACCAAAACAGGGAGGGGGAGAAAGAGAAAGAGAAAGAAAGAGAGAGGGAGGGAGAGAGATTTATAAGAGACTCTTAGAAGGAAAGCCAGGTTAATCCATGGAATCCTAAATTCATGAGAGGTTTGGTTCCACTTTCTGCAACGAATTTTATGAAAAGAGTACAGCGCATGGAAGGTTAAGACTTTCAATAAAACTGTGGCCAGTTGGAGAAAGTGTGGACAAATAGATGACCTCTGATTTTCGTTTGCAGACTTTTACAACTGCCGCTTCCTCGCCAGGCAGAAACTTTCTGACGGCCAAAACAGAAGAGAAGACCTCTCGAGTGACTTACCAGAGACATTTGTAGAAGAGGTTACGGCTGTGGAGGAGAGAGAACTCGGCCTTTTGGATCCAAGACCAGATGCTAGTAAGGCACTCTGAATAGAATCGGGGTCTATGCTCTTCTTCTTTTTCTTCTCTTTATTTTTCTTATGTTCTTTCCGGATCAGCCAAGGGTCTGAGAGGAAGGGAGGGGTGGGAAAAACCCAAAGTGGGCAAGCAAAACCCCAACCAGCTTTACCCCAAAATCACATCCCACCTAAAGTCATAAAGATGGTAAAGGTTCCCCTTGCACATCCGTGTTAGTCGTTTCTGGCTCTAGGGGGCCCTGCTCATCTCCGTTGCAAAGCTGAAGAGCCAGCGCTGTCCGAAGACCCCTGGTCATGTGGCCGGCAGGACTAAACACCTTCAAAGGTGCACGGAGCGCTGTTCCCTTCCCACCAAAGTGGCCCCTATTTTTCTACTTGCATTTTTTACATGCTTTCAAACTGCTAGGTTGGCAGAAGCTGGGACAAGGAACGGGAGCTCACTCTGTGACATGGCGCTAGGGATTCGAACCGCCAAACTGCCAACCTTTCGGATCAACAAGCTCAGCTTCTTAGCCCCTGAGCCACCACGTTTCCTCTTAAAGATGAGAAAGACCCCAATCGTCTCACCATCCTCATCATCTTCACTAGATTCATCTCTAAAGGGGTTGAAGTCATCATCGTCTCCGGAACTTAAAAAGCGAGAACTCTCGTTGTCGCTCTCTTCGTTCTCCGAGGCCTCAGATTCACTGAAGCTTTCGTCAGAACTGCTCCCAGCCAGGCCGCCGGTCTTACGGGCTTTCTTGACCTCTCTCGTCATTTCTTCCCCTTTTTTTTCCGTTAAGCAAAAGAAGGCACATTAGAAAAGGGGACCTTGATTCTTGGGGGCTGGTTAGCAAAAAAAGAAAAGTGACTTTCTGAATTGAGAAGCATCGCCTCAGAGAGAAATGTGGAGGGACTGAACAAGAAATAAGACGACGAATGAAGAAACGGCGCAGAGATTCCCCTGACTTAATTCATGCAAAGCATGTTTTGCTTTCTGGAGCTTAGGACAATTTAGGTTTTCTCAGCAAGAAACAAAGTGCAAAGGAGGAAGTATCTCCCCATGTCTGAATTCAACAGCAAGATTATGCAGATCGTGCTTCCAAAGGTAGACATGGCATTTTTAGTTTTCATCTCTCCTAAGTATTATTACAGGGAATTATTCTTTGGAAATGGTTGGGTCTTCTGTAGATACTGATGGTGGAAGAGCTATACTGTAAGGCAGGGGTCTCCAACCGTGGCAACTTCCAAAACCGGGTGAGGAATTCTGGAAGTTGAAGTCTGCCAGACTTAAAGTTGCTAAGGTTGGAGACGCTTGCTGTAAGGTGTCTTCGGAGGGTGTTTTTAGAACCGCTACTGGCGCTGAATATCCCCATCCTGAGCCACCAATCAACATTATTTCTCAATTCACAAACTAAGTTTCATCGGCTCCCTCCTCCTCTCGCTATCCTAAATGGGCACAGCACATCCAATTAAAACAGCATTCAGGGTTCCAAAGAAAAACAGCAATGGAAATGGGTTCCGTGTTACCTTTACGTTTCTTCACTTTATCCTCCTTGCAAGGACTGTCTCGGGGAGAGCTGTTGTTACTCTGGAGGGACAGGTCAATTCCCAGCAAGCTGAACAGCTTCTTCCGGTCAGGAGCTGGGAAATGTTTCTCGATGAGGGATTGAAACACCCCCCTGTAAAATTCCAAGAGAGAAAAACAACGGCGGTGTTTGAAGACTAGCCCAAGAGCATCACCTAGAGTGTAGCCAGGATTGAGGGGCTGTGGCACAAAACAGCCAGAAGCATTAAATTGGCCCACCCTTGCCTTGTGATAGGAAACCCATGTTTCTGGGGAAATATGACATGTTGGTTTAGCATATTCTTCTAAGTCAAAAAATGGGGGATTTACCGGTTTCTCATAAATCTCCTTTTAGAGTGTTACCGTTAATAATAAAGAAGCAGAGTTTTCATCTGTAATCTCAAAGAGATGCACTGCACCACTTTTCCCACATACACCAGATACTCGCTATTAAACAGTTCATGAATTTTAAAAGTTGGTGGACAATGAAATAACCGATCACGGAAGAGCGGCGTTTTTCAAACTCGGCAACTTTAAAACGTACAGACTTCCAATTCCCAGAATCCCCCCCAGACAGCATACTTTGAAAGGCGTTGGTTAAGAGGCAAGAATGGAAGCCACAAATGTCTGAACTACAGTACAGCTAATAAGCGGATTCCTCTTCTTGTGTGGCCCACCCAATATTTCTAAGGTAGCGCTCTGAATTTTGGAAGAATTTGAAAAGCTGAAAGCTGCAGGGCTGACAGGAGGCTTACTTGGCTGTGGAAACAAAGTCATTCAGTTCCCCGCCACCTTCTTCCAAAGCTTCCAGAGTTCTGGCTTCTCCTGTGGATTGCAGCCCAATGACCACGCACTGCAGGAAAGAAAACACAGGGGAGGTTTTAAGCTCTTCTGAATGGGAAGGATGGGGGCTTCGCCTGTCATTCCAGGATCTCAACCCCAGGTTGAAGTCCAGGCCCAACCCACCTTGCCGTTCTTGATCTCTTCCCGGGCCAGCTGCACCACTCTTTTGACTTTGGAGGCAATGCAGAGGTATTTAAAAAATCTCTGGTGAGCAGACCAGAACTGGCCCCACATGGACTTCTTCATGCGCTGTTCGGCGTCAATGAGGTCAGCAGCCTGTTGAAATTTCTCCCTGGCACTTACCCACTGAAAAAAGGAAAGCAGAGTCTTCATGCTTGGGCAACATAAAATATTCAACAATAAAAAAAGAGAGGAAGACGGGATGCTAGACTAAACCGACTGCTGTCCAAAGGTGGTTTTCTTTTTTTTTGAAAAGGCATCTGGACTTACCTTGTTGCTTTCTTTGAAAACGTTTCTCTTGTCATCCAAGAAGGAAAATACTTCTGAAGAACTGCAGAAGCTTCTTGGATGGCAAGCGAAACGTTTTCGAAGAAAGCACCAAGGTAAGTCCAGATGCCTTTTTGGAAAAGCACATTTGGATCAACAATGACCTGGATGATTGAGATGCTCTACAGACAAACAGACTACTGGTTTTTAAAAGTCTATTTCTTACATTTTGGGTAGTAATTTTCTAATTTAAAAAAAATAATCTGGAACCCATTGTTTTTCAGTAACTTCTATAAACTATCTACCAAAATGCCAGGTTTTAGCCTAGAAAAAGTGGTTGTGTTCTCTACCAATAACACAATGTGGTTTAAGCGTTACTACATCTGCTCCTTGCTCCAATAATGTCGCATAGAGTTCACGGAATGAATTCCTTGGAATGGAGGAAACTGAGGTTCTCTGGGAGTCTACAAATCCTGCAAGGCTCTTAACTGCTAAGCCCCCTCTGAGATAGGGGATAAAACCTCTGCAGAAAATCTGATCAAGGCTTTGGTCTACCCTCCTGGAGACCCAAGTATGCTTAATGGAACCGATTTCACACTGTCCTGTTTGTCTTTACACCGTTCCAAAGGTTCACTGGGGTTTCTACTGCAACGAGTTAAAAGCAGTGATCTTTCTCATAGCATCCCGAGCCGCCAACTTCTCCCTTTTAAATGCTTACCATTTTCACAGATTTATTATACATTTTGACGTAGTGCTGAGAAAGATGAACTTCGTCTATTTTGAAGGTGACCCCTGAGAAGCTCAGCTGCCTGGCAATGTACATTCCTCTTAGCTTCATATCCATGGCAACTATTTCCATGGCACCAACACCTCTGAAGATTAAAAGGGAGAAAAAGGCCATTTTTAAAGGGAGATTATTTTCACAGGGACTTGCCAGAACTTTTGACAAAAGCTGCGCCAATGCTTCTGACGATTGCTTCTCCCGTCTGACACAACACCAACCCAGACCTACGAACATACCTTCTTTCAACTGCTTGGATAAAGTCACTGAATTCCCTAAATGGGGTCCCTTCCCCCCAAATCCCAAGTCGGTTCATATATGCCATGTTCCGGGGCTCAGAAGCACCTGAAAGCGGGAGAAAAAAAAAAAAAGGAAATTATCCAGGCTATATTTTTTTTTCTTTGAAAACCGCATGGCAAGACACTCAATGTTCAAATGATGGAAACGGTCCTTACCTGTGGCACTAGCATAAATAACCCTGGCCTTTGGAAGCTTGTTCTGCAGTTCTAAAACAGCCAAGCCTGTCTTAGTTGGCTTTGAAGAGCCAACTGGGCAAAGGTTTTTAGCCTTGTGGCATTCGTCGAACACTATCTGAGCACGTGGTTAAGAAACGAGACATTTCACAAACATACATGTATAAAGTTGCACAGCAAACATTCCATTGAATGGAAGCCAGAAATTGTATGTTTTCTTATAAAAGAGTATCAGACACCAATCAAAAGATGCTAATAGGAGGAACATTGCCCCAATCTAGCAACTGGAAAAGGATACCACTCCGTCAAAGTCATCTCCACACCAATGAAGCAGCTGTTTCAGTCTGGTTTTATATTTTCCTCCAGACTGACTTTCCCCGATAAGTGAAGAATAAGTAGCAAAGATGATCCCCTTCTTCACACTTCCATTATGCTTGGAAGAAATTTTCCCATATTTGAACTAAAGCAGAAAAAGATCAGAGGTATGAAGGATTTTCTGTTCCATTACAAAGGTGTACACGTTATCTTCCCTAATTAAACGCCAAATAGCTTTAAAAACTGCATCTTAAAAACATTTCTGATTTTATTGTGCTTGGCACTCAAATAAATTGGAAAGCCGATGGGCTCCCACAGAAGTTTTTGGCTTTGGTATTTTTGTTTAGAACATCCATTACACTGTCACTGTATACAAGTTTCATTAAACTGAGAATGACTGTCTTATGATTAAACATGTTTTCCAGGAACCTTTCATCTTGGTAACTAATTTGTCCCATGAGATGCTATAATACTCAATAAGGACAAATTCTAGCAAGTGGTTTCCCTTTGGAAAACTTCCCAATAGAGGCAAATCTAATTTAATTTTTCACATTTTTATGGGAGAATGCAGAAATACAATATTATTCTACATGATTTAATTCCGTGATGTTTCAATAACTGATGATTTGAAACCCCCCTGCCCAGTATGACCTTCAAAACATGCAACATGCCTACTGCAACGATTAACCCGAAAAATAATTTTTGACCCAGCAATTCTTAACACAACTTCCCAACACAGTGCAAGCCACCCAGAAAGGAAACAAAGCTATCGACGAGAGGTTTCTGGTTGAAACTCTTTAATACAAAGTGTTCATCGGGCATGGATCTCACACAAGCGTACCTAATGTTTTTTGTTTTTTTTTCTTTTTGGTTCAAGTATACAATAGTAAAATATTTCCACACCTTGTTTAATGAATGGACCAAAATGTTTTTGGCGCCAATGTCTCTCAAGTCCCTTTCGGCATCGTATTTCAGATCGTTTGAAACACTAAACCTGGAAGAGGGCAAAGGCAAAACAGGGCCACCGTGAAGTCAAAGCCAGGGACAAGGAGAACAATACCCTACTGACCCGGATGCCCGCGTATGAGACTTACCAGACTGCCCTTTTTCTACCCAAGAGATAGTTTTCATAAATGATGCCAGCGATGGTTCTTCCTTTCCCTACCCCGGCACCGTCGCCTATTAAGAAGCCAGCTCGGTCTCCATTCGGTAGGAATGTCTCGTGTTGCTGTGGGGAAGTCACAGAATTTTATCTATTTAGCATGTGGCCTAGAGCAGGGGTCTCCAACCTTGACAACTTTAAGACTTGTGGACTTCAACTCCCAGAATTCCTCAGCCAGCTTTGCTTTGCTGGCTGAGGAATTCTGGGAATTTGAAATCCACAAGTCTTAAAATGGCCAAGGTTGGAGAATTGAACTGCCAAACTGCAGGCAGCCAGCAGAAGCAGCCTGCAGTCCTGCACTCTCACCACTGCGCCACCATGAAAACCCATTAAATATCTGTGGCAAGAACTTGTTTTCGGTCTCAGTTTTGGTGGGCTTTGGGACGGGTACGAATTTGTAGCCAGCCTTCAATGAAGGCAGTACCTGTGCTGCATAAGTAATTGCTTCAAGCTGCAAGGCTGACAGCCAACCGCTGTCGATGCTTTCTTCGGGAATGGAAGATTTGTACCATACTTCAGGAGGGGTCACGCTGGAGAGGGAGCTGGTTTCTACCACCGGGTCAGGATGGCGCAAGCCGATTTTTACTGTGGGAGAAAAAGCAGGGTGTGTAAGGCGGTGTCTTTCCACCTTGGATATTCTGGTATTTAATGTTGATAAAAAGTAGCAGTAGGCATACATTTTATGGGCATATATTCGGCATAGGTCTCTGCGTGGCCCATTTCTTCTTCATCTTCTTCCTCTGGTTCTTCTTCCTCTTTTGTGACGGGCATTTTCTGCAGGAAAGATCAGAGAGTGTTGCATTCTGTCTCACACAAAGCAGCAAAATTCAGGTGTGAGTAGATACACAGAGATGTCTAACCTCCTGACCTTCTTCTCCTCACTGAATTTTAGAATGCTACTTTTAAGGTACTCCCCTTCTGAGTACAGTTATTTTCCACCAAAAGAGATTTTGAAATACCCACAGGGGGTCTTGTATAATCCACTTATGCCTGTACTACGTTGCAAAAAAATGTGTGCCAGAAATGTGTTGGTATATTATATTTCAAAGAGACACAACAGGGTGCTCACTGGTAAACAGCACATTTACAAAATTCCAAATATTTTATCTCCAAAACAGCTTGCAATATCATGATCAAATACACACAAAAAAGGAAGTCTATACAACAGATCAAAATCTAGAATTTCAGAGTATAAGGAACAGGGTTTCGCTGTAACAGGAACATTACATAAGTTCATGAGATCAATAAAATCAAATAAATATAAATGTAGGGTTGTACTTACCATGGTAGGAGAGAAGCTTCTCATTTTGAGATCATTTACCCAGATCCTCGTGACTTCTTTAGTTGAAGTCTCCTTTTTAACAGCACCGTTACTCATATCGGCTGAAAGGAAAATGTCCCCAAGGATTAAATGTTAAGAAAAATGTTATATGATGTAATAAAGTGTTCTCGAAGCCGGTGTAAATATAGAGGCAAACTTTTTATTCACCAAAACACCACAGTGCAGATGAGCTTCAGGCCAGTCTTAAAATTTACGGCTACCAGGAGGATGTAAAATGTAAAAGCACCAAAGCTGGGTGAAGATTACACGGAATTTCCCAAGTGGGGGTGAGAGAAAAGAAAACTCTATAACCCGTTTCAACAATGAAAGCGATCTTACCAAGCCTAATGGGGTATGCCACGTTTGGGGGCACAAGAATTATTTCTGTAAAAAAGGCAACATTTGGGACCTCAATAACGTTTTTAACAGCCACTCATTTTAGCTTTGTTTTTCTCTCTCTAAATGAACAATTATGAGGATAACGCTTCAGGTGGGATGATTAGTCACGGTTGGACACCTGCGGCCTGAAGAATTCCTAGTAGCTCGACTTATGACCATAATTGAACCCACAATTTCTTGCTAAGCGAGATATCGGTTAAGTAAATTTTACCCAATTCTACCACCTTTGTTACCACAGCTGCTAAGTGAATCACTGCAGTTAAGTTAGTAAAACTGTTCTTATTCTCCCTGGTGACTTGTCAGAAGATTGCAAAAGGCGACCAGGTGACCCTGGGACACTGCAACCGCCATAAATGTGAGTCAGGTGCTCAGCGTCTGAATTTTGATCACATGACCCCGGGGGATGCTGCAACCGTTGTGTGAAAAATGGCCACCGGTCTCTTTTTTTCAGTGCCGCTGTCACTTCAAATGGTCACTAAATGAACTGCTGTAGGTCGAGAACTACCTGCATGGATGGACCTGCTTAGATATCTTGGCTTCCTCCAGTTCAGGGTTTCTCAAAGGTGGCAAATTGGAAGATACCAAGAGGGAGAAATCTGTAGTACCCTGGAGCTGCCAGAGAGAGACAGACAGAGGCGGAGCCTCGGCCGTCAGTCAGCCCTCAGATGGAGAGTCCACAGCCCCCACATCTGGAGTGGCTGATGAGGAAGGAGGAACAGCTGGGTCCAGTGTGCGTATGCACAGAAGGCAGAGGAGAGGAGAGCAGTGGAAATCAATGGGCCGGTCCTGGGCCCAGTGCCTGATGCATGGATGCACACAAGGCAGAGGAGAGGAGAGCAGTAAAAAATCTATGGGCTGGACCTCGGGACGGAAGAGCCACCGCTGCTAGCGAAGCCCCACCCTAGCTCTGGGTGATAAAAGGCAGGGGGCGGAGATGAATAGGTGTAGCAGGCAACCATGCATCTCCCTGCCGGAGGGACTTGCTAGCCTGCGGTGAGAGAGAAACATTTTGCCGGGGCTGCCGGCGCTCCTAATATAGGAATCATTGCTTCAACTACAGAAGGTTTGTCGTGTTTGGAGAGCTGGGTCAGAACAGTCTAGATAAGCTGAAGGGACACCATTCCCTATCGCCCAAGCCTGCCCGCCAACGTCCATTCAGACGACTCCGCTACTTACTCGCCGCGGTCGCCACCGGGGGGGCGATGTTGGGCGGAGGCTTCAGTTTCATCAGTTCGTTAAGACTGTTGTTCTTGAGGAGGTCCTTCAGCTGGATCTGGTCCTTGGGCACAGGGGTGGTCAAGGTGTTGCGTGCCACAGGCACCGTCACCGAGGGCCGTGTGGTGGTGCTGGTTTGTATGATTTTTGCTACGGTGATGGTCTGCCTGGTACTGGTCACGGGGGTTGTTTTCGTCATGACGAGGGTCGTCCCCAGTGTAGGCAGCTGGTTGATTTGATTCAGGACGAAGGTTGTGGTGGAAGGTGGCTGCTAAAGGAATGGGAGAGACTCGTTCTTGTGGTTGCGGGAGAACCACGGACAACGGCCCGGCATTTTCCTTCCTTAAGACATGGAAGTTGCTTCTAAGTAGCAGGCAGCATAGCACAGCAAAGTTAGTAAAATGATTGTAACGTAATAATAAAACCTACAGTGGGACGGTGGCCTAGAGGTGGAGCTCTTGCCTCACAATCAGGAGGCTGTGAGTTTGATCCTAGGCAAATATTTCTCTCTCCGGGCACGATCAGAATGCATCTACTGAATATAACTCCTCATTGGCGACAGGAAGGGCATCTGGCCAGTAAACACTCTGCTAGCTCCACCAGTTGTTCAGACTCCACCCCGCAAGGGATTATGGGGTTGTTAAAAGAGGATAATATAAAACCTACATCAGAGATGTTACCAATCATGCTGAGGAATACCTTTCTATCAGCCTTTCTAAAAGAGGCAAGTTTGGGCAGGTATCCTAAATGCTGATAGGACGGTGCTGAGCTGACTTCAAGTGTAATGATGTCCCTTAGGAGAGAGGCAGAAGGTTTGACTCTATTATAAACTCTGTATAATGGTTTGGTCCTCTGACTCAAAATATTTTTAAAGTTTTTTTTAAATTAAAAACCAGACAGGGTTATTTTTGCGGGTCATTCTTCTGTAAACATAAACTTTGGCTTTTATTCAGGGAACAAGTGCCCCTATTTTTATTTGTACAATTCAAGTGATGTGCATTGTAACCTTCGATGTAACTGTTTAAAAATGTGTTTTCCTTACTCTGACATTCAGTGCTGTAGAAGAGACAGCCTGTGGCTCTGCTTTCACAGCTGCTGATGCTTCTGACTCCAACCCCAGGTCTAATGCATTAAGAGATACTGACTACAAGAAAACTAATGTTAGATTGGTGTTATCAGGGTTTATTTAATGCAACATTACTTTCTTTACCTTGGAAAATGCTGTGCATGTATACTGCGATATAAGCACAATCCTACGTATTTTTAAAGCTTATATTGATGCACAAAATCTGAATGAAGATTTAAGTGAACGATGCAGATCATCTGAATTGGAGCTTATCATTGTTAAATACCCTGCTAAACAGATCAAATAGTAGATATCTGCACTGCTGGAGAATTTTCGCCTAGCTAATAAACCAACTTGTATATTCAAACAACAAACTGCAACATAAAATAAGCAAACAAATTGGATGTTAGGCCCAACTCTCTGAGCAACAAAATAAACACAACCCAGGTTGATATTAAGCCCTGTGTGAATGCAGCCGCTAGACTTTTGTCTCTGGTTAAGCAAATTCTGTAAACACAACCAGTAAGCGATGGGCGTAGTGGCTATAATCCCCTAGTTCACAACTCAAAGGAGGGGCTGGCCAAACATATTTGGTGTGGCTTCTTGTATTGTCTGAACTCAGTCATGGTTCTGGTATTCCTTACACAGAAGTCATTCTGCCTTGACCAATGAAAACTTTCTCAGAGAAAAGTGTGCCTCAAATAGCACATCTGAGACTTATATTTTGCAACTGACAAAGGGTGCAGCAATGCAACATTCTTAGATGAGAAACCTGGTAAGGAGATTAACATGACATAAAGTCGATACAATGTCCTAAATTGGGCAGCAGAATATAGTCTGAAAAAGTTTATTTCCCAAAGGGGAACATTATAGAAGTAGCCCTAATTCCTTACTCCCATAGAAGTCAAGCAGGTTTGATAGATGGCAGACACACAGCAGGGGTCAGGACCAATTTTACTAGTCCCAGGAAACCTGAGAATGAAGGTCTTCCATTTACAGGTAACGTATATAAAGTAACAAAATTTAGAATGATGTTATTTTACTACATTAAGGTTGATAAAATAAACAATATCCAGTTTCTCTTTGCCTAATAATGCACTGTATCAGCAATGGATTTTTTTTTTTAGGGAAATAAAAGTAATTCAAATGCTACTAGACCGTAACAAATACAACATTGTAGAAAGGCTTTCCAACCTGCTGAATCGCTGGAGGTGGAGTTGCGAGGCCCATGTCTGGAGAATCGATATCAAACAAGTCATTTGGACTAATTCCACTTTCACTTAAAGCTGTAAGCAAAAGATCTTGTCCTGGTTCCACCATTTCTGAAACAAGATGAAACAAATGACAGATAAGCTTTTTCCACGGGGACAGCTGCTTCTACTAAACCATTATTTCTTTTTTTTTTTCACTTCTAAAACGGCATCATGCTGCCTCCCGGTTGCCATCCCTTAAAAGCTCCCCCAACTTAGTTCAGAAGCACCTGAAACACGTGGCGGAAAGTTTTCGTTATTACATAAGGCTGAATGAAAACCAGATAGGACAACCATCTGTCTGAAATGTTATAGAACTTCCTGTTTGGGCAGGGGGTTGGACTAGAAGACCTCCGAGGCCCCTTCCAGTTCTGTTAAATCTCTTCTCCAAGACTTTCTCTAAAGAGAATATCCCATTAATGTTCAGAGCATAACAGCAGATAGGATCAGAGCCTGACAGTGCTGGAGAAGGTAACCCCTGAACCTAAGAATACCACAGACCCAGATTACCTTTAACTCTCAGGCAGCCATTAGCTACCCCACCAAAAATAGTTCGTTTTTATTTGTTTAAAAGATTTAGGAACTGCCCATCTGCCTCACAGAGGGAGTTCTGCTTTATCTTTTTTTTTCCTAGGTAAATTTTCCTTGATGGTTACTAGAAGGCAAACCATATCACATTAAACACTCTGCTGGAGCAGAGGGTGGTTTTTTGTTCTTTTTTTAATTGTCAATGTTCACATTAAGTTTAGTCCCTTTTCTCTGTGGTCAGCCAAGAAGACCGGAAGCCTCTGTCTTTGGCCCATGAGCCACCAGGAGTTACAAAACAAAAAACAGAAACAAAAAACAAAACAAAACCAAAAAAAAAAAAAAAAGGAACCATAATCTGTACTAGAAACCAACATACACAGTCCAATTTACAGCTTAAGCTTCTTTGATTATCTCCCTGTAGTGCATGTACCCTCAGTTTCCACCAGCTGGTGGGGGTGCGGGTGTCGTTCTCAAGCTTGATGCTGGCATGTAGATTTTTACACTCCCTTTCAATGGGTTGTATGAAACAAAAATCAGACATAAAGACACGTAGCAACTCAAAGTTCAAACTGCCCTGAGTCGCTAACCTAGCGGCCGGGGTAAAAATTCAAGACCTTCAAGAAATATGACCAGGCATGCTATCAAAACAAAAGGTTCTGGCATTCTACTGAAGATTGCAGTGATAGTCCTCAAGGTTTGAAGCTGAATTGGTTTCCAAACAATTAGCATTTGCTTTGTGAGACACAGATAACACTTTCCAAAACGGACAGAAAATTAGGCACCAGTCAATACAACCAACACAGCCTTTGCCTGGAAAAAAAAGCTTAATGAGCGTAGAATCAGCCAGACAGGCAGGCAGTTTGCTTGCCTGAGATCTTCTCAACTGTCCTTGTCTGGATGTAAAATCTAATCAGAGATAATCCCGAATAATGTCACAGAGTCTTGAAGGCTCTGAGATGCAACAGAACATAGTAACAAAGAAAATAAACTCTTTAAATCTCCCTAGGTGGCCCTTCCTGCCATGTGTTGTAGAAGATAAACTTCCGGATAGGGCTGGATCTAAGTGAACACTCAGACCCCACATTTGCCCCATAGATCAACCTAAATGAATCATGTTAGCAGCAGCAACCACATAGAAGAACCTCCAGGGCTGGAGAAGGGCAACCAATAGAGAGAGACCTGGAAACAATAGTCATTTCTCCTGAGCCAGCCAGGAGGAACAAACTGCGGGCCCCCTCCCCTTGTTTAGCAAAAAAAGGGGGAATCCATACTTGCCAGCCTTCCCACCCATCAAGATCCTACGGCTCCAGGCGTCTTTCCACCCAGCCCGTCTGAGAACAAAAAAAGCAGGAAAACAAGGGCTGGGAGAAGTAGGCACCCCCTGCGAGTGACGGCCAAAGGCGAAGTTTCCCAAGGATGCAGAGGGCCCACCCTACGTGCACACCAAGATCCTCCCCAGCCACCTTTGACCTTAAATCGCCAATACAAACACACAGAGTATAAATCAATGTATGTTATACAGTATGTGTATGCATATTTGGAGAAATTTCTATATACACACATATACCCGTATACACATGCTGTGTATGTTACATACAGCATGAGTGTGTGCATGTACATACATATATACGAACACAACGAACACAATACAGAAGCCTGATGATGGCAGATGAGATTCTGCCAAAAGGTTGCTACAACTTTAAAAGCACAACTAGAATGACGTGGGAAAATTACCCGAACAAAACTAAATAACATACATGTAAGTACCCACAAAAACTTAAAAAAACACACATATATACATATATATATAGAGAGAGAGAGACTATGTGAATGGGAGCTGGGGAGGGTTCCCACCCCTTCTTCCTACCAGGTACTCCCCCCCACCCGTGCAAGCTTCAAAGCAAACCTTTCACTTTCTTAAGCTGTCAAGACACACAAAGACACAAACACACACATATATACATGTATACCTACAAAGAAACCCATATACGCACTATTTAATATATAACATCAAACTGCACATGTATGCATGTGTAAATAGATAGGTGTAGAGAGAGAGATTTTCTACTGTATGTCAATAGAGGCCAGGTGGAGTCTCCTCACAAGGCTGCCTCTTTCTTAAACAGTCAAAATACACACACACACACACACACACACACAGAGTTTAATATGCAACACGCAATATTAAACTGCATGTGCATGTATGTCTGAACAGAGAGAATTTCTATTGGGAGCCAGGGAGGAATCTTCCCACAAGGCTGCTCCTTTCTTTCTTAAGAAAGTCGAACTACACGCACATTAAATTGTATATAAATTAATATGCAATATTAAACTATACGTGTATATATATGTGTGGATAGAGAGGCAGAATTTCTGTTAAGGGCCAGGGAGGCTCTCTGCAAAAGCTTCCAAGCAAGGCTGCCTCTTTCTTAAACAGTCAAAACACGAACACACACCTACACATATACAGTATTTAATATGTATAAGATTAAACTGCACATGTGTTTACATGTGTGTGGATAGAGAGAACTTCTACTAGGGTCTTTCTAACCCCCCCCCCCAAGGCTTCCAAGCGAGGCTGCCTCTTTCTCTCTCTTTCCTGGGGATGCAGCAGCGAAGCCAACCGGACCCTGCCGGGGCGACTGAGGCACGCAGAGGGGTGGCTGAGGGCGGCCGGGAAGGGGGTTAAAAGACCCCCCCTTAAAAAAAGGAGACCCGCTTTCTGCGGAGAAGCCCCCTCCCCGCGTCCCTGGGCCTAATGGAGACGCCGCCGCCACCTTGGAGACGGGAGACCGGCCCTACGAGCCCCCGCGGGGCGAGAGGAGCGGAGCCGCGCGGATGGGGCCGCTTCTTTTCTCCTCAGGCGGCAGCGACACGGACCGCGAAGCCGGGCGGGGGGACTCACTCTGGCCGCGTCGGGAGGGCCCCGCAGAGAAGGCTCCTGGTCGCCGTTTCCCTCCTTCCTCCTCCTCTTCTTCTTCCTCCGCCCTCGCCGCCGCCGCTGCTTCCTCCCCGCGGCCGTCTCCTCAGCAGCCGTCGCGCCCTCCGCCGCTTTCTAACGCGCCGCCGCCATCTTGGCCAGCGCGCCCTCCGCTCGCGCAGTCCCTCCCTCCCTCCCTCCCGCGGGCGGAGAGGAAGGGGGGGGTAAAAAGAGAGGACGAAAGGGAGGAGGTGCGCCTGCGCGAAGGGATTGGACGCCGGCGGGCGACGTTGACGCCGCCCCACGTGACCGCCTCGAGGCAGGGTCGCGCTTGGCCTCCTGTTGCCGGGCGAACCAGGCCCACGTGACCGTCGCGAGGCCTTCTTTTCTCTCCCCCCCCCTCCCGTCCCACACAAGCTCGAGGCGAAAGGGGGACGACGCTGCGTACGCGCGACGCAAGGACGCTTGCTCACGCCCTCCCTCCGCGATCAGGTGGTCTCGCCGGCTGGATCACGTGACGGCGCGCAGAAGCTGGTTCCTGAAGAAAAGGAGAGGGGAGGGGGGAAAAGGAAGGAGAGGAGGAGTAAAAAAAAAAAATGGAGGCACGCATGTCTTCCAGCGCCTCATCGCGCCTCATCCCGGTCGGATTCTGTGGTCGCTTCGTTCCCCTCGCAGGCGGAGCAGTTCGACGGCGATCGCGCTTCAAAGGCTCGAAAGTTGATCTAGGCCCGTCTTTTTTTTTTCCCTTTTCTGCCCCGTTGGGAGGGGCAAAGAGGAGGTCGAGGAGACGGCAGTTGAGAGTCACGTGACACGCCTTGTCCAAGATGGCGGCGCTGTACGTCGCCACGCAAGGAGGAGCGGCCGCAACGTCTCTCGGATCGCGAGAGGCCCTGGTGCATGACGGGGAAAAAGAAGATCCCGCGGACCAACAGCCCAGCCAGACAGCGCTGCGCATGCGCAGTAAAAAAAAAGCTGCAATTTTGCTAGCGCAGCACCGTTACTGGGGGTTATTTGGGGGGCTGAATTTACAGTATTTTTTTTTCTTTCTTTGTGTTGGGGGAAAAAAAGACAAAATGTGAGGCTTAAATAGCGATTATTTGAGGAGCAACTATAACTTCTATAAACCTTAACCCATCGAGGTCTCCAATAAAAGAGCCAGTGCAATACTGAATTTATTTATTGACATGGTCGGTTTATTTACGATGGGTTCCTGACATCCTACTTTTTGCAAGACAAAACGCCACCGGCAATCAACCGACAACCCCGCTTTGACGCTAAAAGAATGAATAAAACGCCGTTATTCTTCAAAAGCGAAGCAAGTGGCGGCTGAAACCGCAGGACGCCGCCGCCGCTGCTGCGAACAGATTCCCACGTTGCGCCTCTTGCAAGCGCCATCTAAGCTCCAGGCCGCCGTTCGCGACTTCAATCTGGGGCTGCGGCGGGGATGGAGCCGGGTATCCCGCGTGGAGCCGGCCTGTCCCGGCGGAGGCTGCCTTCCCCCACCTCCAAGCCGTAGACACGTGTCCAGGAATGACCCGATTCCCACAAGCCGTCGCTCCGGGAGGCGAGGAACGTGGCCTCACCCACGTGGCTTCTTCTTCGTCGGAGAAAAAAGGCGGAAGACAGGCGCGGCGCGCCTCCTCCAATCAGGCGCCGCCTCGCCGCCGCCCCGTCCAATCAGCGCCCGCCAAGCTCATTTTCAAACTCTTGCTTGCTCGGCCTTTAAGGAGTGCCAACCGGGAAGCGCCCTCCCGCCGCCCAATCCGGAGCTCGGAGGGGGCTTGAGTGGCAGGCCGAAGGGGGGCGTGGAGGGGTCTCTCCCCCCTTGAGAAAAGTCTTGGCAGCCGCTCGGGGACAGGAGGAGGAGGGGATCCTCCGGGAAGAAGCTGGGCTGTCACAGGAAGGAAAGCTCCCGAGGGTTCCTTTGGCAGGTTGGAGCATGGCGAAAGGTAATGCAGAGGGAGGTGGGGATGATGGGTTGAGGGGTCCTGATGAATGGGGAGGGGGCCTAGGAGCAAGGGTCTCCTGGGGAGGGCGCGATGGGAAAGGAGGATGATATGCACTGAAGTCCAAAACTAAAGCGGGGATGGCCCCTTTAAAGATCTGAGGACTTCAACTCCCAGAATTCCTGAGCCAGGGCTGTGTCCCAAGAATGACCTGAGGCTAGGGATTCTGGGAGTTGAAGTCCACAGGTGGGGGAAGACTTGCCCACCCCTGACCTGGATCAAGGGTCTTCAAAACTTGGCAAGTTTAAAACTTGTGGACTTCCAACTCCCAGAATTCCTGAGCTGACATGACTGGAGGGGGAATTCTGGGAGTTGGAAGTCCACAAGTCTTAAAGCTGCCAAGTTTGATGACGCCTGACCCGGATAGAGAGGTGGGGCAAGAGGGGGGGAAGTTGGGTTGGGTTAGAAGGCTGGATGCAAAGACCACCTTTAATCGCCTTCTCCCGCTATGGGGGGGGGGTCCTCAACTTTGGCCCCTTTGAAAGGGGGTGGACTTCAACTCCCAGAATGCCCCACCCAGCTACTGGAGAATCCTGGGAGTGGAAATCCACCCGTCTTCAAGGGGCCTATTGAAGAAGATGAGGATTCTTGTGAATGTGTGCAAAAGATGGAAAGAGTCCATTCTTGGAGATGGGGGCGGGGGGGTGTTCTGCGGCAGCTATGCCCATTTTATTTTATTTTTCTCATTTTTTGTCTTGGCTTCTCACGCTCAAGTCTCCTCTTAAGATTTCCTTGTGGTCTCCTCTCCCTAGCAACCGGATCCCACCCTAATTAGTTTTTCAAAAGCATCCAACGCCAGATACAAAGACCTAAGAAGGGGGGATTGCATGCCTGGGGCTCAGTCATTGCAATTTTTCAGCCTTCCTTTACAACTTCACCTTTGCAATAAACTTGCAGCAAAGGAGGAAATCTGACCTCAACGCCCCCACCCATGACCTCTTCAAGGCCCCCACCCAGTCCCCAGGGTCTGGCACCAGAAGACAATGAGTTCTAGTCACGCCTAGCCCAACCCACCTCACAGGGTGGTGGTTGTAGGGAAACAATATGTTTGCTGTCCTGGGTTGGGATGAATGGAGGGACGAGTGCAAGGTCAGAAGATGTGGAGATGATTGATTGATGTTGTTAGATGTTGATGTTGATAGGTAGGTGCTAGATAAATGATGGATTGATTGAGATAGGTAGATAGGAGGTAGATAGATATAGATAGATAGTTGGATAGCTGGATAGTTAGAGATGGATGGATGGATGGATGGATGGATAGATAGGAGGTAGATATAGTTGCTTGGATGGATGGATAGATAGATACATATTGATAGGTAGATTGATTGAGATTAGATAGATAGATAGATAGATAGATAGATAGATAGATAGATAGATAGATAGATAGATAGATATAGATATTGTTGGATGGATAGAAGTGGAGAGAGGTAGAGAGATGCTAGACAGACATAGATAGATAGATAGATAGATAGATAGATAGATAGATAGATAGATAGATGTAGTTGGATGGATAGATAGATAGAAGCGGAGAGAGGTAGAGAGATGCTAGACAGACAAGATAGATAGATAGATAGATAGATAGATAGATAGATAGATAGATAGATGTAGTTGGATGGATAGATAGATAGAAGCGGAGAGAGGTAGAGAGATGCTAGACAGACAAGATAGATAGATAGATAGATAGATAGTAGGTAGATATAGTTGCTTGGATGGATGGATAGATAGATACATGTTGATAGGTAGATGGATTGATTGAGATAGATAGGTAGATAGATAGATAGATAGATAGATAGATAGATAGATAGATGTAGTTGGATGGATGGATAAATAGAAGTGGAGAGAGGTAGAGAGGTGCTAGACAGACAAGATAGATAGATAGATAGATAGATAGATAGATAGATAGATAGATAGATAGATAGATAGATGGATGAAAGGGAAAGAAAAGAGAATCCCCTGGAGCTCCTTGTCTCCCCCTTGCAAAAGCAGAGGATCCCCGCCCACGCCGCCTTCCGGGATCTGCCAGCTCTCCCGCAGCGGGATCTCCCGGGGTGGGTGGGGAGCCGATCCGCTCCAGCTCCGAGAACGGGGCCGCCCTGCCCGGCGGGTGTCCGGGACGCGCCTCCTGGCGCTGGGGCCCCGCAGCCTTTTCGAGAGGCTCTCGGGGCGGGCAATAGCGGCGGCGGCGGCGGCGGCTCCTCCTCCGGCCGCCGCCGCCGCTCTGCCAGCTGTGCCCGCCGGGCCATGAGCGCGCGGGGCAGCGGCCGCTTCTCTCTCTCGCCCTGCGCAGGCCGGCGGAAGATGCCCCAGCCCAAGCCGGGAAGGGCGGCGGCGGCGGCGGACGAAGGCTCCGCAGGAGGAGGAGCAGGCGGCGGCGGCGGCGAAGGAGGAGACAAGCGGGAGCCGGCCCGGCCCAGGATGAACGGGGTAAGAGCCCAGATCGCCCGGCTCTCCTTCCCGGCCAGGAGCGCCCGGGCTGGGCAGCCGCCGTGCGCCCAGGGCGCAGCGCAAAGGCGAGAGCCGGGGAGGGCCGGCCCGCCTGCCTGCCTTCCGGGGCGCACGGCGGGATCGAGCCCCGGGGGTGGGTGGCAATGGGGAGGAGGAGGGTGGGTGGAGACCCTTGGCCGCTTCCCACCCACCCTCGCCCGGGGCTGGCCGGGAAAGGCAGCTCTGCAACAGGCACGGCTGGGGTTTCCCTCCTCCCGGCGGGCCAGCTGGCTGGGGAGAATGGGCTTTGTGGTCCCGCACCGGGGCGGGACAGCCTTTGCTGGTGGGCAGGCAGGAGGCGGGGAAGGGGTCCCCCTGGGAACCCCTTTTCTCCAGTGAACACATTTTTTGCTATATTACTATATTCTGTATTTAGGCTACATTTATTACTATATTTTGTATTTAGGCTATATTTTATTATGTGTTTATGCTATGTTTATATTTATATTTATTACTATATTCTGTATTTATCCTACTTTTACATTCTGCGTTTACACTATAATTACTATTGCCTGTATATCCTATCTACTATATTGTCTTCAATGCTATATTTACTCTAGCCCCTCTACAATATTTACTGCATCAGTATTTATGCTAATTTGCTATATGTTGTGTTTATGCTATAATTACTATATTCTGCATTGAAGCTATATTGACTATATCCTCTATGCCAGGGGTCTCCAACCGTGGCAACTTGAACACTTGTGGACTTCAACTCCCAGAATTCCCCAGCCAGCTGGCTGGGGAATTCTGGGAGTTGAAGTCCTCCAGGCTTAAAGTTGGCAAGGTTGGAGACTCCAACCTTGGTGTTTCTCCACCTTAGCAAAATGACGGACTTCAATTCCCAGAATCCATGCTGGCTGTGAATGGTGTTTTTTCGAAGGTGTGTGGACTTCAACTCCCAGAATTCCGTAGGAAAATGGATTTCAACTCCCAGAATTCTCTAGCCATAAGGAATTCTGGGAATTGAAGTCCATGCTTCTTAAAGATGCAGAGGTTGAGAAACTCTGGTTTCGGGCATCCTTTGAATTTAATCTACGTTCTGCGGCTCAACCCAGTTGTAGGAACTTAATCTCAGGTAGATTTATTATGCAGCAAATTCTCCTGAAGCCAACAACCGCGAATAAGGTCTGGTATTTTTCCAATCTCTCCCTTTTAGGAGAACATCTTCACTTGTCAAGCCAAAATCTACAGCTATGTGACTCCCAGTAAAATTTCCACCTCTCGGTCCCCGCTTCAACAGGAAAACTCCACCACGCACCCCGAGATAAAAGGACAACCCTGCAAACTCGAAACTTCCCCAAAACTGGATGGTAAGAATACCTTTCTCTCTTGGGAGTTGGCTGCGCACCCCGGCATACTTTCTAATTTTCTGAGGTGCGAAGGGGGAAAAAAATATAAGATCTCTTCTGCTAAGTTTCCTCTTCCTTTTCACCCCCAAATTGCAGACCGAGTTCAGGTAGGTGACTCGACCGCCAGCGTTGCAAAATCCGACAGCCAGAACAGCAAAGCCGTGGAATGTGAATCTTCAGCGTCTCCCTCCAGCCCGAATCCCGAACCGACGGAACCTCGGAAAGTCCCGCCGGCCAAATCGGATGAGGTCCCAACCCAAAAGCAAGCCCTGAACAAAGGAGGCAAAAAACCTGCATCCCGAAGGAAGTGAGTCCAACTTTTAAAGAGTGGGGAGGCTTTGGGGGTTAACTTAATTCTGAATTTTGCGAGCGTCCAGAGGCAACGAGAAAGCCTCAGTCCTTTCACATTGACCTGTTTGGTTTTTTCTCTCTCTCTCTCTCTCTCTCTCTCTCTCTCTCTCTCTCTCTCTCTCTCTCTCTCTCTCTCAGAGGCCAAGGAAAAACACCCCCAAACCGAAAAGTAACTGACTATTATCCAGTTAGAAGAAGTTCCAGAAAGAATAAAAAAGAATTACAGGTATGGGTCTCTCTTACAGCTTCCCTCTTACTGTTAACAAATGTGTTCCTTTTCAGGTCTATTAAAGAATGATACAAATTCCCAAATTGCCCCGAGTCTGACTTTGCCCTCGGTGATAAAGGAATAGCCAAGGATTTAAAAAAGAAGATAGGTTTCTCAAAATCTTACTATGCGCTGAAATGGACAAGCTAACTCTAGAAATGAGAAACAAAGGTGAATCAGCATAGTACGCAATTTGGGTTAAATTCTATCATTGGCGAGAGCAGAGAGGAAGGTCTTAAGTTGGGAAAGGAATTGTTGAAAGGGTATAGGATTGGATGAGATGGAAAGAAGACGAATGATGTTAGAAAATGTATTACATGAACGAACAGATGTATATATGTATATAGTTGAATAATTGTTTATAAGAATATATATATATATATATATATATATATATATATATATATGCGATATTGACCCAAAATCACGTCAAACTGGCTTCACCATGTTCAATGTTTTTACCTGTTTTGTTTAATAAAATGTTTTTAAAAAAAAAGATAGGTTTCTGTGAAATGGAATGAGCTGTTTTTAAAACAAAGAAAGCAACGTGTCGAGGATTTCTGTGCAGGATGTTCCTTCCAGTAACACTGGGTTTTAAAAATTTATATATTTTCCCGCCTTTATTACTTTTATAAATAACTCGACACAGTAAGCATACTAACATTCCCTCCTTCCTCCTTTTTTCCTCCATAACAATCCTGTAAGGTAGGTTGGGCAGAGAGAAGCCCAAAGTCACCCAGCCAGCTTTCATGGGCTAAGGCAGGACTAGAATTCACCGCCTCCTGGTGACGGGCCCAAGGATTCAGGATTACCAAACTAGGCATAACTAGGTGATTTCTGTACCTTGGGCAGCCTAACATACAGACAAACTTGAAATTTGTAGCAATGACTCCCCGCATTGTCTTCTATCTCATAGACGGAGGAGAAGAAACGGATAGATGAGTTAATCAAGAGTGGCAAAGAAGATGGGATGAAGGTAAATTTATATTTCATAGATCGCATTTAGAATTTATCGGCCATCGCTGGTGGCCTACAATGGGCCATGTGCAAAGAGATGTAAAAACTTAAAAGCTGTGTTATAAATATCATAAAAAGCAGTTAAAAGCAATTGAAATACGGTAATTGAAATTCGGAAATAAAACGCAGTTTTAACTGTTTTCAGTGGAACCAGGATGTTTACAAATCGACTTTCGCCCTTTTGATCGTTACATCGAACGAAGTGCAAAGAACTGCCCACCCCCCCACCCCAAAAAAGGATTTCCCTGATGAATAATTTTTTTTGCTTTCTCCCACAGATAGATTTTATTGACGGTAAAGGCCGGGGTGTCATTGCAACCAGGCATTTTAACAGGGGTGAATTTGTGGTCGAATATCATGGAGACCTCATTGAAATTATGGACGCAAAGAAACGGGAAGCGGCTTATGCCCAGGACCCATCAACGGGCTGTTATATGTACTATTTCCAATACTTGAGTAAGACTTTCTGGTAAGAGTCCTTCTCCCTCTCTCCTTCCTTCCTATCCTGCTCCGAAAACCATTTTTCCCCCTTAAAATGAGAAAACAACCCTAATAAAAGAAGTAAAACCAAGAGTAAGAGAAGCAATCGAGAGATGTTTGAAACCAGAGATTCAAAAGCCTGACGTGTTATGCAGTCCGTTGTGTTACATTCAACAAACCACGGTTTACGATAGCGTTTCTCAACCTTGCAAACTTGAAGATGGGTGGACTTCAACTCCCAGAAATTCCCGGGGTCTGGCTTCTCTAGAGCCCGCACACACTATGGTTTCTGGAGCTCAGATGATGTGTGGACTTCAACTTTTATGAAGTGGGGGTTTAAACTCCCAGAATTCCTTAGGGTCCGGCTTCTCTAGAGCCCAGACTCTATGGTAGATGGGACTCCGATGATGTGTGGAGATGGACGGACTTCAACTCCCACAATTCCCCAGCCAGCAAGTCCGGTCAGGGGGGATTCTGGGAGTTGAAGTCCGCCCATCTTCAACCTGGTTTAGAACAATTGCTTACTTTACAAATCCAAACTGCTTGCCAGCACAATAGGGAACCGGGTTTTTTTCCCTACTAAAATACCTCTTTTAGCGGTTTTTGTCAACATGACCGGGCCAGAGAAATCAGGCCTTCCTGAGTTTTCTTCTTCTTCTCTCTTCCCTTGAAATCCACCCCTCAGCGTCGATGCCACGAAAGAGACAAACCGCCTGGGACGTTTGGTCAATCACAGCAAGTGTGGGAATTGCCAGACGAAGCTCCACGACATCAGTGGCGTCCCCCACCTCATACTGGTGGCCTCCCGGGACATCAGAGCTGGTGAGGAGTTGCTGTACGATTACGGGGATCGGAGCAAAGCTTCTTTGGAGGCCCACCCCTGGTTGAAACACTAAGAGGATCCCTTGCACGAGAGTAAGCACTGAGTTTTCCTTCAAAAGGACTCCTTGGCAGCTCTTAGGGGATGCCTTCGTGGCTAGCTGAAACGCCAGCAGGGATGATGTAGTCTTCACCTGAACAGACTTAAATATGAAAGGCCTGATTTTATTATTATAGTTATTTCTATTTTTCCTCCTCCTCCCCTTCCTCCTTCTTCCTCCTCTTCCTCTTCTCCTTTTTCTCCTTCCCATCCCCTCTACTTATCCTTCCATCCTTCTCATCTTCCTCCCATCCTCTTCCCCCTCCTTCCTCCTCCTCTCTTTCTTTCTTCTTCTTCTCTCTCCTTTCTTCCACATCGGCTTCGCAGAGATCCCTGCTTCGACTCGTTCTTCCTGTCTGCATGGAAATCTCTGAAACGTTCGGATTTCTTACAGATACTTTTTTTTTTAACCGATGCAACACTTTAAATCTTGAAACTTAATCGAAGAAAGAGTGAAGAACGGATTTTGTGAAGGAAACCTGGTCTCCTTTTCTTAGCCAGGTACCAGCGAAAGCCGGACGAGAACAATTGAAGGACCGCCTAAGCTTCCCTTAGAGGTCTTTGTCCAGGATTATCACCTCCGCTTTGCAGGCTGCAGCTCAAAAACCTGGAGAAGATCATGTCTCTGTTAAACAGCCAGGAGATGAGGAACTCTGCTTCCTGAGAGCAGTTGGAAGAACGCTGCAAAAAATACGTCTTTTCAAAGCAGCCCGTTTGAAAGAGGAAGAAAATTGGAAACTGGTTTTAACTTCTGCGGAGAATCACTGGATTTGTCGTCAAGAAGGAAGTACAGAGGTTGCAGTGTGGAGACCAGGGTCGCCTTGTCTTTCAAGAACCCTGTTCCTTGTGTGACAGCGGGGAATCTGGCTCTGTTTGTGTGTGTGTGTGTGTGTGTGTGCGCGCGCGCTGTCCGCCGTTTTATCTTTTTTGCTATTGTGAGCCATCCAAAAATCGCCACCGGCGAGCGGAGGAAGGAAGCGGAACCGAGCCAGGGAGGCGAGGTGGGGACATAACTGGCTCCAAACAGCATGCTTGCTTTTGCAATTTCCTCAGCTGGGAGAAGAGGCCAGCCGTTTGAACACGGTTGTTTTGATTCTTGGTGCTTTCTGGGGGGGGCCCAAACTCTTCTCCCCAGGTTTGCAAAGTAGGTCGCTTGGGTATCGGTTGAGAAGCGCGTTGCTTGGAAAACCAACAGAGGAGTTGAGCTGTGCTCTGTATTTGCTCCCTTCTGTCTCTCTCTCTCTCTCTTTTTTGGGGAAAGGAAGGAAGGGGGAAAAACGGCTTTTAATGGAATTTGGGAGGGGGGGCTTGTTCTTAAACGGGGACTTTTAGCAACCGAGGGTTTTAGGATGAAATGAGAAACTTCCCGCATCAACTATTTGGATGGAGGTTTATTCAACTCGGCGTTCCCCAACGTGTGGAAACAGGCAAAAGTGGATCAGAGCGAAGGGAATGGAGGAGCGCGCTGGGACTGCATTTCCCAGAATTCTCTCCCGGAAAGGGTGGGTTGGGACTACATGTCCCAGAATTCTGAGCTCTCATCCTGGGGGTGGGGTGGGGGGAGCTGCAGTAAAGCACTTTGTGGGGAAGAGAATTCTGAAATGCGTAAGAATGAGGAGGCAGAATCGAGGAATGTGCTTTCCAAGTTTTAACTTTCTGCCTGAAATTCACGTATGCCATTTATTTTTCCACCACCCCGCGCCTACCAGGTGCTTTCCAGAGAGGTGGGGATGGCACACCTGGCCGGGAATCCTGGGAAATGTAGTCCCAGCTGAGCGTCACACTCTTGCAGGGCAAGAGAGAGAGGGCCATTTCAATAAAGCTCGATACGCTGATGCTGGCGCTACAAAAATTGGGGACCCAAGGGCGATGTTGTGGGTTTTTTAAAAAAAATGATGAAAAAGGAATGACCTGAAGAAAATTATTTCTCTGTACGAGAAGATAAATAAAGTGAACTATTTATTAAAAGCAAAGGCCTTTTGTGTCTGACTAGAGGCCTCAATTGTTCATACGAACCAGTGTGGGGTGGTTTTCTTGTATTTCTTTTTTTCAAATCATGGTTTCTCTCTTCTTGTGAATCCCTGGCTTTCCTATCAAATGAACTCTGTAACAAAACTATTGTTTGTTCTGTCTTAAACCACATTCCTCTTAGATATTATAAACGCTCTAAACTGGGACTGAAAGCTCTGGATAGACAAGAGCGAACAGTTCTTTAATTTCTATTATATGAGGTGCATTTCAAATTAAAATTTAACTGGGAAAAAAGAAACAAAACTCGGGAAGTCATGTTTGCAAAGATCATTTCAAGGATTCTAGAAACTCTGTGACACTTTATTCTGCTGGCTGCAGACATATAAACATTTCCAGTAAAAATTTAACGTGGCAAAAGTATTATCAGAACATCCACCTTAAAAGTCCCGTAGATTTGGAGAAAGCCACAGGTTGAAAAAGCTTTATGCCAACAAGAAGATAACCGATTGGGATAAAACCAGAGGTTGAAGCCTCCACCAGCCGCAACGAATCGCGAAACAGTCTTCAAGTATTGCAACCCCAGTTTTTAAAATTTGACTTTCCAGTTTGGGACATCCCAGGGCAGACATAGTTCATCGTAACTTTTTAAAGGCAAACCTGCAATTGAAGGGAGGAGTTAGTGTGCGTATGAGTGGCAGGAACAGATTCTGAATTCCTAAAGATTAAACCAAGTGTAAAAGTCAAAAATCACTTCCAAGGAATTCTCTGCACTAGCCAATATTTTGAACACTGAATACCTGGAGCGTTTATCAATCCAAATACTGAAAATTACAGGCATTTTTCTGAAGGTCTTATTAAAGGAAAGAATAATCAGTGAAAGGTAGATTTTTATTTCTGCTTAGTGTGGATAAATTGAGTCTCCGGGGACTTGAAGGTAGAGGAGATTGGCTAAGGACGCCTACAATTTGAAATAATGTGGACTTCAACTCCCAGAATTCCCCTGCAAATACGAAATCTGAGGACTTGTACCTGTCCCACTGTCTAAAAGGCCTTGCTTAATTTTATTCAGGATGTGGGCCACTCATCTGTTGTTTTAGCTGCTCCCTGATTCTCCAGAGAACTGGTGATAAAGAAGAATGACCTAGATCAATGTGGACTTTAACTCCCAGAATTCCCCAGCCAGCTGGCTAGGGAATTCTGGGACTTGAAGTCCAGACATCTTTTTTTTAAATAAACTTTATTAGTCTTTTATATCTTTTAAAAACAAAAAGATAATCATTGCATTAACAGTTCTGTGACATCAATCTCATACAATTCTATCCTTTGTGCATATATTTACAAATATATATATAATTTGTGCAAATATATACATTTAATCTATAAATTGCTTATCTTAAATTCCTTCATGTTTTTGAAGTCCAGACATCTTAAAAAGCTGCTACGAGGTTGAAAAACTCTGGCTTAGACTGAAATCTTGTCCCTTGTTTTAAAGACCTTGATTTTAATCTCAGCTAGTGGGGGCAATTCCTGCAAGGTTTTATCTGGCCGGTGACCCTTCTCAAAGGAGGAATCTAAGTTACTCACCATTGCTTGATTGTAGTTTTCTCTTTAAATCGAGCAGAGCCAGAGGGCGTGCCCACCGTCGTTTCTCTTTGCGTGGGACTGTCCTTTTCCTGCTTCTGAGAAATATAACCACTAGGCAGTAGAGGAAAAGAAAAAACACAAGCTGTTTATTGCAATCCGCTTACACGCCAAACCCCCACACGCCACCTCACGTGTGCTGTGGTTTTGCACAACACGCTGACTCACAAAGAGCAAGCTGCCTTTATCCCAGGGTGTAGGGCCAACCCACACTCTCCATTTATGGTTTAATGTAGGATAAAGCAGCCTGACCATATGGGGTTAATTGGGTAAATCATGGTCTGGTTAACTCTTGGGCTTTAGCAACCATTGCTGGTCTTCGTTTTTCCATGTTCGTGGTCTCTTTACAAGGCCCCTGTGCACCTTGTAAAAGGTTTTATTCTAGTAAATAATAAAATAGGTAAGATCTATATGAATGGCCCCTGGAATGAGGAATTTAACAGAATAACAGAGCTGGAAGGGACCTTGGAGATCTTCTAGTCCAACCCCTCTGCACAAGCAGGAGAGCCTATACCAGTGGTGGCTAACCTTTTTGGGGCTCCTGTGCCAAAAATTGTGTGCACGCCAGCGCACTCGCATTGCCAGCACCCAGAATGCAATGCACACACACCCTGCGCATGCACGCGCAACCCCCCCGTCCCGCCACCTCCTTACCTGCACTGTGCCTCACAGCTGATTTTTCGGCTAGTATGAAGCCTTTTTCGGCCTCCCAGAGGCTTGGAAAAACCTTCTGCAAGGCATTTCAGGACAAATTATAGCCCCGTTTCGTCACTTCCGGTATTACAGCAAGGGTCTTCAAACTTGGCAAGTTTTAAGCCTTGTGGGCTCCAACTCCCAAAATTCCTGAGCTGACATGACTGGAGGAGGAATTCTGGGAGTTGAAGTCCACAAGTCTTAAAGCTGTCAAGTTTGAAGGCCCCTGGATTAATGGATACCATGGACCTGAAGTAAGTCCTGGTTTCCTCACAAACCCAGAAGGCTGCAGTTCCCAGTCCGTTGCAATGAAAAATTGCACTTTTTCGTACCTCTTGTAACCCTCCAACTCTTCCTGAGCAAAGAGAAGCTGGGCTTTTAGGTGATTGCGCTCCTGAAGAACATCTTTGAGCTCCTGTAGCGTGAAACGGGGACGGTTCACGTCCGTGAGGTCCACAATCATTTTGTTGGGGCCCGGATTGACCTACGAGAGGAGAGAACAGTGAAATGGAACCCAATAGAAACGGGGCTCTTAAGCAGGATGCAATCAGCTTCCCCAAACCCAGTGTCATACCCTTGGTAGAGTCAGACTCTTGAGGGAGAGAAGGAACAGCCAACAGGGAGTGAAGGTGTGGCTCTGGAGGTTGTGGAGGAGGCTGGGGAAGGGCAGAGGCCGGCTGGGCAGAGGACTCAGGCCCATCCCCTCTTCATCCTAGGACACGCAGGGAGGAGCGGATAAGGAAACAACTTGGCTTATGAGAGAGGAAGCGGCCATGATCCCCTCATTAATTGCAGCTGGGGAGAATAGTAGACAAGCGGGATGGTTACAACACAGCGTTGCCAGAAGCAAAGAGTGTGTTATTTTGGGCTGAAGTTATCTTGGTTGGCGTCCTTCCAACAGACTGTGCCTTGTTATCTCCTTGAAGTTGGTAATTACTCCTCCTGTTCCATCGTGGAAATTCCTTCAATGTAGTTTGTTTGGTATTTCATTTCACCTCTATCTGCTCATTAAGTTCAGACTGTATTGCTTTCTCTTGAAGACTATTTTTGAGTACGTTTTATCTCCAACGGAGAATTATTAAACAGTGGGGCCAAGTTGGAGGCATTAAAGGATATTTATTTACGCTTTGGATTTTGTTACATTTGTGTTACTCTCTGGGTCATCACACCTGGAAAGGCACCTGACAATTCCTTCAAGCACACTTGTTTAGCATTCCTCACCTCTAGACAGAATCTTGCCAAACTACAGCAAATGACCAACCACCTAAAGCATAAACAGGCTGTCCTCGACTTACAACCATTGGTTTAATGATTTATTTGAAGTTACAAACAAAACTTATGACCAGCCCTTCTCCTTACATCCATTAAAGCATCCTCACAGTCACGTGATCAAAATTCAGGTGCTTCGCACACCTGGCAAGGTATTCATGAAGGTTGCAGCATTCCTGAGCTCACGTGATTGCCGTTTGCCACCTTTCCAGCTGATCTCTGAAAAGTAAAGGCAACGGAGGAAGCCGGATTCATCGAACAACTGCAGGATTCACTTAACGACCGCAGCAAATAAAGGTTGTGAAATCAGGCACAATTCACTTAATAATCACCTTGCTTAGCGACAATTCTTGTCCCAACTGTGGTTGTAAGTCGAAGTCTATCTGTATACTCTGGGAACTGTTAAGCAGGAGCTGTCTTCACCCACTTTCTCGCACACAAACTATCTGAGCTGAGTTGCCTCTTGCTCCTCTGGAAGGCAGCCCCTCCCTGCTGGGAATCCAGGCTACATTCCACCACAGAGGGTGAGCTAAGAGGGGGCCATGTGAAACATGGCAGAGAGGTAAGGAAAAAAATAAATAAAAAAATTGCATTCTATCAAAAAAACAAAAATCCAGCAGGATTTGGGGCCAGTTGCGCTGATGAGGTGTGGCTGGAAATACACAGCAAAACACCTGCAAACTTCAAGATGCACTTAAGGCAGATCTTGAAGTTAAAAAAAACAACCACCCCAAATTAAATTGAAATAATGGAAAGTGATAGTTGCGGAAGCTAAAAAGCACCAGGTAATTTATAGTTATAGTGACTGGGTGGAAAGTTGAAACCTAACCGAACTTCTCTTTTCTCTGCATCCTCCCTTTCCTAAATCAGAACTTTCCACCCAGCGGCCTTGTGACTGACGCACATCAACAGCTGGCAAGCTTTTTCATCAAACCACGCCAAAGGCAGCCATAACTGACCCTACCTTGGAGAGAAATAGGGTGCCCCCAGGCAGCTGATTCTGAGCTATCTAGATCAGGGATCCACAAACTTGGCCACTTTAAGACCGCTAGACTTCAACTCCCAGAATCCCCCAGCCAGCCGTGTCTATTTTTCTCTCTCTCTTAATCTCCTAAAGTGGAGAGAGATTGCAGAGGAAGGGATTACAAAGAGAGTCAGCTATGCTGGCTGGAGAATTCCACAAGTCTTAAAAGTGGCCAAGTTTGGGGGAATCCCTAATCTAGAGAAATGGACCAAGCAACGGTCTCCAAAATTTGGCAATTTGTGGATTTCAACTCCCAGAATTCCTCAGCCAGCTATCAACCTATACCGGCCAAGAAATTCTGGGAATTGAAGTCCACGAATTTTAAAGTCGACAAGTTTTGAGAGAGCCTGCTGCAAAGAAACCAGATTTTAGAGAATTCTCGGAGTTGAGGTCCACAAATCTTAAAGTTGCCAAGATTGGAGACCCCCTAATGCTCTAATGAAGGCCAGATCCTCAGAAATTCTGGGAGTTGAAGTCCACAAGTCTTCAAGTCCACAAGTTTAGGGAGAGCCCTTTTCTGGAGAAGCCAGGGAATTCTGGGCATTGAAGTCCACCCGTCTTAAACTTGCCCAGGTTAAGCATCTCTGCCCTACATCTTTAGAATAGAGTAACAACAGTTGGAAGGGACCTTTGGAGGTCTTCTAGTCCAACCCCCTGCCGAGGCAGGAAACCCTACACACACCACTTCAGACAAAAGGTTATCCAACATCTTTTTAAAGAACTTCCAGTGTTGGAGCATTCGCAACTTCTGGTGGCAAGTTGTTCCACCGATTAATTGTTCTCACTGTCTGGAAATTCCTCTTTATTTCTAGGTTGCTTCTCTCCTTGATTAATTTCCACCCATTGCTTCTTGTCCTGCCTTCAGGTGCTTTGCAGAATAGCTTGACTCCCTCTTCTTTGGGGCAGCCCCTGATATATTGAAAGACTGCTACCATGTCTCCCTTAGTCCTTCTCTTCAACGGACTAGACATCCTAACACCTCCCCAACTCGGACCTGAAGCGGGTGAAACCACAGGACCACAGTCTAGAGATCCACCGACAGATCTCCTCTCCATCACCCGCCCACCCACCCACCGAACCCCTTCCCGCTTACCTCTCCGGCGGTGCCAGATGTCACCTGCTGCCGCAGATCCTCCAGCTCCCTTTTCAAACTGTCCCTTTCCAGCTTGAGGGCTTCCATGGCCAGGTGGCTCTCGCTCACCAGCGCTTCCAACATCTCCAGAATGCTGACCACCCTGAACTGCAAGCGGGCTACCCTGGCGGGCATCTCTGCCTGGGGTTCGGTGCCGAGGGTGTGCAGCTCCCTTCCCAGGATGTAGGAGATGTCGTAGACATCTTCGGCCGTCAGATGGAAGGGGCTTTTGCCGAAAGGACCCTCTGATGCGCTGTGGTTGCTTCCTCCTCTTCCTCCTCCTTCTTCCTCTTCCTCCTCCTCCTCTCCTTCACAGTGCTGCGGCTGGGCTTGCATCCTGGAAAGGGTCACAAAAAGAGGCCCCACTGAGACATGATGGGAAAACGCTTCCTTCTTTCTTCAAAGTTTCAGCTCGGGCCAAACCTCTCCAAACTGCTCTTGAGAGCTTGCAGAGTCCAATCAAAAGCGGGCAGGCGGGCAGGAGGGTGGAAGGGGTGTGTGTGTGTGTGTGTGAAAGCAAAAGAGTGGGGGAGAGATGTAACCATGGAGATGGTGGGGAAGGCGTGGAGAAAGCCGACTTCCCCCTGCATGCCTTCAGAAAGTAGAAGCTGGTTTTCTCTTCCCTTCCTGGCTGTTTGGTTACCACAGAGTCTTCTTCCCCCAGCCAGTCAAAACAAATAAGAGATTCCACCCAGATTTAACGCCAACGATCTCTTTCCCCGCCTGGGCCTCAGCATTCCTCCCCTGTAAAATGGGCCCACGAGGCTGGCTCTCCAAGGACTGCCCTTTTTGTCTCCTTCCTGCTTTGAGCCCCTGCAAAGTTCACCCCTCCCACTGCCAGCAAAACGGTATTTAATTTCATTGAACGAGGCGCAATGACAAAGGAAACTAAACTAAAAAAACTAAATAGATTCCACCCTGAGCCTTTATTGCCTCTCTCTCTCTCTCTCTCTCTCTCTGCCTCAACATTCCTCCCCTTTACAATGGGCCCATAGGAGCAGCTCCCCCTGGACTGGCTGGCTCTTCAAGGCCTGTTGTTTGGCTTTAAACCTCTTTCCCCCTCCTGCCTTCGCAGACACGAATTTCATGCTCATCCTCCATTTGCCTGTCTTTCCTGGGCCTCAGTATTCCTCCCCTGTAAAATAAGCCCATAGAACCCATTTTTCCCCCCATTGGACTAACGTTTCGCATTAATTCTACTGGCCTTCGGGTGCTTTGGAAAATAGCTTGACCCCTTCCTCCTCCTCTCTGTGGCAGCCCCTCAAATATTGGAAGACCGCTATCCTGTCTCCCCTGGTCCTTCTCTTCCCTAGACTAGCCAGGCCCAGTTCCTGCAACCATTCATCGTATGTTTTAGCCTCCAGTCCCCTCATCCTCCTGGTTGCTCTTCTCTGCACTCTTTCTAGAGCCTCAACATCTTTTTTATAAGTGTGGTGACCAAAACTGGATGCAGTACTCTAGGTGTGGCCTTACTAAGGCTTTACAGAGTGGTATTAGTACCTCCCCTGATCTCGATTGTATCCCTCTGTTAATACAATTTAGGATTGCATTGGCCTTTTCGACTGCTGCTGCACACTGCTGGCTCCTATTTCTCTTCTTAAAAGCTTCCAGTTTCCCCCCTCTCTGCCTTGTTGGCTAGGCAGAAGGTGGGAAAACACTGGATTTGGGATCAGGGAGAAAGACTTTTCAGCTTTTTTTTCTATTTAAACGGACGTATTATTATGTTTTGTACATTTTTACAATTTTGCATTCGACTCGAGGGCGGGGCCCAAACGCCTTGCTAGAGATGCTCCCGCCGCCAGAGGGCGCTGGTGCGGACTGTAAACCTTGGAGAAGGCCAACGAGTCTTCTTTTCCCCACTGGCCGATTCGCCCACGCTTGTTGGCCTTTAGCAAAGGGTGGGATTTGTTTTTATTTTAATTCTCTCTTTAAAAAAAAAAGACCTTGAGTTTAAAAAGCAACCTTCGTATTGCCAGACCCCTCTTCTATGAGGGGGAAAAAAAAAAAGAAAAATCTCTTTCTTGACGAATCTGCCCAGGTGGAAACGAAGTTAGATCCCTCTTCCAGGTTTCTTGCAGGCAGAAGTGAGTCTGTTTAGTTCTTGCAAAGTCACAATTTGGGGGGAGGGTCGTGGGGGGAATATTGGGGGCGGGGCGGGACGGGGGGGAGGGGGAAGCATTGATTAGAGGGTCACAGAAGGGCGGGGGGAGGGGAGGGGGTACAAGCCCTGATTGGAGAGGGCATGCATTGGGTTCTGCAGGGAGCATGGAAGGCAGGAAATGGGGATTGCCAACTGACCGGGTTGCCAACGTACCAGGGAAGCCCAGAATGCTGGGCTTTCAAGACCTGTGAGTAACCAATAAAGGTGCATATTTGCTGCTCAGGGTTGAACTTGGGGGTGCGGGGGGGTCCCTGGTGCTCACTGAGCTTGGTGGTTTTCTTGCAGGCGTTTCATGACCCTACTAGGTAACATCATCAGTACTAAAGGGAGTGGGGTGAGGAAGGACAGGAAGGAAGGAAAGAAGGAAGGAAGGGAGAGGCAGAGGAAGGACTGAGGAGTCCTGGGTGCTCTTTGAACTTGGTTGTTTTCTTGCAGGTGTTTCATGACCCAACTAGGTACCATCATCAGTGCTAAAGGGAGTGTGGTTTGCTCCCTGTTTATATACAAGCAGTAAACAACACTTTACCTAATCAAGAAATGAACAATACAGACAAGCAAACAGCCGAATCAAGAAGAAAACACCACTCCCACCAACACTGACATGGCAAGCCGCTTGTCTATAAACAGAGAGCAAATCCTCCTTCCTTCTAGCCCTGATGATGTTCCCTAGTTGGGTCATGAAATGTCTTCAAGAAAACAACCAAGCTCAGAGAGCACCAAGGATCCTTGTGAGTAAGCACAGAGTAAGTATGAAGCAAGCAGAGGAAGGCAGCTCCAGGATGGACCCACCCATTGCTACCTGTCTGCCCACATGGTTTAAAGAGAAGGAAGCCACTCACTTTCGTCTATCATGGTCAGTCGTGGTTACCCTGTATCTGTGGGGCACAAAAGGGGCAAAACTCACTTAATAAATACCTCATTTAGCAACATAAATTTTTATTCTCAATTGTGGTCGTAAATCAAGAGCCACCTGTGTTTTATTGTGGTTTAGTAACCTGGGTGAAACCTTCCTATATATTGCTAGTCTGCCTGTGATATGCCGTATGCTAAATAAATACATTTTCCTCCAGCAATGAACGAGTGGGTGCCCATCGCTAAGGAGTACGACCCCCTCAAAGCCGGAAGCATCGATGGCACCGATGAAGAGCCTCACGACCGGGCGGTCTGGAGGGCCATGACAGCCCGCTATGTCCCCAACAAAGCTGTTTCCGGAGACCCTCACCTGACCCTCTTCGTAGCCCGGCTCAACCTGCAAACCACGGAAGAGAAGTTAAAAGAGGTGTTCTCCCGGTACGGAGACATTCGGAAAATCCGCCTGGTTCGGGATCTGGTTACGGGTTTCTCCAAAGGCTACGCTTTTATCGAGTACAAAGAGGAACGGGCCCTGTTGAAAGCCCACCGCGACGCCAACAAGCTGATCATCGACCAGCGGGAAATCTTTGTCGACTTTGAGCTGGAAAGGACCCTCAAGGGGTGGATCCCCCGTAGGCTTGGAGGTGGTTTCGGAGGGAAGAAGGAATCGGGCCAGCTGCGGTTCGGAGGCCGAGACAGGCCTTTTAGGAAGCCCATCAACTTGCCTGCCATGAAGAACGATTTTTACAGCGAGGGGAAAAGGGAGCGGGCTTGGTCCCGGGGAGACTCGAGGGATCGGAAGGCCGGGGAACGAGATTACGAGCGAAGCCGGGAGCCCCGGCGATCGGAACGAGAACGGTCGTGGGGATACGGCAAGAGCGAGCGAGACCTGGAACACCGCGTAAGAGAAGACCGAGGAGGCAGAGCCACGGAAGGGAGGGAGCGGGAGAGGAAAGACCGGAACCGCGAGGCCAAAGACGGCAAGGGATGAAGGCCGCGCCACACCGATGGGACATTTCCTTCAAACGCTGCTCAGTTGAAGGAGGACATCAGAAGCATAGATCTTGCTTCTGAGCCAAGGTGGTTGGTCGTCTGGAACCAGCACAGACATTGTGGCAGGAATGGCAGCTTCCCAGCTGGAGAAGAGTGAATGTTGTGCCCTCGCTTGATCGTTGCGCCTGTGTCTTATTCCAAGATCTGCTGAACGACGGATCCCAAATTCTCAACATTGATACTACCGCCTGTTATAGCTGAAGTGCCAAAAAAGGAGAGAGAGATGGTTTAGGATTGCCACTCCCATCCCACATCCTTTAATTCTTGAAAAGGTCTGGATTAAACTAAGGCCTTGAAAGCTTCCTCAAGGCAGAAGGGTAGCTGTTGCCCTAAAACAAGGGTCTCCAAACTTGGCAAGTTGTGGACTTCAACTCCCAGAATTCCTGAGCTAACATGACTGGAGGAGGAATTCTGGGAGTTGAAGTCCACAAGTCTTAAAGGTGTCAAGTTTGGAGACCCCTGCAATAGATAAAGAGAGGTAGAATAAAGAAAGATAGAATAGATAGGGGGAGAGAGAGAAAAAGATAGAATAGATAGAGTAGATAAAGAGAGGTAGAATAGATAGATAAGAGTCGATCAAGGGTCTTCAAACTTGGCAAGTTTGTCCTGTGGGCTTCAACTCCCAGAATTCCTGAGCTGACATGACTGGAGGAGGAATTCTGGGAGTTGAAGTCCACAAGTCTTAAAGCTGTCAAGTTTGAAGACCCCTGTCCTAAAAAGTGAGGTGGGATTGAATTGTAGAGATGGGATGTGGGAGGACTCAGACCGAAAGACCATTTACCAGTCAAGTGAAATCACCCGGAGGCCTCTTGTTAATTCAGAAATAAGTTTATTTAGCATATTAAAAAGAATTCTACGGTTTGATATTGTTCTCTCTACTAGTCCCAGCCAAATCTTCTTTATTGCCTTTTAACTATCTAACACCCTGAATCTTGAATAAAAACTTAAGCGTCTTCTTTGCATATCCTGTGGTTGCATGATTGCTGTTATCCTAGAGAGCGTGGGTGTTGAAATTCGGCAACTGTGTTGAGACTTGTGTGGACTTCCAACTCCCAGAATTCCCCAGCCAGCATGGCTGGCTGGGGAATTCTAGGAATTGGAAGTCCACAGGTCTTAAAATTTGCCAAGTTTTTACACCCCTGCCCTAAACCTTCCCAGATAATTGTGTTAAGAGAGAATACAGAGGGCGGGGAATATTCAGTAAAGGGTTAACCCGTGAAGTGTGCAAAGCAACTTAAATTCATAAAGGGCTGTTTGGATGTGTTTAGAAGTGTCCTGAGCATTTCCTGTTGGTTGGGGAATTCTGGGAGTTGAAAGTCCACACCTTTTAAAGTGAAAAAAACACCGCTTCAGGTTGGGGGAATAAACCCCCCTTCAGTTTTTTTTTTCCCCCGTTGTCCCTCAATCTTCATATTTAATTCCAGCGATCGTGCACCACATTCAGACCCATTAAACCTCTTTGATCTCCTCCAGAAAGAGTGGAAAGGAACTTGTTCCAGAAACAGTTCCCAAAACTTGTCAAACTGAAGTCGGTGTGTTGGATTGAAGCGACTGCCTTCACACAGAAGGGCAGGGGTGAAATATTATTATTTTTTTTGCTGCTGCTGCTGCAAAGGTCGGTGAGAATCGTAATTAAAAGGGGGAAAAAAAAGGATTAAGATAGATTTCAGTTGTTCAGTTGCCATCCCATGTCAAGAGAATTCAGAGCAAAACACAAGGCAGCACGTTGCAGGCACTATAAATAAGCCACAAAATATGTCTCCTCCTGAATCTGTGTTTAAAGAGAGCAGCTCCCCCTTCTAGAAGTAATGCCAGAAGATTTCTGCAAAACTCTGCTTGAGATGTGGAGCAGGAAGTTTTAGCGGGCGGAAGCAAGAGGGGAACAAAATAATAATATATTGGTTTTTTTTTTTTTAAAAAAAATGCCCTTCAAATAAGGGTGTGTCTAAAGATCATCGGTCCTTAGCAGGGAATTTCTTCAGGAATGGCCCAGATCCTATTTTTTAAAAAATTTTTGAGGGGAAACGGATAAAGGGAAGCATTGGTGATGTGACGTTCACCCACAAGTCAGCAGAAGTCAGAAACGCTGGCATATTGCATTTGGCTTCCCAAATCCAGACTGCGATTCCATTGCTTGCAGGACGAATCTGGAGCGCTAATTCTGGTTTAATGCATCTTTTCCCCGCACCCTGAGCTGACAACAGCCTGGAAAGACGGGTAGAGTGGGTGGACCGGCGCCATTCGCCACCCGAGGGGCTTCTGTGTTCTGTGCTTCTGCGTTCGGCGCCTCGGTACAAGCGGGAGTTCTGGGTTTGGGTCACAGGTGCTGCAGAGCTTCTAAACCTTGTTCGGTGTAGACGTCGTCTTTGTTTCGGTCGGCCCACTCGCCGAAGGAGCCGTGGAAGGAGGAGTTTCGCTGGGTGGCTTGCAGGCGTCTCTTGTCGCGGGAGAAGAAGCTAAATCTGGCACAAGACAAGAAGACAAGGTGTGGGTTAGAGACCTGAAACCTCCTGGGATGGTTTACGGGGTGGGTGGCGTTATAGCAAGCTCTGTAAACAGGCTTTATTTTAACAGAGGGAGGTGGAAACGGGTGGAAAACTCTTGGAACAGGTGGTCCTTGACTTAAACCGTTTGTTTAGGTTTTCGTTTGAATTTACAGCAGCGTGACAGCCTTAAAGACGCATGGACTTCAACTCCCAGAGTTCCCCAGCCAGTATGGCAACATTAAGATTTCAACTCCCAGAACTGATTAGGGAATTCTGGGAGTTGCAAGTCCAGCCATCTTAAGATTGTTTTCCTAACTGGGGAATTCTGGGAGTTCAAGTCCACAAATGCTAAGATATTGACTAGGGAATTCTGGGAGTTGAAGTCCAGCCATCTTAAGATGCTGGCTGGGGAATTCTGGGAGTCTGGACTTTTGTCACCTTAAGATTGGTTTCCTAACTGGGGAATTCTGGGAGTTCAACTCCAGACATCTTAAAACTTCCCCAGGTTGAGAAAAACTAGAGAGAGGAAAGAAAGCATGGATTATAATGTTTATTCTCTTAAAAACATCCTAGTAACTGACGTGTTTCTCAGGATGATCTAGAGATAGAGAAAGCAATTGGGTGTTTTGTTTTTTTTTCCAATATTCTTATTATCGAAATGGCATTACCCTATAATTAACAACATGATCTAAAACAAGTTCTTGACTCCTGCCTGCTTAATGAGGCTGGCAGGTGGGTGGAACTCATCCTAACGCATCAACTGAAACCCGAGGCCGTCGCTGGTTCATTAGTAGCGCATAAACGCTTTCTGTCTGCTGCTAATTTGGGGGTGCAGTTAGAACTAAAAACAGAGCCACAGTCTGTAAGTGGGCGGGATTGAAAAGCGGCATTAATCCACGGGAACCATTAATATGCTGGCATATTAGGCTCTTAACACAATTAGAGGAACTGGTCTAAAGGACAAACACGGGGAAAGGCGCTCTCGGTCATGGGCCAAGCACCCCGCAGACGATCACAGAAGGTTTAAAAGCATTTTCAACATCGAGGGATGTTTATATGAACCAGGGGTCTCCAAACTTGACAGTTAAGACTTGTGGACTTCAACTTCCAGAATTCTTCCTCCTCCAGTCATGTTAGCTCAGGAATTCTGGGAGTTGAAGCTCACAAGTCTTAAACTTGCCAAGTTTGAAGGAGCCTTGATCTATCTATCTATCTATCTATCTATCTATCTATCTATCTATCTATCCATCCATCCATCCATCCATCCATCCATCCATCCTATCTCTCTCTATTCTACCTCTCTCTAGCCTACTATTCTATCTATCCTATCTTTCTCTCTCCCCCTCTATTCTCTCTTTCTATCTATTCTATCTTTCTCTCTCTCTCCTTCTATCTATTCTATCTCTATCTGTCTATTCCAGGGGTCTCTCCTCCTCCAGTCATGTTAGCTCAGGAATTCTGGGAGTTGAAATCCACAAGTCTTAAACTTGCCAGGTTTGAAGACCCTTGATATAAACATTCAAACTGCTGAGAAGAAAACATACATACATACATACATACATACATACATACATATATATATCACGTTAGCCCAGGATCATGGTTAATATGACTGCAGGGAGGCTGTGGTGGCCGTAAGAGCAAGGACTCTTGTTTTTCAGGACCGTTGTACCTGAACAGACGCTAAACGAACGGTCGTAAGTCAAGGACTACCTGTAGAAGGTAGGTTGAAGGGTCAGGGAAATTCACGGAGGGCCAGAGGGACCGAAGGACAGGCCAAAATTTGCACGATATTGTCTCGAGCATCTAAGTTGTTGCAACTGAGGCAGAAGTGCACTTAAAAACATTTCATCAGCGGCCACGCCGGGCACCCCAAGAGTGTTTTTAGCGCTCCCCGTTTTTCTCGTTTGGGGGGGTGTCGGGGTTTTTACGATCCCACAGTCAGCCAACGAGAACACAGCGTGAGTTAAAGGGGGTTAAACAGCGGCGGGTCATGCAAAAAAAAGAGGGCAAGGGAGCATACGAACTATAGCGAAGGCGGGGAAAAGGGGTATAAAAAAACCAAAAAAAAAAAATATTTCAAAATCCAGAGTCCCTACAAGAGACATAAGTCTTCTGATTGGCTGCAATGTGGGATCGTCCGGGATCAATCCGGCAGCAACCATGGGCATAACGGCGGTAAAGATCCTGGTTCGGAAAGGAACAGACAAGAGGAGGTCAGAGGGCTGAAGAAAGAAATGGAGATTACGGTATTCAAACACGGCAACGGAAAGAGATAAGTGGAGAAAGATGAGAGAGAGAGACAGACAGACAAATTGGAGGCTTGCAAAAAGAGCCGTAATTAGCTACGGTTGGCCTTGGTTGCGCGAAACAATAGAAACCAGGTTTGATGGCTTCGCTTGTAAGCCCAGTGAATGATGGCTTAGCGGTTTTTCTCAACCTAGACAACTTGAAGGAGAGGCGGACTGCAACTCCCAGCATTCAAGGTGACGAGGTTGGAATTAGAGAAACCACATTCACCCATCATGGCTTACTGCAACATCTCAGTCTGTGTTGGCCTAGAAAGAGTCCACATCCATGTTAAGACCTTTCCTGGGATCCAGGCAGCATGTCAGGATTCCGGCACTTAACCCCATTTAAATCACGAGTCTCAATCCAAATTTCCAAAGGATTTATTAGGAGTAAACATGCTGGCATTGCCTGGGTGTAGCTGACTCTAACATATCATTCATTGTCACCCTTGACCCTGGTTTCCCCCACCCCACCCCACCCCTTTGGGTGTATCGTAATTCATATTCTCCAATGGGACACATCCATAGCCAAGAATCATCAATCATGCTCTCCAGTTAGATATTTGCGTGGCAGAAACTTCAGTCGCCTAGTTACTATTTTTGAAAACATTTATGGAATGCACTTTTGGTTTCCAAGCTGCCGCACTGCTTCTCCCTTTCTCCCTTTCTGTTGGCAACTCTAAAAAGACCATAGGAATATTTTATGAGTTGACACAGCATCTGCTCCGTGGTGGGGAAAAATCCGGGTTAAGTCCTCGTCTTTATAACGGTTCGTTTAGTGACTGTAACAACGGTACTTGGAAAAAAAAAAAGGTGACTTATGGCCGTTTTTCACACCTCAAACACTGCCGCCTCCCCGTGGTCACATGATCAAAACCCAGCCAGTTGGCAACTGGTTCACATTTATGACAGGTGTGATCCCCTTTTGCGACCTTCTGATGAGCCAAATCTAGAGGGTAGCCCGAATCGCTTAAGAATTGTGGGACTAAAGTAACAACTGCACCAAAAAGTGCGTACAATGAGGCGAAACACGTTTAAATGAAATGTCTCGCTTTGCAACGGAGGGGCCAGGCTGAATTGTGGTCGTAAGTCGAAGACCACCTGTCCTGCCATAGCAGAAAGGAGCCAAAGCTGAAATCAGCAATTTTTTCTTTTTTTTTTTCCCCCACTCTGGCACAAAAGCCGCTTTGAAACGCTCAACGGCTATTCTTAGAGGCTACAAAAACAACACACACAGCTGTTTGTATTGTGCTTCCCCCAGCAGGTTGCGATGACGCCACCGGGCTAGTCTGCACGTTGCACACAAGCTACAAGCTCTTTCTAACCCTTTCTATCCCAGGGCAGTAACTCTTATTGAATAAAAAAAAAATTTTCTCCAGAAAAAAAGAAAGGAAAAATGCATTGGGCTTGCAGGTTGCTCTAAGATGTGGATATTTGGTATAATCCAGAGGTGGTATTCAGCAGGTTCAGACTAGTTCTGGAGAACCAGTAATGGAAATTTTGAGTAGTTTGGAGAACCGGTAAATACCAGCTCTGACTGGCCCCGCCGGCATCTATTCTCTGCCTCCCATTGAGTCCCAGCTGATCTGCTGGGTCTCCTTTGGTTGCCCTGCACAGGAGAACGGAGCTGGAAAGCAGGTTAGTGGGGTGGGGAGGGAAGGAGGACTTTGCGGTATGTCCTTCCCCTGCCACACCCACCAAGCCAAGCCACGCCCACAGAACTGGCAGTAAAAAAATTTGAATCCCACCACTGGTATAATCGCTGCGGTCTTAACCAGGAATGAGCCAAAACCATCGCAGGTTTCAAGAAATCATCTTTTTTTTAAAAAAAAAACCCAACTCTTCTTTGAGAAAGGGAGAAAAATACTCAGCAATAGGGAAAATGCATCTCAAAAGGCAGGTTGAGCCAGCTGTTTGTTTTGGAAGCATCATCAGGTATTGTAAGTGACGTCTTGAGCACAACAATTTGTCTGCCTCGTTGTTGTTCTTTTTAAAAAAACAGCCCAGAAAATTTCCCACAAATTCTACTTACAGCCGTTTGATGCCGGATTCTTGCTGAGTCAACGGTTTGGAATTAAGAATGGCCGGAGATTGAGCCGATCGCGTCTCTTCGTCCAATTCGTCGCTTTAAAAGCAGGGGAGGGGAAATACAGCATGATATTAGGAATATTTACACTGTCTACTGCCCAGGATGCCCAGAATGGGGAGTTGGGCACCCTTTGAAATCTCATTTCAAGCAAAAAAATGGAGAATTGAGACTTTTGAAGAAGGAGTGGAATAAAAAGAACACGAATTGGCCAGGGTTATTTCGTGCCCCCTTTCCTAATTCATGGTGAGCAAGCTTTAATCTTGAGTGGTTAATCTAACATTGGTTCCAGTCCATTGGAAAGGAAGTCTGGAGTCTAAATCTACAGGAGTGTTTCTCAACCTTGGTGGCTTTAAGTTGGGTGGACTTCAACTCCCAGAATTCCCCAGCCAGCATGGTTAAGATAGGAGGACTTCGGCTCCCAGAATTCCCCAGCCATCATGGTTAAGAACTTAAGATAAGGGGACTTCAACTCCCAGAATTCCCCAGCCAGCATGCTTTAAGATAGGGGGACTTCAACTCCCAGCATGCTTAAGATGGGTGGACTTCAATTTCTAGAATTCCCCTTGCTGGCTGGGGAATTCTGGGATTTGAAGTCCACCCATCTTAAAGTTACCAAGGTTGAGAAATCCTGTTCTAGAATATTATCCATCCTGTTGTCATTTCAGCTCTTCCAAATTGAGCAAGTTTCCACTTGGATCCCCAAAACGTAAGTCAGAACGACAACCGGACCCCCCCCGACCCCCCCGATCTTATCGAGAATAAATCTCGCTTCGCTCCAGGATCGGGCTGGGAAAGAGGAATAACTACCCACCTCTTGTAATACAGAAGCTCCTCTTGAAGCAGGAAAACCTTCGACTTCAGCTCGTTCCTCTCGTGCAATACGTCCCGGAGCTCTTGCAGAGTGAATCTGGGCCGATTGGGGTCTTTGAGATCCAGAGTGTTTTTCTCTGCTTCTGAGAGGAACTCCTCAGGGTTCTGGGGTTCTTCCAGCTGCAAAGGTTATTATTTAGGATTAATTTCATTCAGACTTAAGTTTAAACAGATGTTTTCAGAAGAAGAAGGGCGAAGTTTCCTGGGGCCCGGCAAAATTCCAAATTGTAAAATGAAACATGCACACGGTTCACAATCGTCGAGGACCATGACGAATTCACAAAAAGTACAGCTGGGTCCCCTCTTAGTGACTGCCTCATTTAGCGACAGTTCACAGGGACGGCATGGATGGAAAAGTAACATTAAGTGTCAGGGCTCCGGCACTTAACCCCATTTAAATCACAAGTCTCAATCCAAACTTCCAAAGGATTTATTAGGAGTAAACATGCCGGCATTGCCTGGGTGTATCGTAATTCATATTCTCCAATGGGACACATCCATAGCTCAGAGTCATCAATCATGTTCTCCAGTTAGAATTTTGCAGGGCAGAAACTTCAGTCGCCTAGTTACTATCTTTGAAAAACTATTTATGGAATGCAAACTGCTGCGCTGCTCTCTCCTCCCTTTCTGTTGGCAACTCTAAAAAGACTATAGAAGTATTTTATGAGTTGACATAAGACCAATCTTTGCACTGACAGCCCTTATAAGTTGGTAAAGCAAAGGAAAGTTGAAGGAAGATTGGAAGCAGTCATGGTTTCATTTAGCAACTATTTCACTTAACTGGTCCCCATTGTCGCTAAATGACGACTACCTGTAATTTAATTAGTTTAACTACTGAATGAGCCTGGTTATTTGGTGACTGGCCATTGCAGTATCTCCCAGGAATATTTTCCCCAATCTCTTAGTTTAATCTTTAGTCCTGGAACCTCTCTGGATGGTCTCCTATCCAAACGACACCATTAGGCCTGTCTTTGTTTAAATCTCCGGGCCCAAACAAAGTCAGCTAGAGGCTGTCATTTGCTGAGACGATGAATAGCTGATTGGAGTTGGATGGAAGAAATAAGATTATTCTTATTCCAATTTAAAAAGGATCCATTCCAGATTTTGCACGAGGAAAAATAAAGAGGGGAAAAGAAAGAAAGAAAGGCAATGGAAAAACGGAAGAACAGAAATAGATATTTCTACATCTCCCTTTGAAATGCATCCCCCGCTGCTTTGAAAACGCTGTCCCCAAAGTAAAAAATGCAGCAATTAATTCTTTGAGGTGACAAATTATTTGGTTATGTTATATTTTGTAGAGATCTGTGCCTATTCTATGGATATATCTCGGTGATTTGGGGGCGGCCTCATCGCTGTAACGCCAACTCCCCAATCAACAAAAGGAACAATTGTGCCTTCTTGGCAAAGCAAACGATCTCATTAAAACCCAAGAATGGTAGCCTTTTCCAGATAACACAACAAAAGAAGCAGTTGTGAGTTTTGCACTGCCGTCAAAAACCACCAAACTAGGGCGCCACGTACTTGGCACCTCGAGCGATGTCCGCAAACGCACATCCTGACCGCTGGCAAGAACGAACGGCCTCAAATCTGGACAAAGCATCTTTCTGTTTTCACCAGATCCAATATTTTGGAGCAGTGGGATACCTACAAAAAGTCTCATTTTGCCTTTTTTTGTTTTTAAAACCAGGCTCCTAGTCCTCATTTTTTTTCCACAGTCAGGCTGTCAGGGCTCTGGCATCCACCCCTATTCAAATCCTAAGTCTCTAGCCACATCTCTGAGTTTAAAGAAGATTTATTAGGAGTGAACATGCCGATGCTACCTGGGTGTAGCCGACTCTGAAACACATCATTCATTTCCTCCTTGACCCTGGTCTTCCCCCCCCAGCCCCTGGATGTATATTCTCCAATGGGACACATCCATAGCTTAGAGTCATCAATCATGCTCTCCAGTAATAATCTTGCGTGCCAGAAGCTTCGGTAGAAATTATCTAAGGAATGCACTTCTCCCACTCCCTCTCTGCTGGCAACTCTAAAAAACCAGAGAAATATTTTTGAGTTGACAGGACTCTTTATGAAAAAAAAGGCAATCCAGGTGTCTCCAAGGCCACAAAAACACAGAAGGTAAAACTCAAAAGTTGGTTGAAAAAAATCTATTGAATCCGCAGGTTGGTATTTTCGGTGACAAAAATTCGTCTTAAGAAACAATAGAAGTGGATCTTTTGTGTTTGAACCACAACGGTCTCCGGCAATATTTTAATTTTTTTTTTCTCGACAAGTGACCTACACATGCACAGATGTAGATGAAATATGAGCAATAATAAAATGTTACGTCTATGTTCTTCACATTTAGTCTAGTTTTTAAGCAGATGTAATTTATAAATGCATTATTCTGGTTTTAGCACTAAAAGGTGACTGTATGCATTGTGTTCTTCAGGACTGCATTGTATCAAATACTGAATAGATCATGTAATGCTAAGAAAATTGATGTACTATCCTGCAGATTTTTCAAGAATTTAAAATTGTTTTACTGCTTTTTATTGTTTTTAGTTTTGAATGATTTTTGTTGTGTTTTTATTGTGCACTGTTTTGTGTTTTTCACTTCATATTTCCCTTCCTTCCTTCCTTCCTTCCTTCCTTCCTTCCTTCCTTCCTTCCTTCCTTCCTTCCTTCCTCCCTCCCTCCCTCCCTCCCTTTCCTTCCTTCCTGCCTTCACTTACGATGGTTCCTCCTTTAGCAACCATTTGAAGGTTCAATGGCATGGGAAGCCGTGACTTATGACCAAGTCCTCACACTTTCAACCATCCCAACATCCTCACAATCACGGGAACACAACTCTGGCGTTTTGACAACTAGCATTTATTGACAAGGGTTGCATTGTCCTGGTGTGTGTGTTTGTGTGTGTGTAGCAAAAATCCACAGGGATCCCAGAATCGTTTAACAGTTGCACGATTCACTTAAAAGCCAAAAGATTCGCTTAACAACCTTGGCCAAAAAAAAAAGGGTCGTAAAATCAGACGCAGCTTATTGAACCAACTGCCTTTTTTGTTTAGCAACAGAAATTCTGTTCTGGTCGTAACACAAGGTCTTCCTGTATTTAGGTTTACTGCAAACTTTTGCATTTCCTGAGGTAAAAAAGAGAGAGCGGGCAGGATTGTAGACTCTGAATATGTTCAGCCCTGTCAAATGAGCTCCTGGAGTTTAAAAAAATTATGGCAAACAGGCCGGTGAGAGGGCAGGAGGACTCAGACAATCCTGGCCCTGAAGGCTTGTTCCATTTAAATCACTGAAACGCAGCCAAGGACGATCTTAAAATAAATCCTCGCCTCCCTTTGCTTCCAAGCGATAAAGGAAAGTCACAAATTGCAAAAGAGTAAAATAATTTGCCAGTCTCCTTGCTTAAATTAAGCTAAAAGTTGTCTCGGGCTGAGGGGGTGACTTCGAACCCAGACCTCTCTCATTTTGCTGAGGGAGGGAGCAGAGAACGCATCAGGAAAGTGAGATAAATTAGTAAATTTATTCATAGTTAAGGGTCATCAGTTCCTGGGGAGGCCATGAACCAATTGTCCCTGTCTAGCTAACCTGGACTGATCTTTTTTTAAAAAAAAAAGTGAAGCAGAATCGACTTGGATGGGGGACCACCAGGAGATCCCAGAATCGAGGGATTCAAGCAGCGGCTAAGATGATGGTTTGTGAGAAAATTGCACGCATCTGAGGATAGTTTGTGAAAAAATTGCACAGTTGCATCCCTGTAGGTCCGCGTTTCCCAACACCATAAAGATAGGCGGACTTCAACTCCCAGAAATCCCCAGGGCCTGGTCTTTCTAGAGAAGAGACTCTATGGTTGTGAGTTAACATGCTTTAAGTCAGTGTTTCTCAACCTGTGGGCAAGTTTAAGACGCTGGCTGGGGAATTCTGGGAATGGAAGTCCAGTCGTCTTTAGCCGGCTGGATGAAGGCTTCTGGGAATTGTAGTCCTCTCATCTCCAAACGGGCAAGATTTAAGGCAACTTTATCAAGTCGGAACCAAACACCCCAAGCAATTTAAACAAAAAACAAAAAAAGCTACTCCAAATTCCCAACCTACCTGTGCTTCTTCTCCGTTGTGACTCGGTTCCCCCTGCGGTTTCTCCCGCACTTTTCCCAGCTCCGCTCTCAAGGCCGCCATCTCTTGCTCTTTGGTTTGCAAATACGCTTCCAGCTCTACTTTCTGCTCAATCAACGCCTTCCCCTGAGCTTCCACGACGGTAATCCGGTGCCGCAGATCGTGGTTTATCTTCATCAACCTGTTTTGCTGCTGCTGGAGCTGTGGAGAAGAAGAGAAGAGGAAAATGAAGGGGAAGCGGAGGGACACCACCGAAAAGGCCCCAACACTTCCAGGTCCCCCCCGAATGTCCCATTGCTATTTATTCGGGGAGAGAAACCTGGGAACGGATGGTAGAAGGAATTGTGGGAAAAGAAGGCAGGCATAGAGGATTTCCCCGCTGCCAATGAGGCTTCGGAAAACTACAGTCATTAATTGGCTAGTGCATCTTCGATTAAGCAGGCGCTTTGCAAAGAAAGGAGGGTTTCATTTCACACCCAATGAAGATAAGCCTGACGCATAACGCATTTTGGAAACCAATCCTGTGATTCTCAACCTGGAGAAGTTGAAGATGGGTGGACTTCAACTCCCAGAATTCTCCATGCCGTCTGGGGAATTCTGGGAGTTGAAGTCTGCAAGTCTTAAAGATGGCCAGGTTGAGAAACAAACCCGGGAGGGAGGAAAGAAGGATGAAAGGGAGGGAGGGAGGGAGGACGGAAGGAAGGAAGGAAGGAAGGAAGGAAGGAAGGAAGGAAGGAAGGAAGGAAGGAAGGAAGGAAGGAAGGAAGGAAGGGCAAAAAAATAAAATAGGAAGCTTGTTTACAGGATTATGATATTTGGTACACCCAAATATTCTCCATGGAGGTTTTAGATCTGGAATCCAAGTCTAGGACTCTGCTTTCAAAGAAAAAGGAAAAAGGAAAACTTTTGGCAACTCCTTGAACAAAGCTTCTGAAGGAGCAGAGGAGGGCAAACGAAACAAAATAAAAAGTACTCACTGCTTCTACGTCTTCGTTTTTAAGTCCCAGTTCTCTGTCCTTCGCCCGGATTTCGTCCCGCTGCTTGTCCACCACTTCCTTCAGCTTTTTCATCACTTGCCTCTCTCTTTCTGACATCCCTGATGTGTGTGTGTGTTTTTTTTAAAAAAGCCAGATAATAATAATAAACAAATAGCTTTCATTGTTGACCCTCCTTAAGCAGTACAGCCCTTGCAAAATGTGTTCACAGGACATGGTGTGTGTGTGTGTGTGTGTGTGTGTGTGTGTGTGAAGCCAGCTGTCAGAACTTCTTAACCAGGTTGTAAAGTTGCTTGCGTGTGTATGTGTGATTTAGTTAGTTATCTATAAATAAATCAAATTTCTTGGCCACCCATCTTACCATAGGGTAACTCTGGGCAGCTTAGGGTTATAAAACTATGTCTATCCATATGCAGTTAAAACATAAATACCTTAAAATCGAACATGAAAACCTAAGGACTGTTCCAAGTCATAACTTGGAATGGTCGTTAAGCAACCAGTCATTAAGTTGAGGATTCCCTGTCGAAGCTCAATGGGGAGGGGACCTTCTCCTAAAAGGAACCCCACTGCGGTGATCCGGGGCATGGCACAAAAGCAACAAAGCCCCAAAAGTAGGGAAAGTCGCTTTAATTCCTCCAACTTGGCCCCCAACGTCCAGTTATCATTGGCTGGAGAAAAAACTCTCCCAAGAACAGTTTTTAAAGGGAAGAAATTCTGTCCAAACTCAAAGTGCATATAAATTATAAATAAAAACCAACACAAACCACACTGCAGCAATTAATGAGACAGAGCAGGATAAAGAATTGCAGAACTCAAAAGATAACGAAATACGCACATTTGGGAGGATGCCAGAACTCAGATAAGACTTGACAAACCAAAATAGTTTCACTGCTTTGCTTCCAGCTACTTTGCCCTGCGCAGTTTGCCCTTTGAAACAGTCTTCCCAGCTGCAGCCAATGAAGGGGATCAGGGCCCTTTCCTCCCCATGTTGCTCCCTAATCCAATCTTCCCTACATGCCCTAGGATGAAGAGGGGGTGTGTCTGGGTCTTCCTCTGAATGCCCAGCCGGCCTGTGCCCTTCCCCAGTTTCCTCCACAGCCACACTCCCACTCCCTGTCAGCTGTTCCACCTCCCCCTCGGAATCAGATTTTAACAAGGGCATGACATCCGCCCTCTTGGCATCCGCTGAATTCTGCGAAATCATTTTGACAGTTGTTTCGGTCCAAAGCACTCAAAGCATGTTCCAGGCCTACAGCACTTGCCTTCGTGTTTCTGGAATTCTTCCTCCGAGAAGTTCACGTCCTTGTTGGCGAGGTTGGTCGTCAGCTGCTTGTTCTCCTCTTGAAGCTGGGCAATCTGGGTGAGGAGGTCCTGGGCTTCTCCTCGCCAAACATCCTCCACCAGTTCCAGCTCCTGCGGGACCAGAAATCAGATCCTATCAGCCTTGGGAATGGAAGACTAGCCTTTGCAAAGACTTTCCCCATGGAGGGAGTCTCTGCCCCAGCCCAAGGTTGGTGAAGACCACTAAAGGTTGGTGAAGACCACCAAAGTTTGGAGGAGGAGAAGACCTCCAACGGTTGGTGAAGACCACCAAAGGTTGGAGGAGAAGAGTAGCATGTGCTGGAAGAGACCACTAAAGGTTTGCACGACATCCCGTGACCTCTTTGCGGATTATATGGGATGCTAAGATGTCCTTGTTTTTCTTCAAATTAAGAGATCTCAGTTTTGATCTCTAGGCCTCTACGTCTCCCTTAACCACCGTCTTATTTAGCAGTGGGAATTCTGCTGCCAATTGCGGCCGTATGTCGAGGACTTTCTATATGCATTGTTGTCACTTTCCTCCTCCCGTTTCCTCTGATTTTGAGGGGTGGGGGGGGACCCTGTGAGGTTCCTTCCCGCAACAGTTTTCTCCTTCCCTTCCTAACTTCCTGAGATAGGATGTGCTTCCCGCATATGCAGAATGGCTAAGGAATTTATTTTTCCACTTGCTTGGCAAGGAGTAAGTCCACATGAAAGTGGGGAGGGGTGCTACTCTCCTTCTCCCACTAGACTCCTCCTCCCTTCCTCCCCCTCCTTCCTAAGGTTCCCTCTTCCTCCTCCTCCTCCTCCCTCCTTCTTCTTCCTTTTCCTCTTCCTTCTCTTTCTTCCTCCTCCATCTCCTTTTCTGCCTCCCCCCTCCTTCTCCCTTCCTCATCTTTCCTTCCTCCTCCCCCTCTTCCTCCCTTCTTTCTCCCCCTCCTTTCCTTCTCCTCCACCCCTTTCTCCTCCTCCTTTCCCCCCTCCCACTCGTCCTTCTCTCTTCTTCCTCCTCTTCCTCTTCTTCCTCCTCCTGCTTTCCCCCACCACTCCTTCCTTCCTCCTCCTCCTCCCTCTCTTCCTTTTCTCCTCCTCCCACCACTATAGCCTAGAAGTGACATGCAGGAAGTGAGCTGGGAAGCCTGGCACATTTCGAATCCAGGCCGAGCTCATCCCTCCTTCCGTTACTCTCTTTTATTGCCACTGGCTCTGTTCTCACAGTCCGTGTGCTCCTAGATAACTCAACCCAAGAACCTCTTTCTCAGCTCCCACACAATAACACCCCCAGAAAAACCTGGGTTTGCATGAAACGCTTGGTCAATCAAAGGAAGATCCCTAAATCAAGACGAAGAGATCCGACAACCTTTTGTCCGCATATGGTGTAGCGGGTGGACTACAAGACCTCTAAGGTCCCTTCCCACTCTTTGTTATTCTGTTCTGTTAAATCAGGGTTGCAAAGGCAGGCGCCATCAAATTCAGAAGCTAGCCCTGGGGAGCAGCCCTAGGAGCCGGGAAATTCGAGAAATGCATTTACTAGTTGCCTCTTTGCCAACAGGAAGAACAGATCCAAGTTTTGTTACACAATAATGTATCTCAGGCAGAAGACAGGAGAAGTGATTAAGAAGCCTGTGATCTTTCCTGGAGTAGTTTATTTATTTTTTCCTCCCCAACCAAATTAGAAGTTGATGTCAGATCTCGGCGTGACTCTTCTGGGAGAATCAAGTATATACTGAGAACGGCTACAAAAAATAACCAAACCCTTTCTGCTCTTTTTTAAAATGCTTCTCATTTCTGGTCCCTTCAAATTATTATTATTATTATTATTATTATTATTATTATTATTATTATTATTATTATTATTATTATTATTTTTAATCTTCTCCAGCAGGTTTGGGATCCCCTTAAGATGCAACTCAACTGAAGTGCCAACTAGGAAACCTGCCAAGTTTGCAAGACCAGCTCTCTGGCACGTTTAAAAACAGATTTTTTTCAATAGTCAGAAGGGTTGTGCTTTGTAGAAATGCTGGTTCAATGCTTCTAAGTCTGTGTTTAGCCCTGAAGTTTATTTCAGCGGTTTGGAGAGCCATCAACTCTCAGGCCAAACTGAATCCTGAGCTTCAGCTGAATTTCTCACGCCCTTTTTAATTTTTTTTTTTCTTTTTAAAGCATCGGCAATTTATCTTCTACGCCAGAGATGCTTTGAGCATCTTCTGTAGCCATTTTTCATGCCGGCAATTAGAGCTTTGTCACCTCCAGCGTGGTTGTGACACTCAAACCCTTTTATCAGAATCTTGATCGATGCATTTTTACTCATTTATAAATTTTAGGCTTCGGTTTGCAGCTCAGCAAAAGCGTTATGCCTATTACGAAAATGTTCCTGTTGGAAAAAGTGACACGAAGTTCCTTCTGATTTTTTTTTTTTTTTAATGATCTAGCAAATCTTGTTTCTTGGTTTCTCGGTTCGAGGATGGCTGGCACCACACCAGGATCTTGGAGTTGTTTTCCGAGGACAAAAAGGAGCAACCCCACCCTAGCAGGATCCCTGGGAAGTGGCTGCAGACAGCTTGACAATGATGGGTTTAAGGGTGGCTTAGACAACAAATCATAGCTATGCCTGGTGTGGGGACCCAGTGGGAAGGAGTTCAGGGTGCAAAGAGTCTAACTGTGCCCAAATGGCGCCATTCTGCAGACACAGCTGTTGTTTGTCATCCTTCTGCCTAAGCAGGGAGAGGCCTCACCTGCAGATGCTTTGGGAGGCAACCCTTCCTTCCGTCCTCTCTCCTTTTCTTTCCATTCCCCTTTCTCCTTCCTTCCCCTCATTTTTCCTTCTGGCTTTTCTCTTCCTTTCCTTCCTTCTTCCCTCCCACCCTTTCCACCATTCCTCCCCTCTTTTTCCTCTTCCTTCCCTTCTTCTCCTCCCTTTCTCCCTTCTTTTGTTCTACATTTTCCTCTCCTCTTCCTCCCTTTCCTTCCTCTTTTCCTGCCTTCCTTCCCCTTCCTTCATTTTTTTTCTTTTACTTTTTCCCTTCCTTTTATTTTCTCCCCTTTTCCTTTCATACTCATTCCCCCTTCCTCCTTTCTTCCCTCATTTTTCCTTCTGCCTCTTCTCTCTTCTTCTCCTTCTCTCCTTCCCACCCTCCTTTCCCCTTTCCTTCTTTCTTTCCTCTCATGTTTCCCCTTGCCTCTTCCCTCCTCTTCCTCTCTTTCCTTCTCCTCTCCCTTTTCTTTTCCCTTTCCTCCCCTCCCTCCCTATTTTCTTTCCATCCTTTCCCCCTTTCTTCCCTCTCCTTTTTCCTTCTGCCTCTTATCTCTTCTCCTTCCCTCCCTCCTTCTTTCTTTCCTCTCATGTTTCCCCACACCTCTTCCCTCCTCTTCCTCTCTTTCCTTCTCCTTCTCCCTTTTCTTTTCCCTTTCCTCCCCTTCCTCCCTTTTCCTTCCATCCTTTCCCCCCTTCCTTCTTTCTCCCCTCTTTTTTTCCTTCTGCCTCTTCTCTCCTCTTCCCTTCTCCCCCTTTTCTTTTCCCTTTCCTCCCTCTTTTCCTTCCATCCTTCCCTCCTCCTTCCTTCTTTCTTCCCTCTCATTTTTTCCTTCTGCCTCTTCCCTCCTCTTCTCTCCTCCTCCTCTCCCTCCCTCCTTCCTCCCCCCTCTCTTCTTCTTTCCAATCCCCATCATCCCCCCATTTCCCCCTTTCCAATCCCGGGCCCAGGGCCGACCTTCTGGTGCTTCCTCTCCTTCTCCAGCCGGTCGACTCGCTCCAGGCGGAGTCGGTCCAGCTCCAGGCGCAGCTCTTCCACCTCGGGGCTGATGTGGTCCCGGCTGACCAGAACCTCCAGGATCTCCAGCACCCGAACCACCTTGGGCATCAGCCGCCCGATGGCCTCGCAGCCGTGCTGGTCAATGAGCCGCTCAAACTCCTGGCCCACCAGCGAGGCGATGTCGTAGACGTCCATCACGGTCAAGTCGGCCACGCTCTTCTCCAGCGCCGAGACCCCCGAGCCCAGGCCCTCCATCGCCCCGGCGGAGCCCTTCATAGGCGGCGCCCCCCTCGCCGGGGCTCCCAAGGACCGCGCAGCGCCCGCTTTGCAAAGCCCGGGCAACGGCAATGCAATCCGGAGGCAGCCCGGTGGCCGGAGGCCGCGGTCCAAAGGCGGGCGGCTCGACCCCGGCTTCTCCAGAGAGCCCTCCTCCTCCTCCTCCTCCCGTCTGAGCCGGCCTCCTCCTCCTCCTCCTCCGTTGGAGTGCTGGGCTGGGCATCCCGGCCAGGAGAGGCGGAGCGCAGCGCTGCGATCTCGCAGAAAGAGAGAAGAGACGGGCGGAGGCGAGGAAGGATGCTCCGGGCAAGACGCGTGTCTGGGTTTTCCCACGCTCCTGGAGGCCAAGGCGGCAGAAGCCTCCTCCCTCCCCCTCCTAGCTTTGATCTGGATGACGGAGAATCTCCATAAACTTGGAGTGTAAGGTGTTTTCACCTTATAACGGGATTGGATAACCCTCAAATCCTTGGGTAATTAATGCTCAAATCCCTGGGCAATTAATGGGCCTTCAATCCAACCGCCTTCCACCGAGGACCTGTATCCTGCACGAGTCAAAAATAGGGCTGTGAAAATATCTACAGACCCCTCACATCCCGGACATAAATTCTTTCAACTCCTACCCTCAAAACGACTAGAGCCCTGCACACCAGAACAACTAGACACAAGGACGGTTTTTCCCCTCGAAAGCCATCCCTCTGCTAAACAAATAATCCCAACACTGTCCAACTATTTACAAAGTCTGCATTACTGTTACTATTAATCTTCTCATCACTCCTTATCGCCCATCCTGTCCCACTTGTGACTGTATGACTGTAACTTTGTTGCTTGTATCCTTACGATCTATATGGACTGTTTCCTAGTATGATTTGATTGCTTCTTGTACCCTATGACTATCATTAACTGTTGTACCTGATGATTCTCAACTCTTGACGAATGTATCTTTTCTTTTATGTATACTGAGAGTATTTACACCAAGGCAAATTCCTTGTGTGTCCAATCACACTTGGCCAATAAAGAGTTCTATATTCCTCTATTTCTTTTTCTCAGTGTATTGGCATTTTTTGAGGATTATTCAAATCGAGGTGAATGTTTGAGGAGACGCTGCAAGTCACTTAAAATGCAAAAATTGTTCTTGGTCTCTGTCTGGATTACAAAATTCGGAGGGGACCCTGAACGAAATGAAAAAATCTGACTCCCGAACACAGGAAACAGAAACCCAATTAAGTGACTTTGGACCAGTCCTCACACTTACAACCACTGCAGCAACATCCCTATGGATACGTGATCCAGCGGTCAGAAAGGCCTGAGCCAAGAGAAGGAAGCCTCTTTTAGGATACAGGCTGTCCTTGTTTAGTGACCGCTATGTGGACCAGGAAGGAGGTCGTTAAGCAAAGCCGCTGACGAAGGACATGCCGACTTGCGCTTACCATCTTCCTTCAGCCTTTCCTTTCGTCGCTAAAGGAGGACACCCTGTAGACATTGCGTGGCGCCTTCTTCCATTATTCGATCACCATCATTTTGGGGGTTTTTTTGGAGGGGTTTTCCCAGGGAGATCAGCCTCATAAATAGGCGCAATGCCGGCCTTCAAAGCACGTTGGACTCCAATGCCCATCATCCACTTCCCCAGCCCAGAGTGATGGGGTTTGGAGTCCAACAGACTCCCAAGGAGTCCCAATTATTGGGGAGACTCTGGAGGACCCCACCCCCCAGAGCCACAATCGGTGGAGCGGCGGGGATAATGGGCTTTGTAGTCCGTCCTGTCTAAAGCGCCTGCTTGCTTGAAAAAAAATTGCCTTCGAATAACCCGCACTTGCTTCCTGTATGTCTTTCCAGCAAAACAACGCCCCCCCGCAAAATATATCACCCCCAACCCCAAATTCAGCTGTGATTGTGCCTCGCAACCTCCCTCCCTTTCTCAAACGCGTCGGGAATGTCCCCTCTGAGCCGCCGTCGCGGGAATCGTATTTCCCCCTTCCACATACACTACGGATGCGCGGATTGGCCTCACGTGGCCACCGTCCTGAACCACTCCACCGATGTCTCTTCCCTTATAGCCCGTTCAGTTCTCCTCCTCCAATCAGCGTTCGCCTCACTCCTCCCGGCCCCGCCCCGCTCTTCTTTCCTCCTTCCCTTTCCCCAGCCTAGCGTCGCTGCTTTCCAGACTGTACGTGGCATCGGGGCCCGTCCCGGGCCTATAAGGAGCGGCCCCGTGCACCGGAAGGGGCGTGGTCTGGGCCGGAAGCGTGCCCTTTTCTGCCCCTCTCTCTCTCTCTCCCTCCCTCTCTCTCTCTCCCTCTCCCTCCGTGGCCTACCTGTTCTCTTGCGGCCCCGGCTCGCCTCGTCCTCGCTCTCCGTCCGTCGCGTGGGCCGCCTCGCTCGCTCCCCCGCCGCCGCCGCCATGTCGCCCGTGCGGGCCGTGCTGGCGCTGCTGGCCGCGCTCTGGGCCCCGGCGGCCGGCTACTTCGTCAGCATCGACGCGCACGCCGAGGAGTGCTTCCTCGAGCGGGTCCCCTCCGGCACCAAGATGGGGCTCATCTTCGAGGTGGCCGAGGGAGGCTTCCTCGACATCGACGTCGAGGCGAGTCCCGGGGACGGCGGGGCGTGTGCTTGTGTGTGTGTGTGGGCGGGGGAGGAAACCTGGGCTGTGGGAAGGCCAGGGCGCCTCTGAGCACGTGCAGAATGCCGGCCTCCCCCCTTCAGATCTGCCCCCTGGCAAGCTGGGAGGCTTAGAGGAGCCTCGAGGGGGAAAGGAGGCCCGAGGAGGTTCATATTTTGGGGGTACTGGGGTAGAGTCCCTCGTCAGCTGGAGGTTCCACTCTGGGAAATGCCTCGGGATGCTTAAAAGAGGCGGTGGAGCTGCTGGGGCGGTGAATTTTCCCCCCCCTGGCTTGGCCTTCTGAAGCCCCTCGGGGTAGAGCCACACGTATGCTTAATGCATTGATACAAATGGTCTCGACTTATGACCAGAATTGGGACCCCCAAATGGCTAAGCAAGATGGTTGTTAAGCGAGTCCCCCCCCCGCCGTCTTACGGCCTTACCTTCTCCTCACCCCCACGTTCAGAAGCAGGAAAGGAGGCCCGAGGGGGTTCATATTTTGGGCTGTGTGTGAAGGTAGACTGCCTCTTCGGCTGGAGGTTCTATGCTTTGGGCGGACTTGCAGGGCTGCCTATAAGGGCAGCTCAAGCGATGAAATCTTTTCCTGGCTTCTGAGAAAGGGAACGTCCTGGAGTAAGAGCCACATGTACATTTAATGCAGCCAGAATCGGGACCCCAAGTGGCTAAGCGAGATGGTTGTTAAGCGAGTTTTGCCCCCCGTTTTACAACCTTTCTTGCCGTAGTTGGTAAGGGAATCGCAGCTGTTAAGTCAAAACAACTCGGTTGTGAAGTGAATCTGGCTTTCCCGCTGACTTGGCTTCTAAGAAAGGGATCACGTAACTCCGGGACACCGTCATAAATACGAACCAGTTGGCAAGTGCCGTGTATTTTGATCACGTGCAGCAATGGCCAGAAGTGGGAAAAACAGTCATGAGTCATTTTTTCAGTGCCGTTATAACTTGAAATGGTCGCTAAACGAAAGTTGAGAACCACCTGTACTTGCTACCAGTAGTAGCCTTACTTGGATGTAGTGGTGAAGAGCAGAAGGCCAGAGAAGAACAAAAACGAATTCAAAGTAATTGTAAGGAAGGAGGGATGAGGTGGCACCAGGCAGTCATGTGTGACAACCAAACAATAATTTGTCATCTCAAACTTTGAATTTATAACAAAAAAGTTGGCATTGTTGGTTGTGTGTGATAGGAAACTCTGGGAGGATCATCTGTGGTTAGCTTTGTTGGGTGTGTGTATTAAGAAAAGATTAAATAACTGCAGTGGCCCTGTATGAACTTGTTGGACTCTTTAAAAAAATGTAAATAATTGTTCTTTGGAGCTACCTAGAAAATCATTAATTAGTTAAGACAGATGTAAGGTTGATAGTGTTTCCTGGTTAACCTGACATAAAACGACACATAGTTGTGAGGGATCATTGTACTGTTCTTTTAGTGTTTGGATTGCTACTAAGCCTCTTGACTATAATAAAGTTTTGTTGTGAGTTGTGTTCTAACACTCTGGTTGGCTACTGCAGAAACTAGATGCCTGATTAGATTTTGGTAAGATCCATTAAGAACAAATACTACATTTTTATACCCTGAAATTCATTTTGGAATTTCATCTCTGAGCAGTACTGAATGCCATCTGCTGGATTGGTTATATATTATGTTTTTAATTTGGCTTTTTTTTCTGTCAATTTAAGGTAGCATACATACCTCATGTTTATTTATTTTTATTTATTCTATTTATTTTGATTTGTCAATCACTTACAAGATAATAGGTATAAGTATAAACACAAGAATACAGGAAATAGGTACGAATAAATGGGGGCAATAGGACAGGGACGGTAGCCACAATGGTGAGCTTATGCACGCCCCTTAATGTTCCTACCTGTAGTTTTAGAATAGAACAGCAAGTTGTAAGGGACCTTGGAGGTCTTCTAGTCCAACCCCCTGCCCAGGCAGGAAACCCTACACCACTTCAGACAAATGGTTATCCAACATCTTTTTAAAAAACTTCCAGTGTTGGAGCATTTACAACTTCTGGAGGCAAGCAGTTCCACTGATTAATTATTTTCATATTTTCATTATTCTATACTGTATTATTTCACCCTTGCCACGTTTTGCACACGAGTTCCATAGATAAAGCTTCATTTCACTTTGGATGCATGGAAGAATAACCGTTCCACCTTCCTCCTCGCTTTCAGATCACAGGCCCTGATAACAAAGGCATCCACAAAGGCGACAGAGAATCCAGCGGAAAATACACCTTCGCAGCTCACATGGACGGAACGTATAAGTTCTGCTTCAGCAACAAAATGTCCACCATGACTCCAAAGATAGTGATGTTCACTATTGACATTGGGGAAGCTCCTAAGGGACAGGACATGGAGACAGAAGGTGAGGCCAGATGCTCCCACAAATTTCCCTGCTTGCCGCATTTACTCCTCCCTGACATTGTGTGTTTCATAAATTCTGAGCCTGTTCTCTTTTGGGATTCAAATGTTCGGAAAACAGCATTCACGACTCCTCTCTATACGATAATGGAATCTTTCCAGGGGAAGGAAATTGGTCATTTGAACATTCCAAGTAATTTTGGGGCGGTCTCCAATGTGGTGGATCTTGTTTACATTTCATTTTTGTGCATTTTCGGCAGACCTAGCCATCCAAACGTCCTTCCCACTCTAGGTATGTCAACTTTTGTCTCTTCGAAACTCCAGAAAGGATGAATGGCTATATAGGAAAGGGGTGCCAGACTGAAAAAAATTGCTCTTAACGCTGGATGGAAGTTTTGTGTCACATGGTCTTCATCTCTTTATGTGGCCTTCATGGTGCTGTTTCTATGGCTATGCTTACCCCAGCCTTACCTCCTCCAACCTTATTTCAGCCTCTTAAACTTACCCCAGCTCTTTCCTATCTATTACCAGTCCTCGATAGACCTTTTTTCCTAAATTATAGGACTGAATACCCATTCTTCTAGGTACTCGTTCTCTACTGTTCCAGTTCTAAGTACTTCCTTATCTCTTAGTTTTCCCGTCCTCTTTACCACAAACTATTTCTGTGGCTGCCAACTCTTTTGCCTTTCGATCAGAGAAACGGGATTTGAAAACGGGATCCAACCCTTGTGTTCCATGCTGAGGCAAAGCACGTCCACATTTCCCTATTGTGTATTGGATCCCCATTTGTATTGGATTCTCAGAGGACACAATGGAGCCCCTCCCGTGATGGCCCCACACTTCCCTTTTGAGGGGAGCTGTTAATCCACTGGGAGGGCCGGTCCAAAGAGTTGGCAACTCCTTTTTTATGTCTGTCGGAAAGAGGGCCGTGTTACAATTGTCCCCGTTGTTGAGGGGCAGCGTCTTTCCTTTTAACTCTCCCTCCTGCTCAACTCTTTTGTTTTCCTTTAGGTGGCGGAGATACCTGGGATGGTAGGTGTCTTTCTCTGAAGAAGCTCTGTTCATCCCTCTGACTTGCTTCTCCTAACCCGTTAACAGCCTTACGAAGCTTGGTGCTAATATAGCGATGGTCCAGGGCCTGTCAGATAGAAAGGCCTGAGTGTTGTATACCAAAAGAAGCACTTCGTGATGTTTATCCCTTTCATCTCAAAAGAAACCGGTGTTTGTTCTCCAGTGGAGATAACAGACTAAAAAAACCCAAGCTATATTTCTCTCATAAGAAAACAACCACAACCGAGCCCACAATTTCCGTTGTTAAGCGAGACAGATGTTAACTTTTGAGTTTTGCCTCGTTTTACCAACTTCCTTGCCACGGCTGTTGAGGGAATCCCTGCAGTTGTCCACTTAGTAACCCGGTTGTTAAGTGAACCTGGCTTCTTTCCCCCATTGACTTGTGCGAAGGTCGCAAAAAAGGAGATCATGTGACCTCTGGACACTGAATTGTCGTAACTATGAGTCAGTGGACAAGCATCTGAATTTTGATCACGTGACCAGGGAGAGGCTGCAAGGGTCATCAGTGTGCAAAACAGTCCTAAGTCATTTTTTTTTTTCTTCAGTGCCGTTGCAATTTCTAATGGTCACTAAACGAACAGTTGTAAGTAGAGCAGCTCATGCAAGCACACATGCTACTGCTAGGGATTATGGTGGCTTGCAGCCTAGCAACCCCCTTGAAAAAATGTGAGGCTCCTTTATCGACCTTCCATTCTCCATTCTGAAGCTTCTTTTTCTGTTCAGGCCTCAATCTTCATCTTTAGTTTTAAAATATCTCCGTCCCTTTTCCCCTGCTCCCTGCTATCTTCGGACGCTGGTATTGGAGACCAGCAGATTTGAGGCGAATTCGTTGCAAATTCTATGCCAAAAGTTTATTTATTTTTTTCCTCCCTCCTCCTTCCCTGGTTCTTTCGTTATTGTTTCCTCCCTGCTATCAACCTGTTGCGCTCTCGATTTCCTACAAAGGGTTAGACGGCAAGTCAGGCCTCTTTCCAAACTCAATAATCCTGCACGGGCTTTGTGGTGGTTCTTTTAACTGACTGCCCTCTGATAAGGGAAGTGGTGAGCTGAGATCACAGCTGGAATGTTTCCTGCCGAAGTGGCCTTGAGCTGCGGAACATGCGCCTGTGAGTGCTAGCATGTTTCGAAGTCCCCGTAAAACCAATTCTACTAATAACGCACCCTTTCGCTTACACCATTGTCTTGGCCTTGATGTTCTTTGGCGGTTCCTCGTTTACGGTTCCGTCGGTTTTCTTCCTATCTGGGAATAATTCCTCCCTTTTGTGGTAACAGAACGTTGCAAATTAATCCATGCCAGCGCCTGAAATAACAGAGATAAGGGTCTTGTGTGAAGCGGGAGAGACTCTTTGGAATGCTGTTTCTGTCCCTTAACAGTTGCCCTCCTTCAACAGCATACAGCAAGGGTCTCCCAACTTGACATGTTTAAGACTTTTGGACTTCAACTCCCAGAATTCCTGAGCTAACATGACTGGAGGAGGAGGAATTCTGGGAGTTGAAGTCCACAAGTCTTAAAGCGGTCAAGTGTGAAGACCTCTGGTATACAGATTAGATGCTTTTGTGCTTTATTTTAAGAGGTTCTGCGCTCCTATACTTTGCTGGCTGTGGACATGTCGGATTGCTTCCTAATTGCAGCTGGATTGTAGTATCTGTGGCACAAATGTGAGGTTGTGTAATTCTTCTGCAGCTCACCAGAACAAGCTAGAAGAGATGATTAATGAATTAGCAGTGGCCATGACAGCTGTCAAGCACGAACAGGAATACATGGAAGTTCGCGAAAGAGTACATCGAGCAAGTGAGTAGCCTTCATTTGGCTTGCGGTTCTGTTTTTCTAGTGGAGTGGGTTTTTTTTCCCCCTTATCTATTTTTGTATTCGACAATTGGTCTGTTAGCCTTGGCAACAACAGCTTTGCAGGCAGGTGAGCAAGCAGGCTGGCAGAAGAGGAAGAGAAGAAACTTGATCGTGCAACGGCTAGCAAAAGGGAAGTAGTGTTCTGAGAGGAGGAGGAGGAGGAGAGTGGGTAATTGCAGTGAATGGGAGTGTTCAGTGTGGGTTTTGATTAACCACAACAACAGAAAGACTTAAGGTACTCGAGACAGTTTAATGCAGAGGTCTCCAAACTTGGCAACGTTAAAGATTTGTGGACTTCAACTCCCCAGAATTCTCCAGCCAGTTTAATGTAATGCTTAAAGTGCTAGAAACCAGGAGATGGTGAGTCCCAGTCCTGCCTTACGCCTGAAAATTGACGGGGTGACTTTGGGCCAATCACTAGGAGACGGAGAGTTGTAGTCCCGTGTTAGCCATGAAAGCCAGATAGTAATAGCAAATAGCATTTAGACTTACCGCTTTACAGTACTTTACAGGCCTCTTAAGCAGTGTATAGAGTCAGCTCTCAACAGTTTGGCTCCTCGTTTTACCTTCCATTGGAAGGATGGAATTCTGAGTCAACCTTGAGCCTGGTGAGATTCGAACTGCCAAATGGATGGTTTGGGTCCGGTCACTTTTTCTCATCCAAGCCCATCTCACAGGATTGTTGTCATTTGGGAGAGGAGGAAGTATTAGATCTCTTTGCCGCCTTGAATTATTTATAAAGTCATAAAAGTGGAATAAAAATCTAAAAAAGTACTTCAGATCTTCAATGGTAGCAGAAACTTGCTAGGTGTTCCAATCCTTAATGGGCTTGGTTTGCAAGCTTTGTAGAAATACCTGTATGGCTGGTTCTCCCGTTCTTCCCTCCCCCAGAAGATTCTGAGACATGGAGTAGAGACTCCATCGATGAGCTAAGTACGCGAGGCTTAGATAGGAGGCGTTCCTGAAGTTACGTAGTTCTGTAGTTTTCATGTGTTAATTTTGTGTTTTCTTCTTGGTTTCTTCTCCAGTTAATGACAACACAAATAGCAGAGTGGTCCTCTGGTCGTTCTTCGAAGCCCTTGTACTAGTTGCCATGACACTGGGACAGATCTACTACCTGAAGAGGTTTTTTGAAGTCCGGAGAGTGGTTTAATCAAACTTGGCTCCCAGCCCCTATTCTGGTGATCCCAGACTCTGTTCACTCTTTTACCAAACAACTTTATTGCAAAAATCACGTAGTTTCCTTTATCCCCGCATCCTGAACTATAAAACTTTTTAAGTTTAATGTTTTCTTAGCTTAATTCTGGGTTTCTTTGGGTTTTGGTGGTAGTTGTTTGTTTTCTTTTTGTTTTGATATGAGGCGATAACCTGCCGTGAGTTATTTTTTCTGAAATTGGACGATTTTGTTTCTCACAAGCCAAAAGGAGTCGAACCAAAATTGACAGATGTTAGTTGGAAAACAGTAGCCTTGCTCTTCTTAATTCTTGGGGTTTTTTTTCCCCTTTCTCTCTTTCTTTTGGCTTCTCGGGGGTTGTTTTGTAGCAAACTGCTGACATTTTGTCTAGGAGAAATGGTACAGGGCTTTTTCACAATAACGTACAGACCTATGGGAAGATTCTCTAACTAAATCAATGGGTTTCACCTCTACTTTCACTAGAGAACAGTTAAGGTGTACTCCCTTCCTAGCAGTGCTTCCCCCCAAAAGGCACTATGCCGAGGAAGAAATGAAGACGGTACTATTCAGACATACACAAACTAGGAATAGGTGCTGTTAAGCCACGGCTTAAGGGACGTCTTGTAAACCCCCCAATATCTTTATGGTGGTTCCACCGATTTGTTCCTTGAGATTTAAGTTAGAGAAGTAAGGATAGCGCTGTTCCCTATGGCCTTTGTTTTCAAACCTTGGAGCTGGCAATTGTTGTTGTGGGATTTGGGTAAGCCTAGCACCTTCCTCTCTCTCTCTGCTGATCCTTCCAAAGCTACTCCTTTCTGTAGCGCTAGGGCAGGAACACGTCCCTGCTTTCTGATCTCACAACTTTTGAGAGGAGTGAGGGAGAAGATTTCTACAGTACTCCGCAGCCTGGGCTACTTGGTCCTGGCAGCCTCGGATGGGGAATGATTTTTTTTTCCCTTCACCAAGAGAAATGAAACGGAAAAACCATCACTTTTCTTTGTTGCTGAATCTTCCCCAGAGGCTATTTGCATACGGAACCGGTGCACGTTTTTTAAGCTCATGTTATGACTGCAATTCCATCAGTTTTCTCTCCAACTTTTCCACTCTGCCCTACTCTTCAAGGCACAGAAACCTCTCTCAAGAAAGGCGTCGTTGCTCCGAATTTGGCTGTCCTCTTTTATTTTCTGCTTGTTCTCTTTTCACGCATCGACATAAGTTTTTTTTTTTAATAGAATTGAGGTGGTTTTTTTTTTTTTTTTCCTTTCTTTCATTCTTCTTACTTATCCGGATGATGGAATTAACAATCACCACGTCTATCTATTGGGGTGGGCCTGGTTTTGGATTATGTGGTGGCTGATGTATATTGGACTGATGTATATTGGTTATAATTTGGGGGAGTGGGGCGGGAGTGGGTTCTTTTCAAAGGGCGGGGGTTGGGGAGAATTCTGTCAGTACCGCAGAAAAGAGTTTTGTACCAAATTTAATTTAATTAAAATTCGTTACAAGTTTTCCTGGTTCCAGTAATCTTTTCAGCCAGAGGCGGAGACGTAAGGAACACTTCTTCGCCAAGTCATCGTATGCCAATCCTAATATAAGATCAGTGGAGTTCAGCGTAGAAAATGTACATTTCAAAATGTTTGAAATTTGCCCAGATTCAATTAAATAAATACCTTCTTTAAAAAAAAAAGTGGGTTAGCCTGATGCTTATCTTACATTTTCGACAATCAGTATTATTATTTTTGGGGGGTATGTTTTTATTTTTACCTTAAAGGGGCAAGTTATTTCAAATAGGCGTGTAATGGGTTGGGGAGACAAGAATCTGGAGGATTATATGATGGTTATAAGTCAATGGGACCTATTAAGTTGGTATTTAAACCAACCGAAACCAAACCAGCATAATTTTAGGGAAATACACACAATACAGAAAGTATTGGGGACATGTTCCAAAGGTTGTCCTTAGAATATGATATCCTTTTGCGAGAAATCGTGCCTTTTGTCTTTTTCCATCATAAAGGAAGCCCCGCCGTTGCATTCCTTGGAAGTTTTGAGGGTGCAAATATTGGGCATTTCTTAGAGGGGGTGAGAAGTCTTCCCTGCACCCCGAGACTAGGCAGCTGCTCCCAAGGGCCCTAGTTTCCTCACTACGACTATTAAAAGTAGCAACTCCGCCATGAAACATGAGAAGGCTGGTCCTCCAAGAGTTGTGGGTGCTCCAACGAGTCCCAAAAGTGGCTTTTCATCTCTGGAGGTTTTTCAAGAAGAGACTTGGACGGTGGTCTCCTGTTTCACCAGAGGGGGGGGGGGGTCGAAGTAGAAATTCTTCATTTTGATCCGATTCCACATGGGGTCGGAACCTTCCGCGCGGGATTGGTTTCCCGGTCGGAGACCGGAAGTGAAGGACGTTCGCCGCGCGGGGGGACCTCTTAAAAGGTCGGGATTTCCGGCCCAACAATCAAGAGGCGGGCGGGCGCACCATGGAGCAGGTGACGGAGGGGACGTGGGAATCGCTGCCCGTGGAGCTCAGCCCGGGGGTCCTGCAGGCTTTGCGGGAGCTGCGCTTCTCTCACATGACGCCCGTGCAGGTAGGGAGCGGGAGGGCCTCCCTTTGCGCTTCCCGGCAGGCTGGACTCCAAGTCCCATCGTTCCCAGCCCCCCGCCCCCGTGCTGATGGGATTGGATGCCAGCCCGCCTGGAGGAGGAGGAGGAGGAGGAAGACAACCCTACAAAAGGGGTTTTCTGCCTATTTGGATTAAGGGAAAGCCACCCAAGCTCTTCCATTCTTCCTTTTCCTCCTCTTCTTCCTCCTCCTCTCCCTGTTCTTCTTCCTCCTCCTCCTCCTCCTCTTCTTTCTTCTCCTCCTCCTCCCAAACATCTGGCTGATGGTGCAATGAACCACAATAATACAGTATATGAAGTGTGTGTGTTAACTGACTTTCACTGCCTTTGGGGACCTCACAACCCCCCCCAAAATGCAGCCAGTAAAACAATAAAACCAATAAAGCATAAATGCTAAAATATTATGCATGAATAAGCATCTTTTTGGAAGGCTTTGGGCATCCAGCGTAATATTCTAAATATCATTTGGTGGATGCTTGTATTGTTTGAACGTCTTTCAAAATGTTTTAATTGGTTTAAAAGTTTAGACTTGGTAAGCTGGCCTGAATCCCTTGTTGAGTTCAGCAGCCATGGAAAAGTGATTGATAGAATGGATGAATTAATTAATAAATAGAATCTTGATGTTTGAATCAACTGCCAAACTAGAAATCTTCCCTTTCCGTATAGTTCGTCTGATGCGTTTCTTTGAAAGCATTCGTGGTCCCTCATAATCTCTCCTCTCGCTTCTTCAACAGAGTGCAACGATCCCTTTATTTATGACAAATAAGGATGTGGCAGCTGAAGCAGTGAGTGATCAAAAAATATATATTTTAGCCATTATTTTTCTTCTTTGAGTCATTTAGGAACTTTTTAGATTTCTCTATTTTTCATCCCCTCAGGTAACTGGCAGTGGAAAAACACTAGCATTTGTCATTCCCCTCATAGAAATACTTCTCCGGCGTGAAGAAAAGCTTAAAAAAATGCAGGTAATATGTGGATTCATTTCTTTTTTTTTTTTTAAGACCTAGCGGGGTAATCTGGAAATCCAACTTTCTAACTGCCATCCAGCACTGAAATTATTGTTGCCACATAAGAAATATGGAGTATTATTATTTTAAGGTCTGCAGTTTGTGGAAAAGAAAGAGAAATGTCTTACTAATATAACCTAGGTACAGCTGAAGCTATATTGATACTAATTCTGTTTTTGGTACTTTACCATTGTAGATTGGTGCTCTTATCATCACTCCCACAAGAGAGCTTGCTATCCAAATAGATGAGGTGATCTCCCATTTCATTAAATATTACCCACAGTTCAGGTAAGTCCCATCTGGTGGTTCGGTAAAGCTGGATGACTTTGTTTGTTTTTTAACTTAAGATGTTGCTTCACCTTTTGTTTTCCAGTCAGTGCCTTTTGATTGGTGGGAAAAATCCGATGGAAGATGTCGAAAGATTCAAAGAACAAGGGTGAGTTAAATGGTGAGGTCATGACTGTAAAACTATCGCTACTCAGACTCAGACAGTACTTGAATTTAATTTATTATTGGTCACACAGTCAGCCAGGTGTTTAGAGTAGATTTGGCACTTTTATCCACCTAGGGAGTCCTTCCCAAGTATAGGTAGACATTGTTCCATGAAATTGTTAAAGGTATCATTGCAAGATCTAAGCGGTTCCAAGTACCCATCTCAGAACCAACCTACAAATCATATTTTTTTTCTGTCTTGATCAGTGGAAACATCCTCGTGGCCACCCCGGGTCGTTTGGAGGACATGTTCAGGAGGAAATCAGAGGGCCTGGATTTGGCCAAGGCTGTAAAATCTCTGGATATTTTGGTCTTGGATGAAGCAGATCGGCTACTGGACATGGGGTTCGAAGCAAGGTAAACTCTTGTATTTGTTGACATTCATTAGTATAAACTAGATTGATCAATTTAATTTTCCTTTCTCATAATTGGTTGCTCCAGTTTCCATGAATTATACTTTTTGATTGTTGCTGAATTGTCTAGGGCTTGATTTTTTGGACTGCATTACAAAGGAGAATAGAATAAGAATTAGATTAGAATTGAATGGAATGGAATGGAATGGAATGGAATGGAATTTTTTATTGGCCAAGTGTGATTGGACACACAAGGAATTTGTCTTGGTGCAAATGCTCTCAGTGTACATAAAAGAAAAAATACATTCATCAAGAATCATCAGGTACAACACTTAATGATAGTCATAGGGTACAATAAGCAATCAAATCATAGTAGGAAACAGTCCATATAAATCGTTAGGATACAAGCGACGAAGTAACAGTCATACAGTCTACAAGTGGGAGGGGATGGGTGATAAGGAGTGATGAGAAGATTAATAGTAATAGTAGTGCAGACTTAGTAAATAATTGGACAGTGTTGAGGGAATTATTCGTGTAGCAGAGTGATGGCGTTTGGGAAAAAACTCCCCTTGTGTCTAGTTGTTCTGGTGTGCAGGGCTCTATAGTGTCGTTTTGAGGGAAGGAGTTGAAGCAATTTATGTCCAGGATGTGAGGGGTCTGTAAATATTTTCACAGCCCTCTTTTTGACCCGTGCAGTATACAGGTCTTCAATTGAAGGCAGATTGGTAGCCATTGTTTTTTCTGCAGTCCTAATTACTCTCTGGAGTCTCTTGTCTGTCCTGTTGGGTTGCAGAGCCAAACCAGGCAGTTATAGAGCTGCAGATGACAGACTCAATAATTCCTCTGTAGAACTGCATCAAGAGAAAGGTTATATATCGCTGGAGCTTTATGTCTCAATAGTGGGTTCAGGGGTATTTTTATTTTGTTTTAACTAGCAGCTTCTGCAAGCTTGAGAAAAATGCGAAAACCTTTGGCCTAGGGATTGGGTTTAGCCTTTTGTTAGCCGAATGCTTCTGACACCGTTCCTTGTATTTGCCCGCAGTTTGAATACTATCCTGGATTTTCTGCCCAAGCAGAGACGGACAGGGCTCTTCTCTGCAACTCAGACCCAAGAGGTGGAAAACTTGGTGAGAGCAGGACTCCGAAACCCCGTCCGGATCTCGGTGAAGGAGAAAGGAATGGCAGCGACCAACACCCAGAAGACTCCCACTCGGCTCCAAAACTATTACATGGTGAGCTCAGTTCTGTTTTCCGGAGGGGCTTTTGAGAGGGGAAATAGCTCCAGATTGCTTTGATCCTGGTGTCCAGGCGAGATGCTTTTCACCGATCGTATTGCTGTATATGTAGCCCTTGGCTTACGACCACAAATTGAGCCCAACGTTTCTGTCGCTAAGCGAGAGGATTGTGAATTGAGTTTTGTCCCATTTTATGACCTTTTCTGCCACTGTGGTTTGGTCAGTCATTGTTGCTGTTACGTTAATAACACGGTTCTTAAATAAATCTGGCTTCTTCCCCCTTCTTAGCTCTGAAACTTGTGTCATTTATTGGGAGAAGTGGAGAAGAATTAAATGCCTTTTTGTTTGTGTTGAGAGCCGAAGGGGGAAAAAAAAGACTTATCTTTAAAGGAGATAATTCCACAAAGGGTTGTGTTTGTGCCTCTTATTCTCTGAATATCATTTGCTGTCTTGATATTTTTAGATCTGCAAGGCCGACGAGAAATTTAACCAGCTGGTTCACTTCCTTCGTCAACACAAACCAGAAAAGCATCTTGTCTTTTTCAGGTAGGACAAAATGGATATGAGGATAGAGGCTTAACACGAATAATTTTCACTGTTCCCAAGATCGTGGCTTATAGGCTACATAGAATTGTTTCTTAAATTGTTTTTTAAACCTTTGTTTCCAATTTCAGTACCTGTGCTTGCGTGGAATATTATGGGAAGGCTTTGGAGTCTTTGATTAAGAATGTGAAAATCATGTGCATCCACGGGAAGATGAAACACAAGAGGAACAGGATCTTTACAGAGTTCCGGAAACTTCCAAGGTAGAGAAATATTTTTGCAAGGGCTAAAATCGACCAATTGTAAGAAGAGATAGAATGTACAGCTGTGCATTGGGAGGGATATGTCTGTGCATGTGTACATGCTCAGAAACACCATCTTAATTGAGGTGAAAAGTAACTGTGAGGTCCAAAGAATTCAAAATGTCCTCACTTTGGAAATGTATTGCACGCTGGGTGAATTCACACTTCCCTATGTTGAGATTTCTCTTAACTGTGGCTTGTTGAACAACTCACAATTGGCCACAATCCATGGTATGCAAATCCCAGGAACTAGCTTTGTAGATTCTATTTTGTTTACCCCAGCAAACCACGTTGTTTTATATTAAAGCCAGTTGGGTATAGTGGTTTCAGTGCTGGCATAGAAACCAGGAGACAGTGAGTTCTAGTGCTGCCTTAGGCATGAAAGCTGGCTGGCTGACTTTGGGCCAATCACCAGGAGATAATGAGTTCTAGTTCTATCTTAGGCAGGAAAGCCAACTAGGTGACTTTGGGCCAATCACCAGGAGATGGTGACTTCTAATTCCATCTTAGACACGAAATCCAGCTGGCTGACTTTGAGCCAATCACCAGGAGATGGTTAATTCTGGTCTTGCCTTAGGCATGAAAGCTGGCTTGTGGGCCAATTACCAGGAGACGGTGAGTTCTAGTTCCATCTTAGGCAGGAAAGCTGCCTGGCGACTTTGAGCCAGTTCCTCTCACTCAGCCCAACCTACCTGGTGGTGGTGGAAAGGATGAGGAAGGTGCATTTGATATGTTCACTGCCTTGGGTGAGTTATAATGTAATAAAGATGGGATAAATAAAATCTAATGATAATTACTAAGGCCAGTTTAATGTCAGATCCTGCTATGCTTCAAATATTAAGCGACGTTCCTGCTGTAGCTCTGCTCTCCTTCCCCTTTTCAACATTTTGTCGTCCTTCTCAATTTCTCAGCGGCATCCTGGTGTGTACCGACGTGATGGCCCGTGGCATAGACATCCCAGAGGTGAACTGGGTTTTGCAGTACGACCCACCAAGCAGCGCAAGGTAGCCCCTTTGCCTCCCCCCCACCCCTCTTTAAAAGCAGCCTGGAGCAAATTCTTCCCCAAAAGAATTTTAGGACTCTCTTACTGCTCAGCGCAGGGGTCTCTCACCTTGGCCACTTTTAAGACTTGTGGACTTCCAACTCGCAGAATTCAAAGCTCAGCTGGCTAGGGAATTCTGGGAGTTTGAGTCTAGAAGTCTTAAAAGTGGCCATGGTTGGGCAGCCCTGGCCTAGTGTTAAGCCATTTCAATGAGTTGGATTCCCTGCTAGTTTAAACAGAATGTGAACTGTTTTGCTGCGTTTTCTCCCGTTTTTTCGCTACAGTGCTTTCGTGCATCGCTGCGGCCGCACGGCCCGTATCGGCCACCTGGGCAGCGCCCTCGTTTTCTTACTTCCTATGGAAGAAGCTTACATCAGTTTCCTGGCCATTAACCAAAAGGTGAGAGGGTCTCCCTGTTGCATTTTGATCCAAAACTAATAAAGAGAGAATCGGTCTGGGGATAGGAAAAATAGAATATTGGAAATTAAGGAACGGGTTATCTATTGTCATTTAGTATTATTTTATGTCGAATTGAAATTGCTTTTTTTTCTAAAGAGGTAAGATTGGTCCTGTTCATAGTCTCATAGAAATAATAACAGAAGAGGAATTTATTTGATTTTGTTGCTTTATAAATAACATAACAAACAAACATAGTATTTCCTCTTTTTCCTCCCAACAACTTGGCGATTGAGCCAAAGTCACCCAGTTGGCTTTCATGCAAAATGAAACTGAATGAATCAGGGTGAGATTCTATCTGGTCAGACTGGTTCTATAGAACCAGTTGTTACGATTCTGTGTGGTTTGGAGAACCGGCAAATTGCGCCACTGGCTGGCCCCACTCCTCCCCGCCCACTCACTCCTTACTTGGCATGCGCGCCATCAAACTTGCCTGTGTTTGGTAAGTTGCTATTTTTCCTTTCCCCGCCATCCCAAGCCATCAGCTGTTCTGTTGTGCCAGGAGATTTAGATTAGCTAGAAGGCAGGAAATTGTTGGATTTCTTGCTTTCTAGCTAATCTAAAAGCAGAGCCGAACCTTCCTCAGGACTGAAGCTTCTATTTTTCAGTGCAGACTCAGGTAGCCGATTGCAGAAAGATGGATCTCTGAGTGAATCTGTGATTCTGTAAGCAACTCTATCTGCCTGCTTACTTTGCCTGATTTTGGGCAAAAATTGCTCTTTTTTTATAAAAAATTCAGTATTTACATACATGGTGTGTTGTGAGTTAATTTTGTGAGTTTGCTTGCAAGCAAGTTTTATGTGACAGACTCAGGTAGCCAATTGCAGAAAGGTAGATCTCTGAGTGAATCTGTGCTTCTGTGAGCAACTCAATTTGCCTGCCTGCTTTGCCTGATTTTGGGCAAAAGTTGCTCTTTTTAAAAAAATAAAAAATTCAATATTTACATATTTACAATATTTGCATACAAGCCACGCCCAGACAGTCACATGAACACCAGGCCACACCCACAAATTAGGCCATGCCCACAGAACCGGTTGTTAAGAAATTTGAACCCCACCCCTGGAATGAATGCCGAAAGGGAAAGAATCTTAAAAACGTGTCATTTTGAGAGTTTGAATGAGATAAAAACGCGATCTTCACAATTAGTGCCCCATGGAGGAACTGAGACCGCAGAGGAACGTCACGGATGTCCTCCCTAAGCTGAAGTCGCTGAGTCTGGCTGACCGAGCCATGTATGAAAAAGGGATGAAGGCTTTCGTCTCTTGCGTCCAAGCCTACGCCAAGCACGAGTGCAACCTCATCTTCCGAATAAAAGGTGAGTTGGTCTGTTTAAAACACTGACCGTTTCTTTCTATTGTTTTTGAGGGCGGTTTTTTTTTTTTTTTTGTTTAACATGGCCACCATATAGGATAATCTGCCTATTAGCATTTCCAACGTTTATTTCTTTCCAGTTCTTAAATTAACTTTGCAATCTCTGGAACTTTCTGTTCGTTTTGACCACTCCTGTTTTGTTATGCTGATGTCTTGATTATTCAAAAAAAAAAAACAAACACCCATATCTTGCTATTTGTCCTTTTCAATGTCTGACAGAAATAGCACTTATATACCACTTCCCAGTGCTTTTACAACCCTCTCTAAGAGGTTTACAGAGTCAGCCTCTCCCCCCAAACAATCTGGGTCCTCATTTTACCCACCTTGGAAGGATGGAAGGTTGAGTCGACCTTGAGCCGGTCAGGATCGAACTGCCAAATTGTAGTCAGTCAGCAGAAATAGCCTGCAGGACTGCACTCTCACCACTGCACCACCGATCTCTAAATAAGCAATCTCTCTCATTCCTTCTCTCCCTCTTTTCCTCCCTCCCTCCCTTCCTTCCTCCCTGTGTGTGTGTGTGTGTGTTGAAAGAGAGAGATTCCATGCCCAATACTAGGTAAGATACCTAAACATTTTGTTGGACTTCTAGCCAAGAATTCTCTCCTGTTCTCCTATCACATTTCAACCACCTGGTGTGCTACCAGGTCAAAGTGAGACACACGCACACACAAACCAAAACAGTTAGAAACCAAAAAACACCCACCTCCTTCCAATTGCTCCTCTCCAATGACTGGGAGAAGCCCACTTAGCCTGGCCACCCACCCAGTTTGGTCTCTTCTCTGCTGCCCCTCCAATTGTTTGCAGCTTTCCACCACCACAAGCATAGGTATATTACTGCATCTGAAGTGCCTCCCCCCGAGTCTCCGTTTTGAGTTCCACGCCTGCCGAGTCCCACTGGTCTGTACCCCCTTTTTAACAGATCTGGACTTTGCCAGCCTCGCCCGAGGTTTTGCCCTCTTGAAGATGCCAAAGATGCCGGAGCTGAAATGGAAAGACCTCTCGGGCTTCACCCCCGTTGATATCGACACGGATTCAATCGCGTTCAAAGACAAGAACAGGGAAAGGCAGAGGCAGAAGCTGTTGGAGCAACGGAAGGCAGACGGCCCCGTCCGCAGGATGGGGAGGAAGACGCCCCGAAATCAACCTTGGTCCAAGCAGAAAGCCAAGAAGGAGAAGAAAAGGAAATTGGTAGCGAAACGGAAAAGGGAGGAGGTGAGTTTGGGCAGGAAATGGTCTTTTTAATAACTCTTGCGGTGGGACGACTGGGACATCCCATTAAGCCCAAATGGGATTCATTTAGTTTTGCCTAAGGAATATCATTAATTAACTATCAACTCAACACAGCCTAATCAAAGAACTATCAGGAATATTCTTACATCATTGACCGGGCAAGTCACTGTATATAAACAGAATTGCAGACTTCAAAAGATAACGAAACCCACACAGTTGGGAGGACGCCAGAACCCAGATAAGACTTGACAAAGATAATGCATGCTTTGCTTCCAGCAAGGTTCTCTGTGCAAACACCCTCTTTATCCTGTTTTCCCAGCTTGCAGCTAATCAGGGCCCCTTTCTCCCCCGTAACCATGTTGCTCCCTTATCCGTCCCTCCCTGCGTGCCTTAGGATGAAGAGGGGGTGGCCCTGGGTCTTCCTCTGAATGCCCAGCCGGACTGGGCCCTTCCCCAGTTTCCTCCACAGCCACTGGAGCCACACTCCCTCTAGGAATCAGATTCCAACAGCGGGCATGACAAAAAGCCTTGCTGATTTTGAGTTTTGTTTCCTGTTTTTAAAATCTCTCTCTCTCTCTCTAGGGTTCTGACCTTGACAACGAGGATATGGAGGAGCTTCTGAACGATACACGGCTTTTGAAAAAACTCAAAAGGGGTAAAATCAGCGAGAAGGAGTTTGAGAAGACGCTGCTGGGCAGTAGGAAAGGAGGAAGCGGCTCGGAGTCAGAAGGATAAAAAAAAAACGAAGTGAAAACATCAGTGTTTCTGGCCTCAATACAGACTCTTTGGCTGGGGTGCTGAAATTCCTTAAACCTCGACTGGATTTCTTCGTGCAAAATTGGGACGATCCAAGCTGTTTTCCTCTTATTCCCACTGGAGGCACTGCAAGCCAATTCTGTAAGAAGAATCAGTCTGTCTAATTTAGTACTGTCTGCTTGCAGTGGAAGTAAAAGGATTTGGAGACATCATTTAGCCCCCGCTGTTTAAAAACTGCAGGTTTAAAAAGCCATGAAATCCAAGCAAAAATGTTACCCAAATACAGCCCGGCGACATATTTTTTTACCTGCATGTAAATTAGTTCCATGTAAATGTGGTGCAGTGGTGAGAGTGCAGTACTGCAGGCTACTTCTGCTGACTGCCTGCAATTTGGTAGTTCAAATCCCACCAGGCTAAAGGTTGACTTGGCCTTCCGTCCTTCCGAGGTCAGTAAAATGAGGACCCAGATTTTTTTGGGGGGGTGCAAGAGGCTGACACTGTAAACCGCTTAGAGAGGGCTGGGAAGCACTGGGAAGCGGTATATAAGTCTAAGTTACAGTAACACCATGCTGGTCATTGCATTATCATGCAATGCTATGAAATGGATCCAACAGAGTTTTGACTTTGCCACCCTCTTGCTTTTTTTAAGAGAATACATTTTAAACTTCATTCTACCACAGCCTAACTCAGGCCAGCAGGTGGACTGGAAAATACATGACGAAACCTTGGTTTTTCTTCTGAGTGGATTTATTCCAATAATTTAATTTTCGGACGGTGAGCTTTTTTTTTTTTTTTTGTACAAATGAATCTTTTCTTAAAAAAAAAAAAGAAAAAGAAAATCTGTAAAATAAACTGGCAAACGATCGGGAAGTTCCCTGCTCATTTTACATTTACTGCTTGCAATCCACCCATTCCGGGAGGCCCTTTACAAATAGAGTTTAATCAGTTCATCACTCACAGCTGAAGGGGTCAAGACCCCGAGATCCGTAAAGAGCAGCGTGATAAGAGACGGGGACGTATAATCGATCCAAGGATGCTCGACCGTGAGAGCCTTTTGAGTCTTCAGTGTATCTGCTTTGTACTGAGAATAACGAAACAAAAGATCTGGGTTGTTATTATTGGAGGATGCCGGCGCTGCCTAGGTGCAGCCAACTCTGAGACACATAATTCCTTGTCATCCTTGATCCTGGTTTTCTCCCACCCCCTGGGTGTATCCTAATTCATATTCTCCAATGGGACACCTCCATAGCCCAGAGTCATCAATCATCAAAAATTCCAGTTAGAATTTTGCACGGCAGAAACTTCAGTCACCTAGTTACTCTCTTTGAAAACACAGAATGCAAACTGTCCACTGCTCTCTCTTCCCTTTCTGTTGGAAACTCTAAAAAGACCATAGAAATATTTTATGAGTTGACAAGAGGCAGCTTTGGTTAGTTTCTTAAGCTGACCCACCCCCGCCTTCTGTCCCTGCCCTACAGATAGTCCTCATCTTACAACAGTTCCTTCAGTGACCATTCAAAGTTACAATGGCACTGAGATAAGGAAGGCCAACCTTTCCAGCCAGCTACAGGTTCCGTTTTGCCCAGAAAGTAGCCTTCTCTCTTACCTTAAATTTATCCGGGACATCCTGCTGGTTCAGAGGGAAGAGCCGTACAAACTTAAAACTCTCCGCAACCACGTAAAAGGGTTTGTTTTGCGCTTTGGCGCAGACAGCCATTTGGTTGGTCCCAATCTGAAGAAGACATTAGGCAGGGGGAGAAGACGTACAGTGGTTAGGACATGTCCGAAGCAGCAATTTGATTCACTGGAATTTTCTGAACAGAAGTGGAAGATGGGAGTTCTAGTCCCGCCTTAGGCATGAAAGCTGGCTGGGTGACTTTGGGCCAATCACCAGGAGACGGTGAATTCTAGTTCTGCCTTAACCATGAAAGCCAGGTGAGTGCTGTTGGGCCAAGGAGCAGGAGATGGTGAATTCTAGTCCTGCTTTAGGCATGAAAACTGGCTGGGTGATTGTGGGCCAATCACCAGGAGGAGGTGAGTTCTAGTCTTGCCTCAGGCATGAAAACCAGCTCCCTCTCTCAGCCCAACCCACTTCACAGGGTTGTTGTGGGGAAAAGCAGAGAAGGAAGATCTGTTGGTGATGTTCGCCGCCTTGAGTTCTTTGTGGAAGGAATTAAAAGGCAGGATACAAACTGAACAAGTAAAGTTGGAGACCTCCTTCAGCCCAGCATGGAAGGGTGAGTTAGAAGGGCTTTCTAGGAAGTAGGACCAAGGTTCATGCTCACAGGTTGACAGCCTGTGCTAAGAGTGCTTTCCCTAAGGAAAAGGGAGAATTGGACACACAGGAATCATTTGGGAAGTCCCTCCATGATTGACAGACAAAACACTCTTCACCTTATTGATGATCCCGCCATTTTCGACCACTCCTTCAGCCCCCACGATCACCAAATCGACCCTTTCCATGATGTATCTTTGAAGGAGACAGAAAAACATGGTTCTTTGTCCAGATCTTTTTGGCAACGATGCTTTGTGATCGTCACAGCTTATGACCATCATAGCTGGGCTCAATTACAGTCGTGAGTCAAGGACTACATGAAATGTACGCTGTGCAACCTCTAGTATTAACAGTAACACCATGGTTGTCATGCAATGCGTTTTGGCACACAACGATTGTCGTGTGCGAGAGCCAGGCCACTTTTCCTGTGAATAAGCTAGATTGCTGTTTTAACTCTCCAAAGAGAATCTCCCTAAATGGCTTTTATCTCATGTTGATTGGGGAAATTTCCCATTTCAAAAGCCCCTTTGCCAACATTAATCCATCAGACTTACCCAACTGCAGCATCTAGAATTATGGTGACAGGTATTCCGAGATTCTTGAGCGCTTCTGCCATCTTCTGCCTGTGTTAATGTTAGGACACGCGTATTAAACGAGTCCGTTTAATAAGCAGTACCTTGATCCTACAACCTACCTTTTATTAATCAAAGCAATTGATTAAACAAATTTTAAATGTTCTCTTTATTACTCCTATTTTTAAAACACCTTTTATTTGTTTCACAATTATTTGTCTCCCTCAACCTGGGACTGCTTAAAAATCACAGGCTAGGGATTTCAAATTCAAAACAGGCTCCTTCAGACAGCCTCAACAAGAGAAAAAAAGACTTTTCTACATTTTTTAATAACAAAGGGAAAGTATTTTTCTTTTACTTGCCCTGCTCGATCTGGCTGCGATTCCGTGACGTAGACGCTAAAACGTTTCTTGGCCTGTGCAGCTTCTTCTAACACTCGAAGCACCACTTTTGAGTAAGCGTGGGTCAGTATTTTCTGGAAAGACAAGCCAAATATTTTCCTTTTCCATTGGTAGCTTATGTCATCAGTCCCAAACCGTTTTCTGTTGGGGGAAGAGCTTCTCTTCTCATTCAGTGAAACAGTGGGAGAAATATAGGAAAAGGATTAAAATATTGCATCCCCCAGCACTGGTTTGCTAAATAACAGGTATTAATTCTGGAATATTTTTATAGCCGCCTTCAAAAAAATAATCCCACCATGGTTGTGGTAAATAACATGACATTTTTTTAAAAAAAATTAGGTGATCCAAGATCACCTGTGTTATATTATTAAAGAACAGGAAGGAAAAATACTAAATGTAACAGTATTACTCACGCCACCATCTTTCACAAAGTTGTGACAAAGCTTGGCGATTTTCTTCCTCGAAAGAGAAATTCGCTGAAGGAAAACCTCTCCTCTTTCAATCATGATTTCTTTGCATTTGGAATAGTCCTGGGGGGAAAAAAACGGAAAACAGTGACACAGAAAGATGATCCAGAAGATTGAAGAAATAAGTGAAAACATGTTTTGGATGGTACAATTAGCATCTGTACCCAGATGGGTGAATGTCTGGGTTCACACAAACTCTTACTCTTCAAATGCATGGAAATTTATTCTGCGTTGTAACACGTAAAAACAAACGCTTTCTGGATAAGGAGCTCTTCAACATTTAATATATGCCAAGGTCGATCCCTGACATTTTGAATTGTTTCAACCATTCAGGACAACTCTATTTTATCAGAAGCACATTATTCTTGTAGCCACATTCAACACTTTTTAATGTTAAAAAATTTGGAAGCTGAGTGGCAAATATTTACATGAAAGAACTGAGGGAAACTCACCGGGTTTTCCAACGAAGTGAGACTGATGAATCTTAAGAAAAGCTCTCCGCCAGAAGAAATGGCCACGGAGGAGTCGACACGAGAGAGCGTTTCTATAGCCTGTTTTAGATTGGCTCTCAGTCCTTGGATTGTTTCGCCTGAGGGAATAAAAAGGTAAAAAAATCAACTGTGTGGGCTTCATTTTTTTACAGATTTCATCTTGGGAGTATAAAATAAAAACTGAGGCAGGTAGCTGGGAAGCCGTATGATAAAAGTTAACTCAAGAGGGGAACACACTTTCACTAGGTTCATGTATTAACTTCCGGATCAACAATTTTGACCTCGGAAAGGAGTAGTTTTACAAATCAAACATGTTTCATAATCCTATTTTGCAGTTCAGAAAGACTTAAGACAAAAGCTGAAGCGTTTAACACAAATCCAGCTAGGGAATTGAGATACTCAGATGTGTATCTTACAACTTTATATTCATTATCTATGACTACTTATTTCATAACAGGCTGCTCTGCTGCAAATCACTCTGGGATTTCTAAATAGAATCTAAGCATAAGTCCACCAGTCTGTGATTTAATGTCTTTCTTCTGGACGGATGCTCACTCCATGCAAAGCCAAGACATTATGTACCTTTGTCCTTCTTCAGGAATTCCAGTAAGACCCGGATGGCAGCCACTGCAGAGGCAACATCTGGATCCTTCCTCATCTGGGTGTTAAAGGCATCGACTAGCTCTGCAAAGGTGGAACCGGAAAAGTAAAATTAATTAGAAATCCAGATGCTTACAAAAGTCCTTCCTTTCGCATTTTACAGAATGGAATGTTTTGCAGTTGTGAGAATCTTCCAAATGGAATATTTTGCATTTATTCCACACCCTCTCACTTACTTGCATCATAGGCTATAATGTTTGGACCACTTTCAGAAAAGTAATGTTTTTAGGGAGGGATGGATAGATGGATGGATAGATAGATGGGAGTGGTAGGTAGCTAGAGATACATGATTATAGATAGATATAGAGATAGGTGGATGGATGGATAGGAGAAGTGGGTAGCTAGATATATGATTATATAAACATACGGAGATGATAGATAGATAGATAGATAGATAGATAGATAGATAGATAGATAGATAGATAGATAGATAGATAGATGAGAGGCGGCTCTACAAAGAGGAATAATACAAAAATAATTAGGAATTGTCATGGATTTTACAATACTGAAGAAACGTGATGGCAGAAGGTTTCTGATCCAAAAGGAAACTCTTCCCACAACACCCGCCAGTCTAGCAGAGACCTCACAGGGCAGGAAACTTGACATTTCCACCTGTCGAGGCTCGACCTATTTAACTTCCAAGCTTCGGTTTTTGTTTTCCTCTGCAATCATGCAGTTTCCCTGCCTCTTTTCCTTAGGCTCCCGGGGCGAGGGGGACTCCCGTCTTCCCCCAGGAAGGCTAAAAAAAAAAAAGCAATCCAATTCAAAATCAAACTTCAAAACAATGCCCGTTTCGGGGCTCCCCCACTCCGCTCACCCGCTTCGTTCATGATTGAAAAAAGGAAAACTTGGGGCGCTTCCGACGACGACGCCTCCACGGAACCTTCGGCGCAGCGGCGCGCGACCTTCGCCGGAAGCCTTTCCCGGTTGCGCTCTCTGCCAGAAGCAAGAACACCACACGCGTGGGGGACGTCAAAAGGGAGCACCGGAGTGCTTTTGACGTCACTTTCGGGCGACCGGGCGGTCCCACTTCGTCGTTATGAGCGGGGGTGAGTTTGGGGTTCGAATTCTGGACTTTAATTCGAGGTTGGATATGAATTCCTCCTGCATTTCCCGAATCCAGGCCTCTGAATTCCTTGGTGGGGGGAGACTGGGTTTTATTCTGAAGCGTGGCTGCCTCTGAGCATGTGCAGAGTGGCTTCACATCCTTCCAAGGCACCCTATTCCCGCCCCCATCCCCAACCCCAGGTGTCCTTTCAGTTTATAAATATTTTTATTGTTTTGTATCACAAATTCCATTTCTGTATTGAACAGTGTGTTTCCTAGGGGTCCAAATATAAATATAAACACCATCATCATTATAATCATGTACATACAGATATAAGTGTTGTATGTGGTAATAACACACACACACACACGTGTGTGATTATTATCACAATAAGATAATATCATTTTTTATTAAAAAGTATAATATCTTCCATATTAACATTGCCCGGCTCTCCTTTCAAATGTCAAATATTTAGAAATTTGAATAGAGGTAGAAATAAGAATACACACCTTTATATGAAGCAATAGTTAGATGGAAAGACTGGAGGTTGGAAGTGGGTATTATTAGGTATGTTTAAATAATAGGAAGTTGGGTACTTGAATGGTGTATTGTGACTTTGAACAATCAAATAAGGATTATTATAAATGTGTAAATACTAGGATTAGCAATGGTGACATGATTAGAAGCTAGAATAGAGGTAGAAATAAGAAATAGGAAGAATATTAGCAGATATAATTTTTATATAACAGAATATGTAATAACTTGATCGAAAAGATCAGTGCCTAAAGGGTTGAAGCTTCCACAATTTCCAAAGGCAACTTCTGTTCCATGGGTTGATCGTTCTCACGCTCAAAAAGTTTCTCCTTATTTCCTGGTTGAATCTCTCCTTGTTCAGTTTCCATCCATTATTCCTTGTCTGGCCTTCGGGTGCCTATCTGACTAACTACATAAAATGAAGGAATGGAGGGCAGATACGCTCTCAGCTTCTGAATTCTGTCTTTTTTATTTTTTGCAGACGATGAGGTGAATCTCCTAGTCATTGTTGTTGATGCTAACCCTATCTGGTGGGGCAAGCAAGCTTTGTTGGGCTCAGAGGTAAGACATATTTGTCATAAATTATCCAACCCCTATAGGTTTCCTTTGTTTTAAAAAACATGTTTTCTAATGTTTTTCTTTTTGACAAATATGGCTTGAAATTTGGAAGTTTCTAGATTTAAATAATATTTCTCCTTCTTGCAGCTTACGTTATCAAAATGCCTCGATGCGACCATGGTGTTGGGAAACTCACACTTATTTATGAACCGCAACAACAAACTTGCTGTGATAGCCAGTCATATACAAGAAAGGTATTCTATTTCCTGTTGATCATTGCTCTACGAAACTGTTTTGATTGAAAGATAAGCTCCTGATGCCTAGTTAAGAACTGTACAGGGGCATAAAAAAACTCTGAAATTTAGTGCAAAACTAAACAGGAACAAACTAAAGGATATTTTGTTATATTTCCCTTCACAAAATCGAAAGTGATGGGTGCTTTGTGGTTGTTTGAGTATTTAATTGCTAAACGGTTAACATAATTTTAACTTCCTCTTCTCTCAGCCGTTTCTTGTATCCTGGAAAACATTGGGCAGCCCTCGATCTCTTTGGAGAATCTGGGGAATCAAATATTTCTGGTAGCAAAGATGGAAAATACGAAGTATTAACCACCATAAATGAAACCATTGCAGAGGAGATAAAGGACCTGCTGACCAATAGTAAGAGAAGCCAATTGATTTGTTACACAGCTTTGGTGTTTCTTATTTCTATTTTTTTCCACCAAAAATTGTAGGGATCTGTTCCCAAAATGTATTATTGTATTATTAAATCATAGTTGGTTTGACTTGTGTGCTGATACAAAATTGTGGACCCCCTTAAGTCTTGGTTTGAAAATGCTTACGGTAACATGACAGTTTTTTTCAAAACCTTCTTCAGTAGGATTCATCTGCCTGTCTGGCTGTCTATATATTTTGCTAAGATTAAAAAACAATCATATTGACAATAATCTGTGCAAGTTGGAATGAGTGAAGAATATGCTACTTAATTTCTTTTGTTCCTTTGTGATCGTAGCTGAAGTAAAGGGGCAACAGATGGAAACTTTGCTGGCTGGATCTCTTGCTAAAGCACTGTGCTGTATCCTTTTTTTAAAAAAAGTTAACATTTCTCAAAAACGACTTTGCATTTTTGGGTATATACCCATTTTGAGCCTCAGGATGTTAGGTACCACCTGGCTGAGCCCATCTTCTTTTTCAGCCTTCTTTTAAATTGCATTGATTTTGAAGAGCTGCTTGATTTTATTCCTGCCATTTTATCCCAGAAGTGTTTTTATTCTTTTTTCACACTGTTCTAAGTTCCTGTGTGAGGGAAAGCAGTCCGTTAGTGAAGTATACCTATTCAAATCATCCTGTTATAATGATTTTTTTGTGTGTTCCAAAATACAATTCAATTGATTCCTGAATGTCCTGTGCTTCAGATATTCACAGGGTGACAAAAGAAAGTAAAAGTACGTAGTCTGATACTATTTATAGGTCCTGTTATTGCAAAACATTGATCCAATGAATTGTAAAACATTGATCTGCTAATCATTTCTTCTCTGGTTTTCCGTCTCTTGTTCAATATGTAGCCACCCAGGAAATAAAATCCAGGATAATGGTAAGTTTTGCGAATTCCCTTCCATATCTTGAAGCCAAATAGCTCCTGCTATATATGAGATCTAAATCAAGAAATCCCCATTTCTTTTCCAGGTCATAAAAGCGGCTGAAGATAGCGCATTACAATATATGAATTTCATGAATGTGATCTTTGCAGCCCAGAAACGGGTAATGTCCAGAATTTTATTACAAGTCCTGTAACTCCATAAGCACCTTACTCGCATTAATATTGTATTGCTTTCTCTTTGGAGAATCTTAATTCTCCTTTTTTTTCCCTCAGAATATTTTAATTGATGCCTGTGTATTGGACTCTGATTCGGGACTTTTACAGCAGGTACAATATTCATTTTTATTCTTCTTCATCTTAGTTCTTGTGGAAGAACATAAGTTTTTCCTTTATGGTCCTTTCTCTAAAAGTTTCATTTCCACCTCAGTGTGCCCAGAGTTCATTCTTTCATCCTAGAATATTGCAAGCTAAGCAGAAGCTCCACCAGGGAGCCCCAGATATAATTTTGGTGTTTGGTTGGAGGGATTGCCCCAAAGGTACTTTTTTTTTCCCCCGAGGCAACTAGACTTTCTGGTTTTTCTTTGAAGAGGTTTCGCTTCTCATACCAAAAGCTTCTTCAACTCTGAAGAAGAACCGAACTGAGAACTGAAGAAGCTTCTGGGATGAGAAGCGAAACCTCTTCAAAGAAAAACCAGAAAGTCCAGTTGCCTCTTGAAAAAAAAAGCACTTTTGGGACAACTGTGACCTGGATGGCTGAGAATCTCCATAGATGGTTTGAGGGGGTTGTTTGCTGCTTAAAAAAGGATAAAATTCTACTTTCTAGGCATGTGATATAACTGGCGGAATCTACTTGAAAATTCCATACAAGCCCTCGCTTCTCCAGTATTTGCTGGTGAGTTCTGTTTTTCTAGCCACTTCCCTTTAGCCTGTTTGATTTGTAGAAGTCTGGGTAAATTCTACCAAATCTTTAATGTCAGGTTTAAGCTGCCAGCTTTTAATAAAATTTGCCGGTGGAAAAAGGAGCTATTGCTGTGGATTTTTGACTATCATATACACAATTTCTACAAAATTTTGTCTTAATTGCATCCCTTTTAAAAATCACAGTGGGTTTTTCTGCCTGATCAAGATCAGAGATCCCAGCTGATCCTCCCTCCGCCCGTTCACGTGGATTACCGTGCTGCCTGCTTCTGCCACAGGAATCTCATTGAAATTGGCTATGTCTGCTCAGTGTGTTTGTCAAGTAAGGATCGAGGCTTTCTTGGGCTTTGGGTTGATTTGTGTGGTCTTAAAACAGCTGTTCTGAAAGTGTTAATTTTAACTTTTGTTTTATTTTTTACAGTATTCTGCAACTTCAGTCCAATTTGCACCACTTGTGAGTAAGTAACCTTGAGAAATCTTTTTGTAAGTGAACAAACACTGCCTGTTCTGTAGTCAGTGTTTCAGAATGAAAGCAAAAATTTTCCTGAAGAGATACAAAATTATATAAACTGTTGTATCCCCACACTGTGTTTGGAGAAACACTGAAATCTTTGTCTCAATTTACTGCTTTTCCTGTTGCTTCTTGTCTCTTAATTTTACCAACTCTTATGTCTTTCTTTCTTTCTTTCTTTCTTTCTTTCTTTCTTTCTTTCTTTCTTTCTTTCTTTCGTTCTTTCTCTCTCTCTCTCTCTTAGATAATTTATATAGCCACATACTAAATCCCTTCTCCTCACTTCCCTTCCCCTTTTCCCTTCCCACCCCACCCCACCACCCGCCAAATCTTTACCCCAAATTTCTTTGCAGCTTTGAAACTTTGCTATGTTTGTTTACAAATTTTGTTGTTGGAGAAATATACAAATATGTGCCGAGATAGGTCAATTGTTATAGCGTGACCCTAGCAATTCCTAAATAGTGAATTTTTATTGCTTGTTGGGGTGGACAGAATGTATCAAATCCTTGTGAAAAGTCAATATTTTTGTCCCGATTGTTCACTTTTGTTCCAGAACCGCTTTCAAGATTTCACTGCCGGCGGTCATGAAGTCTAAGAAAAAGAAACTGAAAGTCATGATGTAGCTGCACGATCGATTTCTCTCGCCCTCCTCATGGAATCCTGTCTCCCAGATTGTAACTTTAAAGCTGCAAAAGTGGAGCTCCAGAAAAACCAACATGTATTTTTGAAATGATCAACAAAGGGCAAAACATTTCAAACCAAGGCATACATTATCCAGAACACTGTTCTAAAGTGTTAATCAAGTTTCTGCCACTGGTTTAAACCAACCCCTGAAATTGGAGAAGAAGGAAATAAACCAAGTTGGTATGTAAAGATCATTTCAGGTATTGTAGGTAGAAAAATCAAACTGGTTTAAGTCTTGATATCTTAATTCCAGACAAAGCCCCTTTTACTTAAGTTAAAATTGTGATGGATTGACATTTCGGGGCTCCTGGGCTGGTCCCTGCAGAAGCCTTCTTGGGGAAGAAAAACTTTTTGATTGAAAAAGAAAAAAGAATTCAGATCACAGGTATTGTAAGCTACATTTTTCATTTTGGTTAATAGCAGGCCTAAAAGAATTCTGACTCCCAATTTTAACAGCAGCCTGTGCGTTGCTAACCGAATGATATGTATTGCTAACTGGTTTTGCAAGATGAATTGCTGTTTGAGGCTGAGCACATAGCATTTAGTTTTTTATTTCAAATGTTAATTCCTTTCTGTACAACCTTGTGTGGCCCAGAAGAGGCTTCCAGCTTCTTGGTTCTTGACTGCAAATTTTTGCCTTGCAGAGATTTGTATCTGTGGGTTGGTAGAACATCTGGCCAAAGACAGCTGGGGGTCTGTTGGTTAAGAAGACCACAGTTTACACCAAGGGTCTTCAAACTTGGCAAGTTTAAGACTTGTGGACTTCAACCCCCAGAATTCCTGAGCTAACATTATTGGGAGAGGAATTCTGGGAGTTGAAGTCCACAAGTCTTAAAGCTGTCAAGTTTGAAGACAATATATCCAACCTGATTTCTGACTTCTCTGTTTTCTAGATTGCACATTACGTTGAATGGGCTGTGTTGAAATGTGCTACGTTATCTCCCGCTCCAAAACTTAAAGAAATAAATCATATTTGCAATTGTCTTAAGGGCCAGTTGCTAAGCGCCCAAATTTTGATCTTGGGGACACTGCAATGTTTGTACGTGAAAGGACTGGTTGTAGATCGCTTTTTTCAGGCCCCTTGTAACTTCTTGTGGCTAAACAAATATTGTAACTACCGGTAGCTGTGTAGCTTGTTGAGTTTGGCCTTTGTGTTTTATGTGAACCCAGCACCTCTTATTGTTGTTCCACAGTTTCTGTCAATACGAGATGACCTACTGAATAAACTACGTAGCACACTGAATTTGTAAAGCTTCGTAGTGGTTTATAAAACCACAATTGGTGGCGTCACAAACACATATGCCAAACCAACAAGCAAACTAATGATTTCAGTGCAGCGGATGAACCCAGCCTTCCTTTTTTTAAATGGTAACCTTTTAAAGCTCCTGTGTTTTCCAAAGTTAAAACTTACTTGGGCTAGTTTTGGAGAAGAAGATGTTGGAAACCTTCGGCCAGCAGTGGTGAAGAAGGCGGTGTCCGATTTCACATGCCTCCAGGGGTCTAGATTCCTCCAGCCGCTCTCACTGGATCTCAGGGGAGAAGGTTGAACGCTGGACAGCGATCTCCTGGAATCTTCCTCTGTGACCGTAGATAATCCTCTCCTAACTCTGTGTGCTAATTTCTTGGCCATCAGCAAGCAAAACTGCCTTTTCTCCTCCTCAAGTTCTCGCAGCCAGCTGCGTTTCTGCTGTTCCAGCTTCTTTAGCCTCTGTGGAAGAAGGAAAGAAGAGAGGAAGAACTGCAAGAAGGAGCACCATCAAGCAAGGAGATGCTTCCTGCTTCTGGTGAAAGGAAATGTTGACTGTAATGGTCTAGACATCAAGAATTAAGAGGTAGTGGATCCTGTAGATCAGTATTTCTCGATCCTGGGAACTTTAAGACGTGTGGACTTCAACTCCCAGAAGTCTCCCAACCAAGGCTGGCTGAAGAAATTCTGGGAGTTGAAGTCCATACTTCTTAAAGTTCCCAGCCTTCCAAAGTTGAGGAACACCGCTGTTGAGAAACAGCAGGGCACTTAGCATGATGTAAATAGACAGGCAGCGGTTTCTGAGTCACCCTGTTTTGTCAGCTGTTGCTGGTAGATCTCTGGTGCTTGAAAAACATTAATTTTGCCAGCCTCAAATCTCTTTCCACCAGCTAGCCAGTGCGTGGCACACAGGTTCAAGCAGAGGACTACGAACATCCGGACCCAAATGTATGCCTTCATTTAACCCTTTGCCTTCTCAACCCAGCCTAGCCTGCATGGCTGGGAGGATAAAATATGTATTATTTAAGCTCTTGAAAGTGACATCTGGTCTACAAATAGAATAAAGAGATAATAACATGGATATTTCACATTTTTGGCGGTCCTTTAAAATTCCGGGCAGTTGGTGAAATTCCCAGCAGTGAAATGGGTCGCCTTACCATGGCTAGCTCCTTCTGTTCTTTGATAATCCTATTCTTCACTTGCTGAGGGGCCGTCAAGAGATCTGCAAGGCAAAAGGAGTAGAAAGAATCATTCTTGTATAAAAACATCAAAGAGACTTTGGGATCGCCGCCGACGGCCATGTTTGCTCAATGTTAATTGAGCCACGGTGCTAAAAAATCTTGGAATGGGGTAGAAAGCAGGTGTTTCTCTTGAAATGGCTGGGCTCGGAGTGATCTGCTGGCAGATGGCAAAAGAACTTGCTCTCAGTCAGGCACCCAGGGAAGGGGATATCCTGGTTTATCGCTTGAAGGCGGCTGGATTAATTCCCACACGCTGGGCATTAGCTAAACATTGACTAAGGGCGTCAGACTAAAGTGACCCTTCATTTTTTTTACAAGAAAACTCTAAAGGTCTCCATCTTTATCTTCACCTTGTCTATCTAATGCCCCGACATGTTTAGCACTGGAAATTCTGCCCAAAATTTGCAATTTGAGCTTCGCATCTGCTAATTTTCTTAGCTTCAACTGTTATTGTTTGCTTTGTTATTTCCAGCTTCCTTGACGTGCCTTGTTTTTTAAGTTGCTGGTTTTTTTTTTAATGAGGTCTTCTTTGATCTTCTAGTTTTTCAGATTTTTTTTCTTCCTTTCATCTGTTCAAGCTTACTTACATGGGATCTCAGATTGTTAATCTTATTTTCCAGCCTGGTCTTCCATTTTGGTGGCGCACTTTTTTTTTTTTCTTCATTGATTTTGCGTCCCAGGTATTCAGTTATAACTGCAGCTGTGTTGCACATGAATTGTTTTTAGCATCATCATAATTATTATTATTTTTATCATGGCACAGAAAATATTTTTTCCACTATTGTCTTAAATTGGCTATGCCAGGGATGAGTTTCTGTATTCGGCTGTGCTTTTGTTCCATGGTTACACGGATATTTACACCAACACAAATAAATAAGGGTTTGATCTCCCTTGCAAAGCATTCCAGCTGAGCTTTGGTCTGTGACAGCAGACACAGCAAAATTTCAGTGTGCTATCCAGAACTGAATGCATATCGCCTAGAGAAATGTAAATTATTCTATCCTTATTTTGCATTTTATGTTACCTCTGGGAGCTAATTATGAACAAATCAGTTTGCTTGGCTGCTATTTTGGGGTTGTTGTTGCTATTTTTTTATGTTTCAATGGCTGTTGACTACTTATACAGAGATAGGCTGTACGTGAATTGAAATAAATGAATAAAATAAGTTTCAAATGATTTGGGGGACTTGTTTTTGAGTATTATCAACAGAAAATGAAGAAGTGGGTTAATCTTTAAGCAGCAAGAATGATGGGAAGGAGGAAATATAGATTGTGAGTTGGAGTTAAAAAAAATACTAATTTTCACTGCTGTGGCTGATGGGAACTGTCATCCGGTCTATCTGGAGCAGGGTTTCTCCATCTTGGCCCCTTGAAGCCATGTGGACTTCAACTCCCAGAAATCTCCGGGCGAAAGTTGGCTATTTCTGGGCGGGAGCGTCTGCGAAAGGAACGATGGAAGTTGTAGGGCAGCCCCGAGTAAAGAATGTACCATTCCCACAAGTGGGGGAGGACAGGAACAAGAAAGGGCCTCTTTTGTGTTATTTTCCACCACTTTTACCACAGACCCGCATCTTTTCCCACTCCTTAACTTCCACTCGCAACGCAACGGGAGATTTCAGCCTCTTTTTTTTTTAAACCCCCTTTGACTGCCCCGCAAGCCTTTCGCGCTCCCTCCGGGAGGACCTGGTTCCTCCGGGCCGTCTCCATAGCAACCGAGGAAGGCGCCGGGAAAGATGGCGGCGGAGGAGGAGGAAAGGGACGGTCCTGAGGGCCCGTCTTAGCTCCGCCATGAGCCTCCGGGGGATCCTTTGGGGGCTGCTGTGGCTGTTTCGGGCCGTGGCCCAGGATGGGGATCAGGGTGGGTGAGGGGAAGGTCCAAGGGTGGGTGAGATAGGCTAAGCAGCAATGGGCAGGCAGAAACCCAACAGGTGTGGCTTCAAGGCCAGTTTCGTGTTTGTGTGTGGTTTTGTTCTGCCTGCCCCTCAGCCATGAAATCTCCTCCCTTCCTCCTCTCTCCTTCCTCCCGCCTTTGCTTTCTTCTTTCCCATTCATTTTCTTTTCTTTCTCCTCCCTTCTTCATCCCTCCATCCTTTCGTCTCCCTCCCTCCCATTTTCTTTCTTTTTTTCCAACCTATCTCTCCTCCCTCCATCCCATCTCCTTTCCTTCCTTTCTCCCATTTCCCTTCCTTTTTTCCAACCTATGTCTCCCTTCCTTCCATCCATCCATGCATCCATCCCTCTATCCCTCCCTCCCATCTTCTTCCTCCCTTCCTCCCTTTTCTCCCCAATCTATCTCTCCTTCCTTCTTCCCGCCCTCCCATTTCCCTTCCTTCTTTTTTCCAACTTATCCCTACTCCCTCCATCCCATCTCTTTCCCTTCCGTCCAATTTCCCTTCCTTTTTTCCAACCTATCTCTCCTTTCCTTCCTTCCTCCCTTCCCTCCCTCCCGTCTTCTCTCTCCCTCCCATTTCCCTTCCTTCTCCCCAACCTATCTCTTCTTCCTTCTTCCTTTCCTCCCTTCATCTCCCTCCCTCCCATTTCCCTGCCTTGTTTCCAATCTATCTTCTCTTCCATCCATCAAACCCTTCATACTCAGGTTCTCATGGTCCTAACGAACCAGTGTTCTGGATTTGTACAATGCACAGCTTTCTGAGCTAAACAGCGGGCTGAGTTGGTATAATAAACATGCTGAGCCCCCAAAAGGTAGACATCCAGCGTGCATACACACCGACAAAAGTTTAGCTTGTGCCATCATGGCTATGTCTTTTAGGGAACATGACTAAGAGAGTTTGTGAAATAGTGCTTTGTTGTTGTTTTTTAAATTCCTGTCATTGGGTTTTGTTCAGACTGTCCTTGAAGGGACAACAGCATCAACATCTAAAGCCTTCAATAAATTACAACCAGTTGTGTGTGCTCAAAAACATTGCTGTTAGCAACCCCCTGCCTCTTTTAACTTCATTCTTTGCAGCTCTGAATGATGACACAAAAACAGTTTCCAAAATCTCTTACAGTTCCCTAGATTTCCTTAACTTTTACTGAGGATGAAATAAAATGATGAAAGAAACTGAGCAAGGCCACTTCAGGGAGAAAAGGTTTTCCAAAGATTTAATGAGTGATATCAATATGTCTCAAAAAATGATACTGATTTCCCTGTTTAGATTTCCAGCCTTCGTTTATCTACATGTCTGGGACAATGGTCACTGCTTCTTTGACCAACAGCCATGCAGATACTTTCTCTCTCGCTGTGGCAGATGATGAAACAGGTAAGCATCCTTCAAAACTATTTTGGGGGATGATCCCAGGAAGCTCTGGAACTCCAAAGACCATGGGGAAGAAATCCTCCTTTGCAAAATGAATTAGCCTTACTGTTCCTAGCAGGAATGATCCTTAAGAGATGATAATATTTACGATAATGCAGGATCCAATCTGGGTCAGTCAACGGGACCAGAAGTTTAGTTTTCTGAACTTTCAGACTTGTACTGTAGCCCATCTTGAGGGAACTTTTCAGAATGTGTGATTTGGGTTATTCTATTGATCATATTTTATGTGGTGCCTGGTTGGGTGTGGCTTTTTAGTTGTTGATTTGGATGTTGATGACTATTTTAAATGGTTGTTGTTTCCTTGTGGCTGCGGAGTCCTTGAATCCTGAGCACCTGATAAGCTGTTGATTGACAAGGGGCCCATCTCCCTTGGCTTCAGTTATTTTTCTGGCTATTTTTATACCTGCTTGGCCAACAATCCTAGTAGCTGTGAAATTGAATGTGTGTCCTTGATCCATTGAATATGGTAACGTTCTCTGCTCTCTTCTAGGAATGTTACCCCTTTCAGACTGTAGTGGTAGAAACAGAACAGATGACTGGAGTTTGCAAGTCACACATCAAGGGGTGAGTAGAAAAAGTGATTCTCTTCTTATCTTTGCCAATAAAAAACCTTAGATCAACTTCTGAAGTATCCCCTGTGAATCTCTTTTCATAAATGCTTGACCTAGATTCCTTCCTTTGGCATATTTTTTTTTTACTATTGCAGAAAATAAAGACCCAAATAAAATATTGCTGTTTTTATCCCTGACTTGGGCTTAATACTCATAGTCACCATCTAAATCATAAATCTTTCTCGGTTAATTGCTAACTCATATTTTGCATTTTAGAACGTTTCCAGGGTGATGGTGTCCTTGACCAGACACCTTCAACTGTGTGTCCCAAACATCACCGATTGCTGCGTGGAGCCCCTGTGCTTGCTTCAAAGTTTGCAGGTCTCAGCATGTCAAGGGACAAAGCTGATGGCCCGTCTATTAATCCAAGCAGAAATATATGCTAATACATCTTCAGGAAACCTAACCGGAAAAATAGAAGGTATTTGATTCCTTCTGGCTGTATTTCGACATTCATGGGTTTCATACTGTATCTAGAATCAGGAGAGGGTGTGATTATTTTAGCTTTGGTTGCAACGTCTTGCCCCAGTGACATTCTTTCAAAAACGATGTCTTGCGTGGATGAAAGAAAAGCTTTCGTTAACATGAATTCATATAATCAATCTGACAGAAGGGAATATTTGTCATTCAGGGCTGAACTATGGGGTCCTTGGTGGTCTCTGAGCTTGTGTGGGTTTTTTGCAGACGTTTCATTACCAAACTAGGTAACATCACCAGTGTTACAAAGGGAGCAAACTCTACTCCCTTAGCACTGATGACGATACTTAGTTTGGTAATAAAACATCTGCAAGAAAACAAGCTCAGAGATCACCGAGGACCCACATTATAATTAAATTATAAGGCTGCCCAGCTCAGAAATTTCAGCGGGACAGGAAAACCAGTTTAGTAAGCAGCATGGCTCCAGTGAATGAGGTGTCTACCTGTAGATGTTTTCAGCATAATGTATGCACCCAGCCAGCAAAACGTGGTTTTGCACACTTATTTTGCATGCATAAGGAGGCTTTAATTATTGAGGAGAAAGAAGCCGCTGAAAGAAAAAAGGCATCTCTTGAAATAAACCCACCGGTTCTCACCTTTTCCTTCTTCAACAGAGAACGCAACCGTGATCCCCAATCAAGTGTTTCACCCCTTGGGCTCCTGTCCCTGCAACCTCACAGCAGGAGCTTGTGACGTTCAGTGCTGTTGTGATGAGGTACTAATTCTGCCTCTAATTTCTGTCACTCTTCATTCTAAGCACCGCCCTAAAAACCTGCTGCTGTTCCTGAAACCCTCGGCCCGCTTCTTTAACTGCAGTTAGTTCTTTGAGATGCTGCGTGAACCAAACAGTTCAATAATAGATTACAGGGAAAAATGCGCATGGTTGGAAAAAGCTGGCATGAGATTTCTGGATTAGGAGTAACGGATAGAAACTAATCAAGGAAACATCCAACGTAGAAATAAGGAGAAATTTCCTGATAGTGAGAATAATGAGTCGGTGGCACAACTTGCCTCCAAAAGTTGTGGTTTCTCCATCACTGGAGGCTTTTAAGAAGAGCCACTTGTCTGAAATGGGATAGGGTCTCCTGCCTGAGCAGAGGGATGGACTAGAAGACCTCCAAGGTCCTTTCCAACTCTCTTATTCCGTATTCTATTCAGAGGCCTCTTCCCACATTACCTCTGACTCTTATGAAGCAATAACCTTTAAAAATGTCCTTATACCTAGCTCAACCTTTTTTTATAGCCTAGCAGGGGCTGATGTCACTGGTAAAAATATTTCTTAGACCCTCTTCTCAGTTCTCAGAGGCTGAGATTGAGTTGAGAATCTTCGGCATGTCACACACGGAGTTGTTTTCACTAAGATTTGTCTGTGAGGATACTCGGTCGTATCAGAATGGCATCAGGCAGATCCCAGCTCTGTATCTTTCCCTTCTCTCCCCAGGATTGTACCCCAGAGATGAAGCAGCTCTTTGAGGGCTCCTGCTTTGAAGGGGTGTTCGGCGGGGACGTCAATCCACCTTTTGACCAGCTCTGCTCAGCCAAATCCGGAACCTTGGCCCCTGACTGGTTTCCCTTCCTATGTGTGCAGTCTCCCCTTAATAATTCCCCTTTCCTTGGATACTTCTACGATGGTTCTACGTAAGTATGAAAACTCCTCGGAGGTTTAGTCGTGTGGAACTGTGAAAGAAGCTTTAGATGAGCCTGCCGTCTGTTCCTATAGGACAGTGATTCTCAACCTCGGCTGCTTGAAGAGGAGTGGACTTCAGCTCCCAGAATTCCTCGTGCTGGCTAGGGAATTCTGGGAGTTGTGGCCCACCCGTCGTCAAGCAGTCAAGTCATGGCTGTAGGACGTGGGTTTGGCCTGAATAATTACTGTCCTATGATTTCACCTTGAAGAGCAGATAGTTGTACTAGTGATTTGTCCTTTCCGTGTACATTTCTATTTTATGCATGTTTTATATTTCTGTCCCTGTGAGGCCAAGCGTTCTTCTTGTTGCTATCTTTTCCCCATTGATGTTGATGAGGTCAGAATGAATTTGTAGCACCTGGTTTTCATTTGGGTGGAGACAATCATGGTTCTTCTGCCTTCCAGAAAGGACAGCCAAATCATTACACTTCAGTTTGCCTTGTGTCTGTCTGCTTGGGGGGCAAGGCTGGGAATCCCCACATCTTCTTTCGTATAAATAGACGATAGATTTATAACATTTATTTGCAGTTTTTCATCCCGGGCGTCTTCCTTTATGCTTCCGTTGCAAACCACCCCAGGAAAACCGTCCAACGGTTATAAGCAAGGAGATCCAATCCTGACTGTTCACAATGACTATTTTACAGTTCCACAGGTAAAGACAACTGTCTGGTTTCTTTTTTTTTCTTCTTTTTTTTCCTATACATTAAAGAGGGATTTTTTTCCTTTCCTGAATTGGGGAGAGGAAGAATGACCTGAAAATAAACCTGATGTCCTATCCTTCTCGTGTCATCCAGCCATTCCTAGCTGGCAGCTGTGCAAGGAACGCTCCAGTTTCCTTCCTTCTGAATATTGAAGCCAAATGCGCAGCTACATGCAAGGAAGCAGAAAGCGTCATGTCAACCATCGCAATAAACAGCGGTGTTGGAGGTACGGTGGTTTTTTTAAAAAAAATATTTTAAAAACTTAATATTAAGTTTTTAGGACTTAATAGGACTACCTGTACTAGAGCTTCCATCATAGTTTGATTTTGCCTTTAATCCCCTTTTTTTCCTTTCCAGATAACATCCAACCAGAGGTGACCTACCAGGAGAGAAGTTCTGCTCCGCTCCCTTGTGCCGAGCATGGTGAATATGCATTGAGGGAGTTTTTTTTATGCGTAGTTCTATCCCATCCTTTGAAAAGTTTGTATAAAACAATTCGTATATGTGACCTATATGAGAGCTTTCCTTCTGTTCAGAATGCAGAAATGTGAGCTTTGCTGAAGATTACATCATTGTATGGGAAGGCAAAATAATAAAAGAGCTGAAGATCAAAGTCCTTTATGGAAGAATGTGTCCAGAAGGTAGTTTTTTAAAAATATTTCTTATAATCCAGTTTTTATTTTTTAACAATATTTGTTTTTTTCAGCAAATGAAAGATTACCTGTTTAATTTGGAATCGGTTGTCAGAGCTCTCATTTTTTTCACATTGGCTCTGAAGCATCCTTGCCTTTGGTTCTTAAAAATGAACCCCAAATCTATTCGACTTCTCTGGCTTTCAACAGAGAAGCAGAAAAGAGCATTTCATGAAAAGTGCCCTAAAAACTTAACGTAATATGGCTTGGATTCCTAATGTTCTCTGCCGTAAAGCGTTTTATGATGGGCTTAATTTGAAGTTTGGCTTATTCTGATGCATGAACCCAGGGATGATCATTGAAGAAACCATCATTAAAACAAGCCACAGTTGCCTGTGATACAGTAACCCGGCTAAGGCTTCTCAAATTATTTGGATAAAAGGGTCAACCTGGCACTGTCTCTCTGGTTTACATTTGTCCATTTTACATTTTGTTTTCGCAGAAACGATAACACAGAAATTCACTGTCACATTTGTGAGCGCCAATGCTACAAGCATGGAGGAATTCTCGGGGAACCCAGGTGGGTGAAGTGACTTTTGGGTGTAGAAGACAATGGGAGATTGATGGTCAGCGGTGGTGATGTTTCAGTATATTTTTGGTCATGTATTTTGTTGAGGAAGGGGTGGCATTTGGAAGCTGGACTATGTAGCTGGCCCCTGATGGAGAAACCAACCTCTCCGTTGACACGCAGCCAAGAGTTTCTTTGAGGAAAAGTGTTCACTACTTACTAGCTGCTTACTAGCTGCTTACTAGCTGCTTACTAGCTTGACCTATTCTAGAACTGCAACAGCCACAAATGTGAAAAACGGTCAAAAGTCACATTTTTCAGTGCCATTGTAACATCAAATGGTCACTAAATGAATTGTTGTAAATCAATCTGTCGCTGACTCAGTTCTTCAACTCCCATGGATGGTGTGAATAAAATTTGACATTTGAGAGACTCTAGCGACACCAAGCTCTCATATTTTGCAATATTGCTTAAGTGGATATATTTGAAGTCTGCAAAATTTTCTTTTGTTTACCTAGGTTATCAGCTTGGCAAGCCGGTTAGAGCTACCAACTTGACATCGTCGGCTCCTGTTACTTTTCTAAAACTTTGGAAGCCAGGTAGTCCTTTTTGATAACAAATATTATAAGAATTGCAAGAGGAACAAAATGACATCAGACGTTTGTTTCTTGCTGCTATGTTCATTCGCTCATATTTCTGTGGAGGAGGGGATAAAAGTGATTGGAATTGTATTTGGCTAAATGAAACTTATAAATTTATTCTGTGCTTATTTTACCCGTGGCAAATATAGTGTTCCTATCCTTAGGAACAAGAACAAAAATTTTGAATATTATTTTGTATGTTTGCTTTTCTGTGAGAGGCTCCAGCAAAGTAATATCAAGTCTAATTTTAAAAACATTCCCTTAAGAGAGTCTTCATTTGCAAGTAAAGCTGTACTCTAGTTGCAGCTTTGATTTGTTTGATATCTGGGAAGAGAAAAAGTCCATTTCTAGAGCCTTCTGTTTAAATACTAGAACAGCACTACGTGAGTTTGAAAAAGCAATTGCTCAACCAGATTTATCTCCATTATTTAGTTGGTGAGAACTTGTGTTCATCAGCAAACCTGACCCCTCTTTTGTTTGGGTTCAATTCCATTTCTGGATGCATAATGGAAGTCAGCCTTGCAGACAACTGCACGCAGTTGAGGTGAGATGAAATTAGTTTCTTCTTAATTTTAAAACAAGGAGGCCCTTCCAATTTTACACTGAAATACAGGAAGCTTTAAGAAATCCACATTGATTTCTGGAACCTGGTGTTTGTTCTTTTCAGTATAACAAAATGAATTGTTCATTTATACATCGCATGCCTGTTTCTTTGCAGAGAGGATGTTGCTGCACGACTGAATTCCTTGGTGCAAGTGAGCCACGTTGGAAAAAGAGGCAACGCCCGTAGAAACATCTCAGACAACTGGGTGGAAGTCCTCCGTGAGTAACACAATTTAGAACCCGCCATTGAATTGTCGGTTTTTAGTTTGTGTTTAAAAGTATTACGATCCTCTTTCTTTCTTTTTTTTAATTACAAAAACCATGGTCTAGTTAACAGGAGAACCGCAGGTATAAAAGATAATTGGACTTCTAAATTAATTTAAAGTTGGATATTGATATGGTAAATCAGTCGAACTATTTTTGGGAAAGTGAAGTGAAAAAAGAAACAGCTTGCGTGTATTTGGATTATTTGGTGATCTTTGGATTCTTGGTTATTATATTTGAATGACTAAAGTCGATCGGGTGGTTCTTTAAAAATTTATACAATGGCACCACTTCTGGATGAATTGAAAATGGAACTTAAAAAATACAAAGAAGATGCACAAGAAGGGAAGGGTTCTTTTGGCTTCGTTTTTCAATTCTTAGAAATGGAGATTTGGAACTATGAGAAACAACAAGAAACGACTACGCTACTTTCAAAGAAGATGTTTTATTTGTATTTTTTTTCCTCTTTGTGAAAACTCAAATAAAATTTACAAAACAAAAAAAAGATGAATTGCTGAGCAATTTGGTTGGTTCACCTTCTCAGCCTAGGCCTTTTTGCCGCTTGCAGGTTTAAATGCCTCTTCCAGTACAAACACAAGTGAGGGGAGCTTAAGAGGAATTTGTCCTGATGTTCCTGCCCACCTGAACATTCAGATCATCACGGCTGATGTGGGCGCAATAGAAGGAATCCCTCAGGAAGAGATACTTGGGGTGCAGCTCAGGTGCGTACAACCTTACTCGCATTTGCCAAACTCAGATCTCTTCACGGTCCTCGGTGGCTTCCTCCACATTTAAGATTCCTCTTTCCACATGGACTTCTAATTTATTTAGTGGTGTGGTAGCCTAGACGTGGAGCTTTCGCCTCACAATCAGGAGGCTGTGAGTTCGATCCTAGGTAGAGGCAGATATTTCTCTCTCTGGGCACACTGTGAACATATCTGCTGAACAAAACTCTCTTTCAGTTTTTCAACAATAACCTGGCAGGTTCGCTGTGCCCTGGCTTGTCCAGAGAACGTCACTTCCCTTCCCATCTCTGCTGCCGTGCAGTTTATTAAAGTACCTGCTCAGCCTCCAGTGCCAAAGACCAGGTAAGTCTTGGCTGCAGACCTCTCTTCTTAAAATCTACTAGATATTTCAGAGAAACTATTAGGGGAAAGAGTCGTGTGATTGTCCTTTGTGGCCTTCCCAGCTGGCTCTGTCATACAGAGGAGGAAGAGAAAATGGGATTTACTTCACCAGGGCAGTGATTCAGTTAAAAACAATGGGGGGGAAAAAGGGTTGTAAAATCAGCTGCGGTTCGCTTAAAAGTCCCTTGCCTTGGCCGTGGAAGTTCAGGTCCCAATTATGGTCAGAAGTCCAGGACCACCAGATATTTTCTATGGCTTTAAGCCAGGGGGGTGTCAAACTCAAGGCCCGGGGGCCAGATCCGGCCCACGGGGGGGATTCGATCTGGCCTGCAGGGCCACCCTGGAAACGGCGAAAGACTGTCCAGCGGTGCCTCTGCCAGCAAGAACAGAACTCGGGAGGGCTGCCCACAGCCCTCTTGAGCTCTGTTTTCATTGGCAGAGGGTTACTTCCAGGAGGCCGTTGCAGCCGAAAACGGAGCTCCGGAGCCTGTGTTCTCTGGCAGGGGGCTCGGGCCACCACAGGCACCCCTGACACGAGGGATGTCGAGCTGACCACACCCACTCTGGCCACACCCACTCTCTGGCCCTCCGAGGTCACATACAATCCTGATGCGGCCTTCAATGAAACCGAGTTTGACACCCCTGCTTTAAGCAATAACCACTTTCTTGGCACAGCTTTGCCCTGAAAACTTTTAATTTCCTTTTCCAGATTTCAAATTAACTACACCGAGTATGACTGCAGGAGGAACGACGTCTGCTGGCCTGAGCTTTTTTATCCCATGACCCGCTACTACACAGGTTAAAAGAATGTCATTTGGCCTTTCAGATGCTTAGTTTCTAATTGACCCCCTAATTTTTGAGTGGATAAGTGGTGGTGGGGCGGTCTCAGTAGGGAGGCTTATTCTGCAAACCACTTAGAGAGGGATGAAAAGCACTGTGAAGCGGTATTTTAAGTCTTAAGTTCTATTGCTATTCCAGTTTGGTAAATTCTCTATGCTGGGAAGGAGATTCGCCTCTGGCAGGGGATGGCTGGGAAGATTTATGCAGTGAGATATCTTCATTCTAAGGGAGGCTTGTCCGGATTGTCTTCCTCTCTTCATTGCGTCGCCTCGTTTCTAAATCCTTGTCTCCCACCCCTTTTCAGGAGAGCCGTATTCTCACACGCTTGCCAAAGGCCTGGTGCTGGTTTTCTTCGTCCTCCTCGCAGTGGTGCTGAGTGGTCCTTGGAATGGGATCCTCCGCCTGTGGAAGAAGCTCTGAAAAACCTTCGCATCACCCGCAGACTTTTTTTGGATCGGGCTTTTTTAACGTTTTTTTAATCATGCACATCTTTTATGGAAGGAGGAAAAAAAGGGGGTTTTCCCCCAGATATATTTTCCTAAAAAGAGGGGTGGGGGGAGAGAGAGAGAAAATAAAAAATAAAAAATGGTCAAAACGAAAACGGTGTTGTGATTTTTCAGCAAAAAAACAAGCAATAAGGGAAAGGATACGCAATGCGAAATGTGATGTGCATCATGCTGCTTTATTGGGTGTCCCAATTTTGGCAACTTAAAAAGACTTCTGGACTTCCACCTCCCAGAATTCCACAGCCAGTTTGGCTGGGGAATTCTGGGAGGCGACATCTCTAAGTCTTTAACTGGCTGGGGCAATTCTGGGAGTTGGAAGTCGACCAGGTTGGACGCTTGCATTAAAATAATAATAACGGGAAAGTGGTCATAAAGGAGGCGAATCCAGGGGTCGCTGCACCTCCTTTAGCAAAATTTTCCCCCTTATAATTGCCGCTCTGTACCAGCACTTCCGTTCCACCGTAAACTCGTCTCCCCTTGTTGGCATTAAAACCATCGAGAGAGAGGGGGGCGGTTCCCCCCCCCAATGGTGCAGCTCCGGACGGAAAGCCGGAAGCCGCTCCCGCCGTCCCCTCTCGCCGCCTCCGCTGAGGGAAGCGCCGGTTTCCGCGCCGCCTCCTCCTCTCCATGGCCGTCGGGCAGGTCGAGCGAGGCGGGCGGGCGGCCAGGCGGCGTCGAGGGCCCCGGTGACAGCCCGCCATGGGCTCCCTCTTCCGCAGCGAGGCCATGTGCCTGGCGCAGCTCTTCCTGCAGGCCGGCTCGGCCTACGAGTGCCTCAGCGCCCTGGGCGAGCGCGGCCTGGCCCACTTCAGAGACGTGAGTGGCCGCGGGGCGGGCGGGGGGGAGGGGAGGCCGGGCCGCCCTTTTATTCCTATTTTTATCGATTTCTATCCCTTTTTTATTTACTTCTATAAATCCACTAGTATTGGGGAACGTATTTCCCCCTCCTCCTCCTCTTTTCCTCGCAACAACCACCACCCTGTGTGAGGTGGGCCGGCCGTGACAGAGAAGTCCCCCAGCTGCCTTTCATGGATGAGGCGGGACTAGAATGAAGAGTCCCTCCCAAGTCCTGTTTTCCCACAACAGCAACCCTGTGAGGAAGGCCAGAGAGAGATGTGGGGACGACTGGCCCCAGATCCCCCAGCTTCCTTTCATGGCTTATCTAGGGAGGCCCAAATAGCCCCAGTGCTGGGCAAATGGGTTTAGGGGGTTGGGAGGGCCGGGCGTGTGTGTCCTGTTGTGGTTCGCCGGCCTCCGGTGCAGAGGGCAGCAGAATCGGACAGTGGGGAAGAAAGGGGACCAGTCCGAGAGTCTGGAGAGGACTCGGATGAGGGTCCTGCGTCCCATGCAGAGATGGGGCCAGGGCCATCTGGGAGTGGGGTGCTGACTCCGTAGCCTCCATGGTCTGGCAGCAGTGAGGAAGAGGAGCAAGGGGAGCCTGTTCCCAGTGCGCATATGCACAGAGCTGCTAGAAGGCGAGAACGGCTGAAACAAAAGGGGCAACTCCGGAGTAAGGCTGGGAGGTGATTGCCCCTCCCATAAGAGATAAAAGTCAGGCCTAGATGACGAACTCTTTGCAGGAAGCAATGTTGTTCGCTCTGTTCAGATTAAACCTTGAAGCTCTGTGTGGACTTTGTACTTCAGTTGGCTTTTTATAGTTCATTTGGCACTTTAGTTGTTGGTGGCCATTCAAAGGAGAGAAAGGTGGGTGCTTATCTCGAGGGACTGTTTGGGACTCATTACGGGCTGGGAATGCACATAATTCCCAGCGTTGCAATAAAACAAGAGTTGTTTTAACTAAGCGTGTGCCTAATTACGGTCTCAGGAAGCCTGGGTCAGAATAGGTCCCTTGCAGCCCCCCAACCTCTCTTGGAGGCTCTTCTTGGGAGCCTCCAATGTGTTTAACTGTTGTGATGGTTAAAAGAAACTTAGTGCATAGTCATGAGCCAGCTTTTTTTCTCTTTGGAATTGAACTTAAATCTTTAGACAATAGACATTTCTCTCAGGAACAGTTAAAAAAAAAAAAACATTTGCCTTTCCAGCTCAACTCCAATACAAGTTTGTTCCAGCGGAAATATGTGGGAGAAGTGAAGAAGTGTGAAGAAATGGAAAGGATATTGGGTAAGTTTTGAGAATGCGAAAGGACAGGCAACTGTGATCCTCTTAGGTAAAGTTTTACCCATTGTGAAATATATATCACAGGTTTGTTATTTCAAACAGAAAAGGGAATGGAATCCTTATTGATTTAAAGCTTGGAAGAATATTGCAATCCACTTGATTTTTTTGCTACATTTCTGCATTGGATGTTCTGTCCAATTTCGGAGGATTACAAGTGGTAGTTAGGAGGTTTGGAGATCTTTTGGGCACCTTGCACTGGTTGTTTCTTCATGCTGGGGTTTGATTTAAAATTCAGAGAAGGAGTATGTAAATTCTCATAATACAATAGAGTAAACTGATGAAGCTTGATTTTAAGAATGCCTTCGATATGTGTAATATCCTTTGTGATATATAAACTTCTCAGAGGAATGTGGCAGAACATAATCTTTTAAAGCCACTTGCTTTACCCGAAATCATTTTTCATTTTTCCAGGATACCTAGTGCAGGAAATAAAGAAAGCAGACATCCCTCTTCCGGAAGGAAATATTACCCCCTCTGCCCCTCCACTTAAACAGATGTTGGAAATCCAGGTAACTTGTAGAAATGGGGCTCTCGTGATGTTCTGAGATGACAGAAAATCTGTTTCTTGAATTCTTTAGGCCAGTGTTTCTCAACCTTGGCAGCTGGCTGGGGAATTCTGGGAGTTAAGATCCAGGCCTCTTTTAAATGTGTCAAGGTTGAGAAATGCTGCTTTAGACCAAATTTAAGATCCTTACAGCTCCACATTTCCACTGTCTGTTGTTAAACTGCCTGGGTTTCTTCTTGGTAGAAGGACTCTTCTGTTAGAAATCACCACAGTGAGAAGGTGCTGTTTTTTTTTTCTCTGTCGTAGGAGCAACTTCAGAAGCTGGAGGTGGAGTTGAGAGAAGTGACCAAAAACAAGGAGAAGTTGAGAAAAAACCTTTTGGAGCTGACAGAATACACCCACCTGCTGAAGGTCACTCAGTCCTTCATCCAAAGATCTACGGAGGTATTTTACTGACTTTAAAAATATGTACGATCAGCCATCTTAAACAAGTGATAATCATAAACTAGAACAATCAGAAACAAGCAATGCCTTGTTTCCAGTCTTCTGTGTGTGTGTCTTGCTTTCTTTTCATTTGATGTACAATTTTCACGGTCTTTATTTTAGCTTGAGTCCTGCATACAAAGCAGTTACGAAGAATTCCCATCTTTTGATCATGATCCTTTGTTGGAGTATAATTGTATGCACAGACTCGAGGCCAAACTTGGGTAAGTAACCAAACAGGGTGTGGAATAGCCATGATGGAAAGCATCTTCAGCCTCATTTTATACAGGTAGTCTTAGCAAATAACGGGGACAATGGATTTTTTGCATTAAAAATTAATTTGGGTTGTTTTGAAGCATCCGGCCGTGTAACAATGAAGCATAATTGTCTGTAGGTAACATGAATCATGTTTCTCACAGTTCCCTGTATTGGTGAGATTATTTTAATGGTGCTTTTTTTTTAAAATGTAGATTTATATCCGGCTTAGTTAACCGAGCAAAAGTTGAAGCGTTTGAAAAAATGCTCTGGCGGGTGTGCAGAGGAAACACAATTGTTTCTTATTCCGAAGTGGAAGAATGCTTGGAGGATCCTGATACAGTAAGTAAGGCGACCCGGTTGAGAAAGGGCAGCCGGGCCCTGTCAATCAAAGCTGACGTGAGCCATTCCTGCTTGTTTTGCAGGGAGAACTGACCAAGTGTTTTGTGTTCTTGATATCCTACTGGGGGGAACAAATTGGCCAAAAGGTGAAGAAAATATGCGACTGGTAAGGACGAACCACGTTTCTCCCTCGTGTTTTTTTTCCCCCCTCGTATTTTTAAGGCAGTGCTCTGAAAAGTAAAGGCAAAGGAAGTTGTTCGAACTGCATTTAAAAAACTCCTTGGAGGAATCGGAGGACATGTGAAGATGAAGCCTAAGCATGATTCATTCACCCAAACATTTTTGGATCGATAAAGCTAGTCCTTGACTCAAGACCGCAGTCAAGACCAACATTTCTGTTGTTGAGTTAGACAGATACCAAGCGAGATTTGCCTCTTTACGACCTTCCCACAGTTGTTAGTAACCCGGTTGTTAAGTGAACCTGGCTTCCCCATTGACTTTGCTCAGCAGAAGGTCGCGAAAGGGGATCACGTGATCCCCTAGGACAGGGGTCTCCAACCTTGGCCACTTGAAGACTTGTGGACTTCAACTCCCAGAGTTCCTGCCCTTTGTAAATATGAGTCAGTTGCCAGGTGTCCAAATTTTGATCATGTGACCGCAGGGATGCTGCAGTAGTCATGGAAAAAATGGTCATAAGTCACTTTTGCTAGTGCCGTGGTAACTTTGGTCACTAAATGAACGGCTGTTAGTCAAGGACTGCGTGTATAGTAAAACGGTTAGTTGCAGTCTAAAGCAAGGTCCTATTTTTGCAAGATTCGGTTGGCTGGCTGTTTCAATGGCTTTTTTTTATGTGTGTGTGTGTCACAGCTACCACTGTCACCTCTACCCCTATCCCAGCACTCCAGCGGAACGGCGAGCAGTGATGGAAGGACTCCAAGTGCGCATCCAGGATCTCCATATTGTGAGTTGAAAATTGCGGTCACACTCCCGCTTTGTGGTTTCTTCAGCAGAGTTTCACAGAACGAGCACAGCTGTGCAGTGTATTTGTTTTGAGCTTTCGTCTCCAAGGCCTGTGGAGACAATATTTGCATTCTCTAAAACGGATTTGTTCTCTTTTCTTTTTTTTGTTAATGTCCTGGGGATATCCAGGCATAGCGCTGTTTTCAGGGCTCTTACTTTTGCCTGTGTTAAGATTAAGAAACCTTTGTTTCTTTGCAGCAGGAAAATAGTTTTTCTTTCAGGTTGTTTGATCCGCTGCCAGCCGGGCACCGCGAAGCTAACAAGCAAATCCCTCAGAATAAAAGAAAACAAAAATGACTTTAAATGTTGCTCCGCCCTGCCGGTGCTCCCTTTTGGATAACCATTGCTTTTTCTACTAAATATGTCTCTCTCTTTTTAAATTAAACCCTCAAAGGTGTTGCACAAAACTGAAGATTATTTGCGGCAAGTCCTGTGCAAAGCTTCTGAATCGATCTACACCTGGGACGTTCAGGTGAAGAAGATGAAAGCCATTTACCACGTGCTGAATCTCTGCAGCTTTGATGTCACCAACAAATGCCTGATTGCAGAGGTCTGGTGCCCCCTGTCAGACCTGCCCAACATGCGCCGCGCGCTGGACGAAGGCTCCGTAAGTCCAGCCATCGCTGCTTCACACGCCAGGGGTCCAAATAATAAATAGGTCCATTGCAAGGAAGGCTCCGAGGCAGCTGAATGTATTGTATTTATTGAATTCATATTGCCGCCTCTTCGCCCATGGCGACTCGAGGCGGCTTACAGAATGTAAAACCATATTTAAAAAAAAAAAAACTAACGAAAAGAATCAAATTAATAAAGTACAATAGAACAAAATCTGGGAAAAATAAAAAATCACACCCACCCAACTCCCACCCCGATGACAGCAGATCACAAGAGCCATTTGATGGACTCCATCCCACTCTGAGTTCCCCAGGCCGACGGGCAGGACCAGGTCTTCTTCAGTGCCTTCCAGAAGAGTATTAGACAGGGGGGCATTCTAATCTCTGAGGGGGGTGATGTTCCAGAGAGAGGGAGCCATCACAGAAAAGGCCCTTCTGGGTCCCACCAGATATATCTCCCTCGGGGATGGGACCCTCAACATCCCCTGCCTCCCTGCTCTGATGGGTCGGGTAGTTGTGACCAGCAAGAGACATTCCCTCAAACGTTGCTTTTATTTGGAAATATCATATTGGCACAAATCTGGGGAAAACCGTCTCTGAAAGCTATCGCGGTTTTCACCTCATTAAAAGTAAAAGTCTTTCTCCTGTCTCATAAACAATCAGTCCCATGGTCCAGTCACCGTGCAGTCCAACAACTGGGTGGCATCACTCTGCCTTCTTCCGACCGGGAGTGAGAATGTCCTTGGTTCCCAAGAGAAAGTATTTTGCTTTGGCTACAAAAACGCCTCTATCTAAAAAAAACCAGTCCCCGACCCTCCGCTCCAGTGTGGCAACACTGAAGTGGACCGAATGACTTCGGTCAGCCCAGCTTCAGAGTTGACACCATCCCTGCTTCAACTCTTTTGGGGGGAGGCTTCCCCCCCCCATCCTACATAGAGCGTTAAAGTGGATGCCGCACGCATAATTACACGGGTTTCTTTCACTTCGGCCACCAGAGAGCGAGCGGCGCTTCTGTCCCTTCCTTCATGAACACCATTCCGACAAAAGAAACTCCTCCGACTTTGATCCGGACCAACAAATTCACCTTGGGATTCCAGGACATCGTGGATGTGTACGGGATTGGCAACTACAGGGAGGTCAATCCTGGTGAGTCTCTTTGAAAAATAGCCAACTGGGTGTGTAAATTCTAAACCGGGTTCTTTTCCACCTGTACCCTTTGGCCTCCCTTCCCTTTCCTGCGGCCTTGTGAACTCAAGTGGGTTTTGTGTTCGCAAAAGAGTCGCTGTGATTCCTTGCAAAGCAGACGTGTCCAATCTTGGCAACTATTAAGGCTTGTGGGCGTCAACCCCCAGAATTCCCCAGCCAGCCAGGCACCAGGGAAGAATCCCTTGGCAGCACAGAACTGCAATAAATAAATAAACACGTGTGAATTTCACAGCTCTCTTCACCATCATCACTTTCCCCTTCTTGTTCGCCGTGATGTTTGGAGACTGCGGGCACGGCTTCCTGATGTTCCTCTTTGCGCTGGTCATGATTTTGTTTGAAAAACACCCCAAGCTTAAGAGGTCGCAAGACGAGGTATGGAAAACCTGGACTCTTTGTGTGTGGCTGGTGTCCTTTGGGTTCATTTGTTGCTTGAAATCCTGATTTTTCACCGTTGTATCTATAAGGACGGAAGAACATGGGGTCTTTGGTGCTTTCTTGAGTTTGGTGGTTTTCTTGTAGATGTTACATGACCCATAAATCAAGTTTACTGTAATGCCCCAATCAAGGAACTGCCAACTGAGACAAACAGTAAATGGTCTGATCAAGGAACTACTAAGAAGAATATAACAAGGCCACCAAAACTTGACAGGGCAAAGCCATTTGTACATAAGCAAGAGAGCAAACCCTTCTCCCTTTTAGCACTGATGACATTACCTAGCTAGGTCATGAAACGTCAGAGAGCACCAGTTCAGACCTGAGCTGCATAGATTCTCTTGTAAGGAAGATCCCCGTCTTCGAGCTACCTTTGGTGACATGAAGCCTCTCTCCTCCTGTCCACAGATGATGAAGATGATTTTTCAAGGACGATACATCATCTTGCTGATGGGATTGTTCTCCATCTATACCGGCCTGATCTACAATGACTGTTTTTCCAAGTCTTTGGTCATATTCAGCTCAGGATGGCATGTTTCACAAATGCCTGGGATGGATTGGAGGTAAGTTGTGGCTGTGGACCTATGTTGGGTTTCGCTTCTAGACAATCACTGAGCTTCCTCTTTATCCAGAAAGGTTTGAAGAGTCAAGTCTGCTAACTAGCTCTTCATTCTTTGCTGCGGAGGTCTGCTCCAAGTGGGCAGTTCACTTAAGGTCTTCTGAAATGGCTCTCAATTGTTGTGGGCAACAGTGACAGCTTTACGACGTGTGGACTTTGGACTGCAACTCCCAGAATTCCTGGGACAGCATGGCTGGCTGGGGAATTCTGGGAGTTGCACACCACAGGTCGTAAAAATGCCAGAGTTGCCCACCCTGACTCTGTCTGTGTACGGGGACTAACTGCAATCAGACAGTTCAGGTGCTCAGAATGTCTCTTCTCAACCTCCAATTCTGTTTGTGTGTGTTTTCTTTCGCTTTTGAAATTGTTCTAGCAAGGCAGACTTGACGAATCCGTTTGTGGCTCTGAATCCAAATGCGACTGGCGTCTTCACCGGCCCGTATCCTTTCGGCATAGATCCGGTGAGTGGCTTCCCTTGAGCCGCTGCTGTCTGTCAAGACAGAATTTATGAGGCTCTGATACAGCTCCGGAGAATTACGGCCCTCCCTCCGCCTATGGATTGCCATTGAATTGTCTCTGGGGCTGTTGCATCCGGGACACAGGGAGGCCTTGACTTCACCACCGTAAAATAGGAACAGCAAAAGTCGTCGTTAAACGTTGCGATTGTTTGAACTCTGCTCCACCAATTGGAAATAGTGCCCTTTGTACAGGGGAGTCCTCGACTTGAGCAACCGCCATTGAGCCCTCAGATTTATGTTGCTAAGCGAGACATGTGTTAAGTGAGTTTTGCCCCATTTTACGACTTTTCTTGCCATGTTCGCTAAGTGAATCCCTGCAGTTGTTAAATGAGCAACAGGGTCATTAAGTGGATCTGGCTTCCTTGTTGGCTTGTCAGAAGGTCGCCAAAGGGGATAATGTGACCCCGGGAAACACTGCAACCGTCATAAATGTGAGTCAGCATCCGAATGAAAATGCTGCAAAGGTCATAAATGTGAAGAACAGCCATAAGTCACTTTTTTCAGTGCTGTTGTAACTTCGGAAGGTCACTAAGCGAACTGTTGTAAGTCGAGGGCTCCCTGTATTCTGGGCTGAATCTTTCCTTAAGGCTGTCTGTCTCTCTTCCAGATATGGAGCCTTGCAAGCAACCGTCTCAGCTTCCTCAATTCCTTCAAAATGAAAATGTCAGTCATCATTGGAATGGTGCACATGCTCTTTGGGATTGTCCTGGGGGGCTTCAACTACGTGTGAGTAATGGCCAGGATGAGCAGCAATGATGGGGCCATTGCTGTGGCTTTTGACATAAGTTGGGCACCAAATAAATTGCAAAATAAATGCAATTTCATAAAGTAAACTTCTTTTTCTCTTTTCCGGGTGAAGTGCTTCCCCCTTTAAGGCTTTTGGTGCCGTTCAAACCTGTTTGCATTATTTTTTCCACCATCTCCAGTTATCCCAGCCACTGATCCCCCTGGGACCACTGGCAGTCATAGAATAACACTTCTGAGAATTGACATTCTCAGCGCTGTTAAAATAAGCAGGCAATTAATTTTTCTGTGAATGCTCTGCAAAACTCATTATTGAAATGAAAAATGTAAGAAAAACCCCAATGGCGTGGTGGTCTCATGATGAAGACTCTCCTTCCACTGGGAATGTTGAGAGTTCAACCCTAGGGAGTGGCAGATGTTTCTCTCCTAGAGTGCAGAGAAAAAATATCTGCTGTGAACTCTGCATAGGCATCAGGAAGGGCATCCGGCCAGTAAACGCTCAGCTCCATCCAGTCGCCCTGACTCTACCCTGAATTAAGAGTCATACAAAGAGCGTTTTTTAAAATTAAAACAGAAAATAAAGTCACTCTTTCTTCCTTTTTTTTCTTCTTTCAGGCATTTCAGGAAGATGTACAACATTTACTTAGTGTTCATTCCTCAACTTCTGTTCATTCTGTCCATTTTTGGATACCTGGTGTTCATGATCATCTTTAAATGGCTGGCTTACAGCGCTGAGAATTCCAGTTCTGCTCCCAGTATCCTGCTTCAGTTTATTAACATGTTTCTCTTCCATGATAACAAGAACCAAGTCCTTTTCTCAGGGCAGGTGGGTCATCCTTAGAACTGAAAGGTCCACAGATCTGAATTCTCTCTGTTTTTAAATACTTTGATCTTCTGTTGAAATAAGTCAGCCTTAAATTGAAGTAAATTAAAACAGCCGCAAGAAGAGTCGAATAACTCTTAAATTGTTGGAGACTTGAGCCTGAATTTTATACACTCTTATTAAGAAATAATTGAAGTGTTGTATCAGAAGTCACCTAAACCTAGGGACTCGCTGCAAATTTAGGCATAATGTTTAAAAATGCAGATTTTCAGGCTTCCCTGTTGCTGGCTTAAGCTTCTTAGAAATCTAACACAGTTCAGTAGAAAATTGATGATATAGGAGAGCTTTGTCGATTGCTTTGGGACACAAATGTGTTAAAAAAATTTGAGACAAGTGCTTTTGCAAACCACCGAGAACATTGCGGCGTTGTCAAAACTGCTAAAATATGAAACACAGATTTAATTAAAAAAAAAAAAAAACTAGCCAGGTTGGTATTTAGCCCAATAAAGTTGTAGAATCCTTATTCAGCAGAGAACTTCCACGGGGCCTTTTTTCTTGTTTGAAGTTTCTAACCAAAATTGTAAACCACCTCAAAAACCAGCTGTGTAATTTTGCTTCCTCTCTTTCAAAACAGATTATCGTTCAGAAATGTCTGTTAGTCGTGGCCGTGCTTTCTGTCCTCGTTCTGTTTTTTGGAAAACCGCTTTATTTATACTGGTTGAGCAATGGCAGCCAAAGCTTTGGCTCCTACAGAGTAAGTAAAAGGAAAGTAAATTGTATATTTTTTTTCCTTAACAATTTTTTTTATTGCATCCTGCAGCATGCCAGGGCACTCTCAGCAGAACCTCCAGTATAATTTTTTTAACAATTATATTTTTATAAGAAAAATAATAAATAAAACCATCTTTCAGTTATACAGTGTGTCATCTATATCTTGTGCACATATTAATATTTGTATACGTTTCTTAACTAAGTTTACATTCATATTATAGCCTATTCAACATTATATGTCATGGTATGTTATTCTTACAGTGTCATTTAATTTTTTTACTTTATTTTCCAACCATCCATAAAATAAATCCTAAATCTTATAATAGTCCATTTCTTCCTGTTCTCTAATTGCCAATGTTAATCTACTCATTTCTGCACATTCCAGTATTTCCTTTTTTTTAACATAAAAATACTTTATTAAATAAATTTATACAAATACAATAAAATCAAACATTCCGCTTTTCGCAACTTAAAGAAAACAGTGTTCACTCAATCTGACATCTCTCAAATTGTGTAAAATATTCGCGATTGTTACATTAAACATATAATACATAGTGTCATCTAATTACATATTACAACTCTTACATATAGTGTTATTAGTTTCTGTCATACCTTTTTATTTGACTTTGTTTTATTAATTCCAATATTTTAATCACCACCTCCTCCTCCATCGGAGCGTTTTAATTTTTCCAATTTTGAGCAAATACAATTCTGCTAGCCTCCAATATAATTGATAAAGAGGGGGAAAAGAATGTTCTATTTGAAGGGGAAGATGCTTTGCATAGGCTTAACCCCTGGCTACAATTCCCTGAAGCACGTTGTGTGTTTTGTGGTGTCGTAACCTTGTGGTTCGATGTGGCCCTTAAGATGTTTCGGGGCAGGATTGGGAGATATTTAAAAATAATTGTTCGCTGAAAGATGTTTGAAAAACACGAATCCACTTCAGAGATATTCCTAAAACCACACACCATTTTCCCCCCAACCTCCAGAAAGGCTATCGCTTGGTACGGAAGGAGAGCGAAGAAGAAATTTCCCTCTTGACAACTTGTGAAATGGAAGAGGGGACCAGCCCTTTGAACAACAGGCATAAGACTGAGGACAAGGAAGAGGTGGGCACTGCGAGTCTTTTCAGTATCGTGTTCTTTTTAAAACAAATCTTTCAATGTAGTTGTTTCCATCTGTTTTATTTCATCTCAAGGCTGCTATGTAGACCTATACAATTAAATACAGGTAGCCCTCAACTTACAATTGCAATTGGAGCCCAACATCTCTGTTGTTAAGTGAGACAGTTGTTACGCGAGCTTTTCCCTGTTTCACGGTCTTTCTTGCCATGGTTGTTAAGCAAATCGGTGCAGGTGGTAAGTTAGCAACGCGGTTGTTAAGTGAACCTGGCTTCCCCCTTGGCTTTGCTTGTCAGAAGGTCGCAAAAGGGGATCACGTGACTTGCAGGAAATGCAACCGTCATAAATAGGAACCCCTTTCCAAAGCCTCTCGGGGTTGATCCCGTGACCAAGGGGATGCTGCGAAGGTCACTCATTGTGACAAAACGGTTCTACGGTCCCCTTTTTCAGCGCCATTAGGTCCCTAAACAGACCGCTGTAAGCCGAGGAGTAGCGGTGAATAAGGGAATGAAAGAAAAACGTGATCTATTCAGCTTCAGCAGCTGCTTGCTGGAGGTTAAGTTATTAACCTCCCCAAAGCCACAGGCCCAACATTGAAGGTTATGGTTTTTTTAATTTGCACCCGGGCTGCCAAGTCCCACTTGACACGCCGTCTCTTTTAGTTTAGCTTTGCGTCTGCGTTGATGGAGCAGGCCATCCAGACCATTGAATACTGTTTGGGATGCATCTCCAACACCGCTTCCTACCTGAGGCTCTGGGCGCTCAGTTTAGCCCATGCCCGTAAGTATTTTGTGGGATTTGAACGATCGATAACCAATAATGTCCAATAAATAAATAACAAGTTTTTCCCTGAGTGCCAGCTGAGCCTTATTTTAATGTCAAGTAATGCACGGCCGCAGGTGCTCAAATTTTGATTACATGACCGTGAAGATGTCACAGTGGAGGTGAGCAGGTGCCATTGTACCTTTGAACAGTCGGTAAACGAGTAGTGGGAAGTCAAGGACCACCTGTATTTTGCTTTAAAGATGGAGAGAAAGAAGACCAGGAAAGAGAAATGTTCTTGGCAACTGGTTGTGGTTAATGGTTGCATCAGAATAACAGGGTTGGGAAGGGACCTAGTCAAATCCCCCCGCTTAGCCCTGTGCCATTTCAGACAAACGATCGTCCCGTCTCAAGCAAATGGTGGCATGTTCAGTCATTAATACCAAGGGGGTTATCGGGTCTCGCACATCCGGTAAGGCAAGATGGGCTTTTGAATGACCTATGCATGTGTCTCTGCCTGTCTCTAATTTAGAGTTGTCAGAAGTGCTCTGGGCAATGGTCATGAAGCTTGGCCTTCACATGGACGCAGCCTACGGGATCTTACTCTTGGTCCCCCTGTCAGCCTTATTCATGGTTCTCACCGTCTTCATTCTCCTGGTCATGGAGGGCCTCTCCGCTTTCCTGCACGCCGTACGGCTCCATTGGTAGGTGGCTCCGTTTTAACCCTCCTCTCCTAGTCAGGTTTCTAGTCCAAAGTTTTTGAGACTTTTAGATTGAACCAAATTGAATTCTTTATTTGGCCCAATGTGGTTAGATACACCAGGAATTTGTCTCTAGTACAAAAGCTCTCAGTGTACATGCAAAGCAACATCATAACAACAACAACAATCATAATGTATTATAATAATTATTACAATTATTATAATAAACATAATAAAATAAATAATAATAAAAAAGTGTGGGTCGTAGACATTGCCATACCTGGTGACAGCAGAATCAACGAGAAACAACATGAAAAAGTCACCCAATATCAGGACTTGAGAATCAAACTGCAGAGACTCTGGCATAGACCAGGGCAGGTGGTACAACTGGTACTGGGTACACTGGGTGCTGTGCCTAATGACCTAGGCAAGCATTTAAAATAAATCGGCAGTAACAAGATCACCATCGGTCAGCTGCAGAAGGCCACCTTACTGGGATCTGCTAGCATAATCCGCCGATACATCACGCAGTCCTAAATGCTTGGGAAGTGTTCGACTAGTGATTTGTGATATGAAACCCAGCATAGTCATCTCGTTTGCTGTGTATACTGTTGCTTTTTGTGAATAATAATAATAATAACCACCACCAATAAAAGGGGGGAGTTAAGAAGGTAGTAAGAAGGATCAATAATAAAACTACAGCCACACTACATGAGTTAACTTTATGGGTTAATACACACAGACATTAGACAGCACTGAGCAAATTAGCTGTTGGATATTATGTTTAAGAAATGGAAGTTTTATCAGAGGGAAAAAAATGCTCAGTTTGAAAGTAATTGTCAGCTGGTCCCAACTTGGTTGGTTAGAAAGAAAGACACTCAGAACCATTGTTAACAAAAGTGCATTTTACTACACGGTGGCAATCCTGACAACAAAGTTCAAATATCTCAGGGGTCAGAATTAGGATGTTCATTTTATTTTATTTTATTTTCCTTATTTCAGGGTGGAATTCCAGAACAAGTTTTACACAGGCGACGGCTACAAGTTCACCCCTTTTTCCTTTCAAGACATTTCTTTACATTTGGATAGATACATCGCATAAATCTGGCTGTTCTTGGCAGTAAATCGGTTGGGCGTGGTTTGAAAATAATCATGTACGCTGACGTCTTCCTTGTTCGGCTCCCTTACAGCAAAGACCCTCACTGATTTTGCCTTAAAACACAGCCAAATATTTTTTATAAAGACTCTTGGCGTCTCTTGCTTGGACTTGGCAAATATGGGACCTTTTTGAACGCCAGGTATTTTCTTCCTTTCATAAGCACTTTTAGGTTAATTTTTGAAACTGACTAGAACTATTTGATTGCTGCTTCTGGACACGCTGTAGCTGTTTTCAAGAACTATTTATTTTCTCTAACAAAATCTTTCAAGAGTAGTTTTTCGTATAATTCCTTAGGACGAAGCCCCTTCGAATTTTCTTCTTCTTTTTTTTAAGGAGGTGCATTAATCAGTCATCGAGACGCATGAGATTATTCCTCTGATAATTAATTCCTCTGATCCTCGTCACTAATATTTCTGGAATTTGGTGACAGCCACTAGGAATAAAATTGTGTATTTCTAGGAAACCACTATGATTTTTCTCTTGATCCAAAAGATGGGCTTCAAATATAGGTTCAGGGTGTGACTTTTTGCACATTTTCAATAGAAATTGAAAAACAGGCTCACAAAGCGCCATAAAAATGCCCGGCTGTATTTTTTTCTCTCTCTCTCTTCCACTCTCTCTTTTTTTTTTTTACAATTCCAAATAGAAGAGAGATTGAAAAACTATTTGACACTCCCAGAGGGACATAGAAACATTGGATTCTGCCTTTTTCTCTCCTGTTCTTCTTTTTTACAAGATGCATTAAAGGCAATATGAAAGTTTCCTTTCCGAAGCCTGGAATCACTGTGTGAAATTATTCTGAAAGTTCTGATAAATCCAGCAGAGCTTCTACTGTGGGTGAAATCCTGAAAACCTTCCCGGGATAAATAAGATGTTTTTATGTCTGGCAGGTTTCCAGCATGGGTGTCCAACTTTGGGCAGTTTAAGACTTGTGGACTTCAACTCCCAGAATCCATTAACCAGCCATGCTTCTGGGAATTGAAGTCCACCCTTTGCTGGCTGAAGAATTCTGGGCATTGAAGTCCACAGGTCTTAAAAGCTGCCGAGGTTAGACACTCCTGGTCTACCACCTTTGCCACAACAACAACCTGCATTAATCCAGGCTGTTTTATTTGTGATACTGTGTGCGCTTTTTCCACAACACTTGCAAAAATCCTGTTTAATGTGACCCTGAAGCCAATTTTCTGTTAAAATACACTTGTTCTTTCGCGATGAAGAAGATACCTCTTAAAGAGTAGGTTTGCTTGGGGTTTTTTTTTTTTCATGTATGAAAAAGGAGGTATTTTACTGTAAATACTTTTATAAGTGCCAATGGAATCTAATCCTCTTCAATAAAAGGCTGTTTGGAGACTGGGTTTTCCGGTGGAATTGGGGTTTGCGAAGAAGGGGCTGTTTGCTTAGGGGGAAAGAGATCTACCTGCGTGGGTGACGTTTGCAGAAGGAAGCCTTGACCTGTGTATCGGGGGATGATGGGCATTGGAGTTTGGGGTAAACCACCGTTCGCCCGTCATCGATTGATAGGATGGATATCAGTCCATCCCATGAGCAGAGAATGAGGCTCAACCAGGTTCTCTGGGATGGTCAGCGTTGACCCTCGGGGGAGGGTGGGATTATCCCAGGGTCAAAAGGATGAGGGTGAGGATGGAAACTTCACACGGTTTAAGGAGCTGAGGAGTTTGGGGACCACCATTTTATGCCGGCAGGGAGCAAAGGTCAAGCTCTAGGTGGTTGAGACCTGTGTTTGGCAACCTCTTCCCGCTTTTAACCACAACACTGAACTTTTTTTATATAGGGCACATATTTATAAATACTTCCCAGGCTAAAAAAAAAATAAAAATTAAGTTTTAATGTAATTTTTTTTAGAAGTATTTATTGAATCATTTAAAATGATGACAGGAAACCCATTGACATACTGTGTCTGAAATAACATGATTTTTAATTAAAGGCCATTCTTCCCGTTATGTTTTGACATTTTTTTGCAAATATGTGGGAGATCCATGAATACTTCAAGATAGGCTAGTTTTAGGGGTTGGGGGGTAAATACCAGCCCTAAAATCTTGAGCTTGAAACCTGTACCCTGCCTGAAGGGCATGTGCAGAGTGCTTTTTATGTTTAGTTGTTTTTGCTCCAGTGTAAAATGTTTTTCACAAAAGCATCGCATTTCGTTGTTTTTTCCAGCTGCTGAGGGAAAAAGAGGGGCCGACAGCAATGCACGACGGGAACTGTAGTTCGTGCTTTTGAGGGGGAGCGGGAGGAGCTCGCACCGAGAAGGGGGCGTGGTTCCGCTGGCGCCCCGCCCTCCCCCGCGCGCCGTTGCCCCGGCGACCGTGCGGGCGTCGGTTGGGCGGGTTCGGCCGGCCAGACGCGGCTCCCCGGGGGTGGCGATGGACGACGTGCGGGTGCAGTGGGTGGGCGAGCGGCTGCAGCGCGGGCTGGGCCACAGAGACCCGGCTCCCTTCGAGGAGCTGCTGAACCGCAACGACGGCGAGGAGACGGAGCAGCTGCTCCACTTCCTCAACATGAGCGCCAGCGCCGAGGACAGCCAGGCCGCCGGCCTCTTCTTCCGCCAGGAGCTGCGCCTCGACGAGATCGACGTCGAGATCGGTGCGCGCCCCGCCCAGCTGCGCTTGGCTTGCTGACAGGCTCCTGGGCGCATGCAGAGCGCCTTCCTCCTGCCCTGCTGCGATAGCTTGCGTTGCGGACACCCCCTCCCCACAGAAAGCCATTCCCTTCTCCCCACAACACCCCCCCCCCAGATTGGCTTTCCTCCTCTTCCTCCTGCAAAGAAAAATTTTATTCCCCCTCCTCAGCAACTTATTTATTCATATTTTTATTTAATTTATATGGACATCCAGCTCACTTGTCAGTGACTCCAGCAAAAGCTTTTGGCCCCTCTAGGCTGCTTATTTGGTCTCTTCAGGCCCTTCTGGCCCCTTTGGACCTCCAGCTCTTTGGCTCCTTCTGGTCTCTTCAAGCCTGGAGGGGCTTCCAGGTGCCCGAGATGCCCAGCCGGGAGTGACTTCTGCCCCTTTGGCTCCCCCTCAGGGCTGCTGCTCTGGCCTCTTCCAGCCCTTCTGGCCTCTTCTGCTTCCAGCCCAGATGCCTCTGGAGGGGCTTTGGCTCTTCTGGCCTCTTCAGGACTTCAGCCTTCAGGCGCTTCAGCTGCCCCAGTTGCTCAGGGGCTCAGCAGGGAGTGGCTGGGTGCCTTTGGAGGGGATTCAGCTCTTTGGCCCCTCAGGGCTGCCCTTCCTGCCACCTCCTCCCTCCTCTTCAGCTCTCTGAGAGATGCCCTTGCCTGCTGCCCCTTTTATAGCCCTTTGTTTCCCGCCAAAACAGCCGATTGGTTACCCACTTTGGGGGGCTCCGCTGTTTCATTGGCTCTTCACCCAGCAACCCAGCCCTAGTTTTCTCAGATGGCCCCTCATTGGCTGGAAATGGCAGATTTTATTCCCCCCTCATCCATCTGTCTGTCTGTCTGTCTGTCTGTCTGTCTATCTATCTATCTATCTATCTATCTATCTATCCATCCATCCATCCATCCATCCATCCATCCATCCATCATTTTGTGATAAATTATATATTTATAGCTGGGTTGCTTTCTCCTCTTTTTCCTCAATTATAGTTCCCCTCAGGACCCAGTAATGTTTCTGCATTGCCAGCTAATGTTGCTCCATTCACCCAAGAAAATCACAATTTATTTTGTACATTCTAGAAGAGAAAATTCAACAGTGGCCTGTAGGAGACCAAGGATGATAAACAATAGCATAATTTATTCAGTGGGACAATTAAACATACATGGGGCCCATCAAAATGTTAACTCCCTGCCCAACGTGCAGCCTCGGTCTTCCATTTTTTTTTTCATGGTTCCTTTGGAACCAAGGCTGATTCCCTGTGGACTAGTAACTTGATCTGGAGAGCCATAACTAAAAGTCTGTCTGGAATTTCCCTTTGGAAAGAGGACTCTGTGCGCAGCCCAGTCTAATAAATCCAAGTAAGGTTTGGATGCTCTCATAGGGCCTCTCTGCCTTCGTGTAGACTCCCCTAGTTAATTCAATTCTGGTTGAAAAAAAACAACACCCTCATATTTTGTGTTTTCTGGAAACAGATGTGCCATACGAAGAAGGGACAGATGAGGATGAAACGAGTTCGCAGAGAATGTGGGACACTTCCTCCACCTCCATCACCGAAGCAAGTGGGTAATGGCTGCCAGCCTCAGGGGGGGAGGGCGGGAGTAATATCAGGTTTTTTTCCTGTCTTCCCCCCGCTCTCCATTTCCCTACTGTCTTTATTTTCATTCGTATTTTATCATGCAACATTTAATATTGTTGTAAACACGGAAAAAATGCAGGGAAGAAGATCCGCAGGTGGGATCCCTTTTAGTAGGTAGGTAGGTAGGTTAAGTAGGTAGGTGGGTGGGTAGGTGGGTGGATGGATGGATGGATGATAGATCAGGGGTCTTCAAACTTGACAGCTTTAAGACTTGTGGACTTCAACTCCCAGAATTCCTCCTCCAGTCATGTTAGCTCAGGAATTCTGGGAGTTGAAGTCCACAAGTCTTAAAGCTGGCTAAGTTTGAAGACCCTTGTGATAGATGACAGATAGATCGATAGATACATAAATAGATAGGTGGGTAGGTACGGAGAGAGAGATGATAGATAGATAGATAGATAGATAGATAGATAGATAGATAGATAGATAGATAGATAGATAGATAGATAGATAGATGTGTGTGTGTGTGTGTGTGCGTGAGAATACAGTGTATTGTCAGGGCATATCATTTACAAAAAAGTCGAGATTTATTTATACGATCTGAAGAGAAACTCAAATAGAAGAAAACAGAGATATTGGCATGTATACTACTACTACTAATAGTCTAACAGTGCAGTGTAATAGTGTTGTGGTGATGTCTGATTTCTTGCTCTGGATGTCCCTCGTTTAGAGAAAAGCTGGAGGAGCAGGACATCCGTAAACGAACCAGGAGACAAAACCATGAGTGGGACCCTTTCCACAGCCTCGGTCAGGTCAGGCATGACGGAAATAGAACGCGAGTTGGGCATATCGCGACGAAAGCCTCGGACGTACAAAGTAAGTCTCCCTCGCTCTGCTTCAGTGTCAGCCCTGTCGTTTCTTTGTAGGGTTCATTCTGCCATGGATCACCACAGATTTGGGAATTCTTTTTACCTACGTAAACCACAGCTTTTCTCTTTTTTGAATCAGGAGTGTTCTTTTTCAAAATACTGGCTTGTTTTTTTTAATCTCTTGCAAACCGAATTCCAAATGCAAATGGGAAAAGCAGCCCCAAAGTGACACCCTTCACAATTGTGTGCCGAGAACATTTATTCTGCTCTCAACGCAGCCGTTGCTTTGGCGGGTTCCTTGTGATTCAGCGCATCTGTTGGGCAAATCCAAATTCAGAAGGTGTGTTTGATTTTCTTTCTAAGCGCAGCCGTTTGGTCTCTCTCCGTTTCAGAAAATTGTGAAGCAAGAAGTTTATAATCTCTATTACCACATGGCGGTGAACGATATCCCGGAAGAATTTGTGGAGAGTGATACCATCTTTTTCCTGAGAGAGACAGCAGGTATTTTAAGCATTGGAAAGGGAAAAAAAAGGCTTGGAGCAAAACGGAGCGTCACGACATTTCCCATTCCAGAAGCCCCTTTTGTCTTTCTTTTAGTCCCATTTCATCCGCCCGTCCATGACCTCTGCTTGGCAAATGAAATATTTGCCCCTTAATTCTGTTTCTCTCTTTAATGAAGTCCCCCATCAGGACCCAATTCAGTGATCCTGAAGCTAAACTTCTGTAATGGTATGTGAGAACGACGGTGGAAGAGGCGGTGCCTGGGAATGATCAGATAGATAAAGAGGCTACATATCCCCGAGCTGTATAAGGAGTGGAGAAAGAGGCTCAGAAGGAACCCTCCCTAGTTTCTCAGGCTGTAAAAGGGACAGCAGAAGAGTTGTGCCTTGAGACTTGCATGATTCTCTGAGTGTAGCTTTACAATCAAGTGGAGTTAGCTCGTCTGAAGATTTCTACCTTCAAACTTGCAAGATTCTGTGAAGGTAGCTTTAGAGAACAGTCAGGTAAGAGAGGGCAGAGACCAGAGCTGCATAATGGATGGGGAAAGGGGCTCAGAAGAGACCCTCCCCTAACTTATAACCAAGCTGGTTATTTATAACTGGCGTGCCAGCCTGGTGGACAAAGGGTCATTTTTGGTGAGAGGGCGTGGCCTACAGCTGGAGAATGGGTGGAGCAAGATGCTCAGAAGAGACCTTCCCTTTTTAAGCTGTAAAAGAGACGGTGGGACATTTGTACTTTCAGGCGTGCAAGGTTCTGCTAATGTAGCATTACAGTAAAGTAGACTTAATTATAGCTCATCTGTTTGAGTTTCCTGTCTGGTTTACTTGCAAAGGAAGGCCGACCTCAATCTTGCATGTTTGAAAGCACAATTCTCCCGCCATCTCTTTTACACCCTGAGAAACTAGGTGGGGGGTCTCTTTTGAGCATCTCGCTTCACCCCCCTATCCAGCTGCAGGACACACCCTCTTATCAAAAATGGTTGCTTCTTTTTACCAAGCTAGCACGCCAGTTATAAATAACCAGCTTGCTCTCTTCCCGGGCTGTTTCTCCATGGGCAAAGAGAGGGAAGGCATTCAAACGTTCTGGTCCGTTCTTCTCACTGCTTTATGAACCCAAACTTCCTAGAAGTTTGCTCGCCCACGATTCCCTTAGAAGGTAGGCATGAGATCTCTGGAAGTTAGGAATCCACTTCAGAGATCCTTTTCTCCTCTTGTCACCAGAAACGGTGTCGGAACCCAATGACCTGGCCGAAGCCAACGACGTCTTGCCCGAAGTTTTGGAATACGGCATCCTGAACAACAACACTCTGTTGATGCTCAAACAGATCTTGGCCCTGGTGAGAGGCTTTAGTTGGTCGGGTTTTGTCTTCAGGCCTTCACTGTGGCTTTGTGAGGGTCTCAGTAGTGAAGTTGACAACGTGGGCAGCCTTCTATGCATAGCTCAGGATTCCTATCCAAGTGTCAAGTGCCAGAGAAATCGGAAAATTCAGGCCGTTCAAATGAGGATAAAAGATTTATTGTAAGCTTAGGCTCTCTACAAGAATCTGAACTGCTAACGGTCAAGGGAAATGAGCGGGAGATAAGCATAGAAAAGAATTCAAGGTAGCTGGACTTAGATCTCTTGTGGGTTTGATGGGATTCGAGACTGATGACTCCTTTGACGCCTCCCTCAGGTCATCTCCTAGACCGTGTTTCTCCCAAGAGGACACTTCAGTAGGGTCAGATAAAGAAACATCCAAGAAAATAAGCTTTTCTATATATACTGCCCTTTCTTGGCAACTAGCAACATCCAAAAGCAGACCTGCTCTGGAACTTCTCCAGATGTTGCCGGACTACGACTCTCAGCACCCCTTGCTGCTGGGTTCTGCTGCTACAGCTGGGAGTTTCAGCTTAGCAACAGTTGGATGATTGTGCAGATGCCGCACCTGAATTTAGAGAAGGTGAAGGGTTGGTCGACCTCCAGCGAAAGGTGTCGGAAGCGGTGAAAATGCTGTCGTTGCAGGTGTACCTGCCCGCCATGTCCCACAACCAGTATGGCTTGGATGAGATCAGCACGCATGCAGAGTCTGAGAAAGCTGAGGGGGAAGATTCCCAGCTTGCCCAAAAGGCGCTGAAGAAGCCGCTGGTATTCGATAGTTACCAGAATCTACGGAATGAGTTCTTGATGAACATGCAGAAATTCCTGAGCCACATTCAGAGGACCATCCAGCAGATTGAAGGTGACTTGTGGCTCGGGGGGACAGCCTACAACTGCCCTCTCCCGCCTGGGCTTCTCCAGAAAGTGGTACTACAACTCACTGGGCGCTGTGGGCCCAACCCAGGTGGACACCGTCAGCCTGAGAACTCATCACAGGATGCTCAGCTGCACTTTCTTTTTTCTTCTTCTTCTTTTTTAACCTGACAGGGGAAATTAAGTTAGACATGCCGACGTTAAGCATAGAAGGGGACGCGTATGAACTGGCGGCTGACCAGGAAGTGGTTGAAACATTGGAAAACCTTGCAAACGGTTGGCTCGTGTTGATCTCTTCTGCAAACGAAGAACTCCAGAGAAAAGTTCCCCAGGTAATTGGGTTCAAGCTGGCCTCCAAATTCGATGGCCGCAACTTCTCTAAAGGTTAGCATTTTTCAGCAATCTCTCCATTGTCGAGCCCCAAATCTATTAACCGGCCCTTCGACATAACAAGGGAGGGAAGGGAAGGGAAGGTCTTCTCTATTGGGACAACCGGTTCTCTGAACTGCTTAGAATGTTGACAACCGGTTCTAGCGGATAGGTGCGAACTGGTAGAATCCCACCCCTGTCCTTTATTGTCCTTCACTCATAGACAGAAACGGTGCGAAACTAAAGCAACTAATTGCATCATTAAAGACAGACTCTAGGGAGAACTTCTGGGGAGGAGCTAGCCTGACTCTCTTCCTCCCAGCCAAACTATCTAAACTTTGCTCTCTCTTGGAACGCAGCCCCTCCCTCCGGGGAATCCAGACTACATTCCACCCCAATCAACATCACTAAAACTGATTGTCAGCTCTGGAATTCACAGCTGCCACCAAAACGTTGTGGGAAGAATGTTGTGGGGAGTGATGTAGTTGAAAAGTCCAAGGTCGTTTAGTATGTCGCATTAGAAGTGTCAGCGGCAAAGTAATCGGTTCTCGTGATTAATGAAGTGTAGTAAAGTGGGAGGAGATAGGGTGGAATTTGTGGGAAGCTCTGGGAATGATTTGAATTTTGAAATTTCACAGACCTTACCAGGGTTGTTCCTAATAAATCCATTGGAGAGGATGCCTGTCTCGGAGTTATTGATTTGCAACGGACAATTTCTGGATGCCTGACACTAATATAGCCTTAAGGTGTCCTCCATTATTTTGCTATATTTCATTCCATAAGCCCTCAGAAAGAAGACAGCTCAGCTCCTCTTAACGAGGAAGGTTCAGGGACTCATTCAGGACACCTGGTCTTCCTTTCTTCCTCCTGCCTGCAGGGGAACGGCCCGCTCCCGGAGATCGATCTCTGGCGGGAGAGAAATGCCACCCTGAGCGCCCTGACGGAGCAGGTGAAGCTGCCCACAGTCAAGAAGGTCCTACAGGTGCTCGAAATCGCCAATGCGGGGATCGTGGACAACTTGCAGGTGGTCATCGCCGAACTCTCCAAGCATCACGTGGAAGCGGTGGACAACGTGAGGTTTCTTTCCACCCTGGAGCGACATCTGAAGGTATCTCTTGGTCAACCAGCGGGGTCGGACGAACAAGTGGCCTCTTCCTAAGAGGGTCTCCTTGGTCAGCAAACATCATCTGCAGTTGGTGCCACACAAAAACCAGCCCCGTTTATCCCAAAAGGTGCTTTTTTTCAAGAGGCTACTGGACTTTTCTGGTTTTTCTTTCGAAGACGTTTCGCTTCTCATCCAAGAAGCTTCTCCAGTTCTTAGTTCAGTTCTTCTTCAAGAGCTTGAAGAAGCTTCTTGGATGAGAAGCGAAACCTCTTCAAAGAAAAACCAGAAAGGTCCAGTAGCCTCTTGAAAAAACAACAACAACAAGCACCTTTGGGACAACTGTGATCATGGATGACGGAGAATCTCCCTAGACATTTAGCCACACTTAGTCTACCAGCAAGCATCTAAGTGGCTTCTACACCTTACTCAGCTTATATTTAAAAAAAAAATTAGATTGTATATGTTTGTGTATGCTACAGAACTTCAGTGTTCTCATATGAGACCTTGGGGAGAAGATCACCCAAATTTCAAGAGGATTGCTGGTTAAAATAAAATTTAAAAAAAACTTATTTTGATTTTGATGCCATGGGATTACCCCCTAGAGCTGGAGTCCTCAAACTTGGCAGCTTTAAGACTTGGGGACTTTCAGCTCCCAGAATTCCCCAGCCAGCCATGCCTGCTTAATCTCCTAAAGTGTAGAGAGATTGCAGAGGAAGGGATTGCAAGAGAGATAAGCTATGCTGGCTGGAGAATTCTGGGAGTTGAAGTCCCCGAGTCTTAAAAGTTACCAAGTTTGGGGACCCCTTTCCTAGAGCATGCTATCTGAAAAGCTTGGCCAGCTGTGATCATTGGAGGGTTCTATGTGACCCTCCCCCCGACCCCATACCCTTCCGTTCCTTCCTCCCTTGGTCTACCCCGGGTGTGAAATGAATCGTAATATGGGCTTTCCACTTCCCCGGGGGCAGAATTTAACCCATGGCACCGGGTTCAACGTCGTCTTGGATACCATCCCTTCTCTGATGAATGCTTTGCGGATGGTCTGGATTATTTCGCGGCACTACAACAAGGACGAGCGGATGGTCCCTCTCATGGAACGGATCGCCTGGGAGATCTCGGCGAGGGTCTGCAAAGTCGTGGACCTGCGGACGTTGTTCAAGTAGGGGGCAGATCCTTCTCCTTCTCGGCTTTGTCCCCAAGATAAGACTCTTGATTGCCCCCAGAACTTGTGTGTCCTCAACATACACCAACAGTTGGGACCAGAGTTTTAGTCGCTCAGTGAAACTGTTGTTCATTGAGTCATTCCCCCATTTTATGGCCATGGTTATTAAGTAAATCACTGCAGTTCTTTAAATGAATCCCTTAAAGTTATTAAGTCAATCTGGCTTCTCTTAATGTTTGTGTGTCAACTGATAAAATATTTTTATGGTCTTTTCAGAGTTGCCAACAGAAAAGGAGGGGGGAAGGGGTTTGAAAGAGCAGTGCGGCAGCTTGGAAATCAAAAGTGCATTCCATAAATAGTTTTTCAAAGATAGTAACTAGGTGACTAAAGTTTCTGTTGAGCAAAATCCTAACTCAAGAACATGATTGATGACTCTGGGCTATGGATGTGTCCCATTGGAGACTATGAATTACGATACACCCAGGGGGTATGGGGGGAAAACCAGGGTCAAGGGTGACAATGAATGATGTGTCTCAGAGTTAGCTGCACCCAGGCCATGCCGGCATGATTACTCTTAATAAATCCTTTGGAAGTTTTGGAAGTTTAGCTCGAGACTCATGATTTAATTGGGGTTCAATGCCGCAATCTTGACAAAGTGTTTTTAATCTACCATGAAATGTTTTAGCTCTGTAAGATGTACCAAATACGTGTCTTCTCCTTCTTCTTCTTCTTCTTCTTCTTCTTCTTCTTCTTCTTCTTCTTCTTCTTCTTCTTCTTCTTCTTCTTCTTCTTCTTCTTCTTCTTCTTCTTCTTCTTCTTCCTCCTCCTCCTCCTCCTCCTCCTCCTCCTCCTCCTCCTCCTCCTCCTCCTCCTCCTCCTTCTCCTTCCTCCTCCTCCTTTTCCTCTTCCTCCCCTCTGTTCTTTGATGGACTCCAGAGAAGACAGGCATCTGGCAAAAATCAAGATGGTAGAAGCTAAGCGAACTCTTGAAATCTGGAAGGAATCGTATTTCGATATCCGGGCCAAAATCGAAGCGTCAGGAAGAGACGCTCGGTGGGAATTTGATCGGAAGCGGCTGTTTGAAAAGACGGACTACATGGCTTTCATCTGTCAGGACCTCTACAACGTGTTGCAGGTAACAACAGGCACAAAGATGTCGGAGTGGGGAAGGAGAATGGCATAAGCCAAATAAATGCTCCCAAAGGAGCTAGAAGTTAACCCCCGCTTCCCTCTAAGCCAGCGGTGGGGCTCCATGGCTCTCTTAGGACTTGTGGACTTCAGCTCCCAGAATTTTCTGAGCCGGAGGCCCAAGGTTCCCCACGCCTGATCTAACCCAACAGGTCATGGAGGAATTTTACAACATCTTTGGGCCTGAACTGAAAGCCGTGACGGGAGACCCCAAGCGCATCGACGAAGTCTTGTACCGAGTAGACAGCCTGGTCAGCCCAATGGAAGCTCTGACCTTTGACCCGTTCAACCTCAGAAGTGTAAACCAGTGGAAGGCAGTGATGGAAGAGTTCAAGTTGGAAGTTGTAGTAAGTAGCAGAAGTCCTCCTCTTATTTGTATTCTTACTTCTCCTCCTTTCTCTCCTCCTCCTTCTCCTCTTGTTCTTATTCTTCCTCCTCCTCCTTCATCTCCTCCTTCGTTTCCTCCTTCTCCTTCCTCTCTTTCTCCTCTTCCTCTCTTCCTTCTTCATCTCCTCCTCCTCCTCCTCCTCCTCCATCTCCTCTTATTCTTATTTCTCCTCCTCCATCCTCTCTTCCTCCTCCTCTTCCTCCTCCTCTTGTTCTTATTCTTATTTCTCCTCCTTCTTCATCTCCTCCTTCATTTCTTCCTCCTCCCTCTCTTTCCTCCTCCTCCTCCTTCTCTTCTCTTTTTTCATCTCCTCTTTCTTCATCCCCTCCTCCTTCCTCCTCTGCCTCCTCCTGGCTGTTTCCTCTTTATCTGCCTTCTTTCTGTTCCTCTGAACTCGCCCTCCTTGGCTTCCAGGACATCGAGAAAGAAGCCAAGAACTTCATCGACGAGTCCTTCAAGACCCTCCGCTCCGCCGAAGCAGCCTTTGACATGCTGTTGAACTTCAAGCACATCCGTTCCCGGGAGGCCATCAACAAACAGATGATGATGAAATTCAACGATATCCTGGCGCAGTATTGCAAGGAGGTGATCCCGAGGGTTCCCCCCTTCCTCGCGTGAACGAATTCCGCAGAGCCCCCTTCTTCCCGGGGTTGTGGCAGCTGAGTGGGCCCGGGGCCGTCGGGAGTCGGAACGCTAACGTGCCTCTTTCCCGTTTGCTCTTCTTCCTCCACAGCTCGAGATCGTCAATGGCATTTTTGTCAACAACCTCACCAGTCCCCCTTTGTGCAAGAACCACCCTCCGATGGCCGGAGCCATTTACTGGGCGCGGTCTCTCTTCTACCGTATCAAGCACACCATCATTCGCTTCCAGGAAGTGGAAGAACTGCTGGCTAGCGAACGCGGAAAGGAGGTGAGCCGGAATCCTGTTGCTACCTGACTTACGTCCTCGACTTAACGACCCCAATTTGGGGGACCAGAATTTCCGTGGCTAAACAAGGCGGTCGCTAAGCAAGGACGCCTGACTTTAGGATTATTTTTCTTCCCATGGTCGTTCGGCAAATCACTGCCATTGTTAAGAGAATCATGAAGTCATTAAGCGGATCTGGTTTCCCCCTCCCATGGACTTTGCTTTGTTGGAAGCCACCTGGGAAGGTCTCAGAGGATGACTGAGTGAATACGTGGCCCTTGCCAAGTGCCCCAATTTTGGTCCTGTGGCCATCGGGATGTTGCTGCAGTCATAAGCACAAGGACCAGTCATAAGTCACATTTTGCAGTTCCACTGCCACTTCGAATGGTCACTGCAGGAATAGTTATAAGTCGAGGACTACCTGAAGTTATAAATAATAAGTATTTGTATCACCTGGTTTTGTTCTTGAATAGCTGGATAACTCCTACGTTTCGGAGTTGGCCTTGAAGGTAGAGCATTATTTTTTAAAAATCTGTTTCTTTGGGAATCAAAGAGCAGGCTGTAGAGATTTTTAGGATGGACACCTAAATTTTGGGAGTGCCTTGTGAAAGTTGGGGCCATATGGAAGGCTGAGTGCCCAAGAATGGAGGCCTTTGAACTCTGGGGCTGGAGGAGGCTCTTGTGAATCCCTTGGATGGCAAGGCGATCCAACTGGTCAGTCCTAGGGGAGATCAACCCTGACTGCTCTTTAGAAGGCCAGATCCTGAAGATGAAATCCAAAGACTTTGGACACCTAATGAGGAGGAAGGATTTGCTGCAAAAGAAGGAGGAGGAGGAGGAGGAGGAGGAGGAGGATGGCAGAGAAGGAGGTGGATGGAGGGAGTCCCTGAAGCAGTCGGCGTGAGCTCAAACGGACTTCAGAAGATGGTAGAGGACAGAAAGGCCTGGAGGAATATTGTCCGATGGGTCGGACATAATTTCGCGACTAACAACAGAATCGCCTTTTGTGTGCCCAAATATCGGTGGGAAAGGGGGGGAAAAACCTTTCGAGGAAGATCCTTGTAGTTTTTTCGTGTCTGTTTCAGGTGAAGCAAAAATACCTGGAGGTGGCAAAGAGGATGAAAGAATACGAAGATGTGAAGTACGACCAGTGGAGAAACACCACCGAAGAAAGGCTTCCAGTTCTGTTGAAAAAAACTCTCCTTGCTAGAGTTCATCTGACTGGGATGATCGTTCAGTCAAGCCCAGAGGCTCCAGATCCGGTGAGTAGAATTCTTTCTGGACGTCAACTCTCTTTGTGTCCCCAGGGAGGGAGTGGTTTACATTGAGTTTTACTTACCATATGTAAAGAGAAAATTACATAAATTGTCTTAACTCGATCTTCTCCCTCGCAGAGCGTACGTTCAGAGGAGGTGGAAACCACCAGTGAGAAGTCGACACGTTTCGTGGTCAACTTTTCGCCCGTCCTTCGGGAGATCATCAACGAAACCAAGTACATGGAGCACCTGGGATTCCCCGTGCCCGAAATTGCGAGGAATGTGGCTTTGCAGGAAGACAAATTTCTGCGGTAAGGATGGAGGACTTGGCCTCATTACGGGTCACGTCTGCTGTTCCTTCTCTTAAAAACATTTAATCAACAGAGATGATTAGGAGACTGTTTAGTTTAGTTTACTTCATTGTCATTGCACCTCGTACAACGAAATCGAACACCGTCTTCAGTGCACATCATGACCATGAAAATAAACACAAACACAAATCCTTCCCACTCCACACACTGAATTGAAAACCCCGATATTGCATTCATATTGCACTATATACAATAGAATTCAAAAGAGCTCCTGCCCTGGGATAGAAGCTATTTTTCAGCCTATTTGTCCTTGTTTTTATTGTTAACCTGTACCGTCTGCCAGATGGTAACAGTTCAAAAAAAGTGTTCCCAGGATGAGAATGTTTTGAACCTTCTTAAGGCAGCGGGAGCTATAAGGCTCTTCCAAAAGACTGGAGGGTAAAACCTATTAAGAACAGTTGCTGGAACTGAGCATGTCTAGTTTGATGGGAAAAAAGGGATTTGGGGTGACATGATAGCAGTCTTCCTATATTTGAGGGGCTGCCCCAAAGAAGAGGGAGTCAAGCTATTCTCCAAAGCACCAGAAGGCAAGACAAGAAGCAATAGGTAAAAGCTAATCCAGGAGAGAAGCAACCTAGAATTAAGAAAAAAAATTTCTGACAGAACAATTAACCAGTGGGGCAACCTGCCTCCAGAAGCTGTGAATTCTCCAAAATTGGAAGTTTTAAAGAAGAGATTGGATAACCATTTGTCTGAAAGGGTATCGGGTCCCCTGCTTGGGCAGTGGGTTGGACTAGAAGACCTCTAAGGTCCCTTCCAACTTTGTTACTCTATTTTATTCTATTCTATTCTTTCGAAAGGCACAGCTAGGCCTATGAAGCTTCTCTGAGCACCAATATGCCTCTTTAGGAAAATGATTGGAAAAATCATAATCCTGTCTCTTAGCGCAAGCTCTGGGGCCCAGCAAAAAAAAGGCCACGGATACCACCATTCATTTAACGACCACTCAGAGTTACAACGGCCCACTGAAAAGCAGCCGCTTATGACCATTTTCCACGCTTACGACCGTTGCGGCATCCCCGTGGTCACATGATTAAAATTCAGCTGCCTGGCAGCTGACTCGTACATACGACGGTTGCAGGGTTTCCCGGGGTCACGCAATTCCCCTTTTCGCAGCCTTCTGACGAGCAAAGTCAGCAGGGAAGCCAGATAGACCTTGGAACCGTGTCGCTAACTTAATAACTGCCGCGATTTTTCACTTAACAACCGGGGCAAGGAAAGGTCGCACAGCGGGGCAGAGTTCACTTTGCCACTGTCTCGCTGAGCAGTGGAAATTTGTGGGGGTCCCCTTGTGGTTGTAAGTTGAGGTAGTTTTCTCGGTGGCTAAAATCGCCCAATGCGGAAGTCTAAATTCTTCGCTGTTCCCTTGGCGCCTCAGATACACGGATAACATCAAGCAGATGCTGGACCACTACCACAAGTTAGTAGGGACCTTGAACGAGGCTGAGATGCAGCTCCTGGACGAACACATGCAAGACCTCTGGCGGGTTTTCCGATCCGGTTACAAAAGGCTCAACTGGAACTCTTTAGGTAACCTACTTCACTGAGTCAGCACTGGGAACGGGGAGAGGGTCTACCGTTTAAATAGAACAAAAATGTGACCACCTGGTCTTGAATTACTCTTGTGAGCAGGTATCTGTGTTTTCACCCACACAAATGTCCCGCGAACTTCCTAGCAGGATTCCGATTCCGATAATCAAAGTTGGAAGGGACCTTGTAGGTCATCTAGTCCAGCCCTCCCCACCTAAGCAGGAAATCTCCTTCCTCCTTGTTCAACCACGCTGGTGTCATATAGCAATAGCACTTAGACTTAATATACCACATCCCAGTGCTTCCCAGCCCCCTCTAAGCGGTTTACGGAGTCAGCCTCTTGCCCCCCCGCCAACAATCTGGGTCGTCATTTTATCCACCTCGGAAGGACGGAAGGCTGAGTCAACCTTCAGCCGGGCAAGATCGAACTGGTGACTGTGAGCAGTGAGTTAGCCTGCAGTGCTGGATTCTAACCACTGCGCCACCATGGCCCTTCCTTCCTTCCTTCCTTCCTTCCTTCCTTCCTTCCTTCCTTCCTTCCCACTTAGCTCTTAGACTTATATACCACTTCCCAGTGCTTCCCAGCCCTCTCTAAGCGGTTTACAGAGTCAGCCTCTTTCCCTCAACAATCTGGGTCCTCATTTTACCCACCTTGGAAGGACGGGAGGCTGAGTCAATATGGTACGTTTTTTGTTCCCTATTATATCATTTTTACTTGTTCCTTTGTTGTTTTTCAGAGTTTCCCAAGCATGTTGAATTATTTTCCTCTCGGGATATCCATCTGTGGAATCCTTCCGAGGCTCTTTCTTTCCTTGTCCACGTCAGCTCTCTTAAAGTCTAAAGCACTCGTCTGCTTGAGCAGGGGTTGGACTGGAAGATCTCTAAGGTCCCTCCCGACTCTCTCACCCTCTGATTGTTAGCTTGTCACGCTCACGCAGATACACCACCAGCCCGAACACGCCTGCGTAGGGTGTGGAGCCTGATCCAGTGACTTTTATTTCCCAGGGATTGGCGACTATATTATACGGTGCACCCACGCCATTGGGAAGTTTGAATCCCTTGTGCATCAGATCCACAAGAATGCCGAAGACATCAATAATAAACTTCGATTGATTGAATCGGCCAACCTGTTCAAAAGCCCTCCTTCCAAAGGAGACGGGCATCTCCCAGGTCGGTTGGCCAATTCTTTGGTCCTTGTTTTGTTCCTTTCAGTGGAATGGGGAAAACTCCACGGCGTAAATGTGAGCCGTCTTACAAAACGGCACCCTCGCGAACTGCGTGGCCTCCAGTTGAGTTGAACCGTGGAGATGAACGAATGGGTAGTTGTAAATTGCGACAGTCATAAAGCAGGTCCTACAGGAGTGGTACGGTGGCCTAGAGGCGGAGCTCTCGAACTCACAATCAGGAGGCTGTGAATTCGATCCTAGGTAGAGGCAGACGTTTCTCTCTCGGGGCACAATGAGAATATGATTTGCTGAACAAAACTCGGTACTGGTGACAGGAAGGGCACCTGGCCGTTAAAAAACTCAGCTCCATTCAGTTGTCCCAACTCCACCCTGATGCAAGGGATTATGGGATCATATAAATAAATAAATAAGTAAGTAAGTAAGTCAGAGTTTTGTCGCGTGAATTCAGCTCCAGAAAAATAAACACAGACGGATGAGGCTTCATTTAACTTCTTTATAAACATAATAAGTAGATTTTACAAACCAGTTGTAGATTTCCCCAACATGGAGTAAACTCAGACAGAAACACCTTGCAGGTAAATTTTGTCTGAATTCGAGCAAGATACTCGCCACCAAACGAAGCCATTTCCGGTGGAATTATACTTTTACCGCCCTCGTTGAGCCGTTCCTACCTTGACTTCCCTTCGGTCTCCCCACCTGGGCAGGTGTGAAGGATTACTTCGAGTTCGTCAAGCGCGAGCGAGCCAGGGACATGGAGCACTTGGTCCGCAAGTACACCTCCGTGGGGCCCCTGCTGACCAAAATGGAAGGCCTGGTGGTGAACACCAACACAGGGAAAGCCTCGCGGCTCGCGGCCTATTACGCCTTCTGGGAGAAGAAAATCTACCAAAGCTTGACCAACTTGGTTCTGAAGTAAGTCCGCGGGATCCAATCCGGGGAGGTCACACCGGGACCAGAGGTTCAGCCTTCCGAGGTGGAGGGCTTCAAAAATTTTAGCAAGGGGTTCTCGGCCCGGTGGCCGGGTGGGCGTGGCCTAGTCGGCCTCCTGCACCAGGGTGGGGCGGTCGTGTCATTTTTGCACTTCCCAGGCTCCGGAGGCTCTTTGGAACCCGGAAACAGGCCCATTTCCGGCCTTCCCGAACTTCTGGGAGGCCCGCTTTTTCGCCTTCCCTGGGCCTCTGCACCAGAGGTGGTATCTAGCAGGTTCTGACCAGTTCTGGAGAACCAGTAGCGGAAATTTTGAGTAGTTCGGAGAACCAGCAAATCCCACCCCTGTCCGGGGATTTTACGTTATCCTTCCCCTGCCACGCCCACCGAGCCACACCCACAGAACCGGTAGTAAAAAAAAAAAAACTTGAATCCCACCACTGCTCCGCACGCTCCCTGCACTTACCTGCATCCAAAATGGGCCGTGTGGGGACTTCTGGGAGGGGCGGGGCGGGGTGGGCGGAGCCAACCAGGAGTGGGATTTGGGGGGGGGGGTCTCCAAACTGCACAGAATCTTAGTTGGGGCTCTCCTGAACCCCCCAGTGGCTCACCCCTGCTTCCTTCTGCTTCCCAGCCTTTGCCTCCTAAGTACTTGATAGGCTGGGAGTAAAGTAAATCTGCCCCTCCCTCTCATTCCTCTTCGGTCTCTGGTGGTTTGTTCCCTCTGACTGTTTTCCTGTCTTGGAAGGAATTTGCAGTCCTTCAACGCCGCCGTGGTCGGGGATGTTCCGCTCTTCCAAGCTGAGACCATTTTGTCCGCCCCTGAGATCATCCTCCAGCCGAACATGGGGGAAATTGAGAAGATGAGCATCCACTGCATTCGAGACTGCGTGGAAACCACCAAGGTGAGACCCCCTATTCTGTCTTTTGGTTCACTTGCTGAATATCAAGACAGGTAGATAACTCTACAAATTCTTCCATACAAAGTTTCTTTTATTGGATTATATTAGGCATCCTCAAGGTAACTCACAGTTACGTCGAGACACATCTAATATCCTATTCTTTGCATAGTTGAAATCGTAGTGAAAAATGACAGTAATCTTCCATGCCTTTCATCCTATATCGAATGGTTTAGAGATGCCAGCGTGCTAGCTGAGGTCTAGGTGAGAGAGAAGGGACCTCCCACCATACATATATCGACATCATCTTATTTGTATCTCTATCTTCATTTGCTATTCTCTTTTATTCTTCCTCATTTCCAGATTCCTTTTTTATTCTCTAACCATTGATAAAATATTTTCCATATCCTATAATATTCAAGTTTGCTCTTTCTCCTAGATTGCTAGTGTTAATCTGTTCATTTCTTGCACGTTCTAATATTCTCCTGATCACCTCCTTATCTAAAAATGTATTATTAAAAAAATAAAAATACAAATGAAAAAAAGAAATAATTCCTTATGGCTTTCTAACCTTTTCTTCAGTGAATACTTACACAGGGGTCTTGGATTCTTGTTGGCCTCCAGTCCTGTTTGCCAGTTGAAGCCTGAAATGGTGTTTCAAGACTAGGTCCAATTTATAGACCGACTTGGCCGCCTCTTTTCAGCTGGACTTTCACTTTCCACCCATCCCTTGTTTTTTTCTCCAAACTGGCAGATTTGTTAACTATTGGTGACGTGAGCACTGTGCCTCTTCCCCTTCCTGCAAAGCTTAGCTCAAGAATCTTCCTTTCTCTCCGTGCAGCTTTTTATTCGCTGGTTGCACGGCAGTTGCATCGAGTGCCCACCTCAGCAAACAGGGGACGATGAACCGGTCATCTTCAGCTTCTTCAGCGACATCTCCCAGAACCCAACAGTCATCGAACAGGCCATCCTGATCACGCAGAACATGCACAAGCTCCTGGCTTCTCTCACCAAATACCTCAACCGTTGGAAGCGGTATCGGCCCCTCTGGAAACTGGACAAGGCCATCGTCATGGAGAAGTTTGCTGCCAAGAAGCCGCCTTGCGTGGTTTTTGACGAGAAGCTGCAGTTCTACATGAAGGTGGCCCAGGAAGTCATGCAACAGCCCATGGTCAAAGATGAGCAATGCATCCGCCTGTTGCTGGCCCCGTTGGCCTTCACAGTCCAGGAGAATGCCAGAGGTTGGATCACTTCCCTTGGGAGGCTACTCAACGAGTCAGCCAAAGAGGTGCTGTATAGTCTCCAAGAAAACATTGAGGTAAGTTTTCTCCAGCTGGGGATGCTCACTTTGGTCCTACCATACTTGGGAGAGGACAGATGGAGAAAAGATCAAATGTATCTTATCTTTTGAGACCAAGATCTAGGCCAGGGATGTCCAACCTTGGTGATTTTAAGTCCTGTGGTCTTCAGTTGCCAGAATTCAATTCCTAGAACTCCCTGGAGAGGACAGAGGAATGGTTGGTGAAAAAGATCAAAGAGAACTTTCTTTCGAGTCCAGGATCTAAGCCAGGGGTGTCCAACCTTGGTGAATTTGAGACCTGTGGACTTCAACTCCCAGAATGGTTAGGGAATTCTGGAATTTGAAGTCCAGAAGTTTTTAAATTGCTAAAGTTGGACACCTCTGCTCTAGGCACAAATTAATGTTGACCCCCAACTAGTCCAAGGCAATTTTCAAGGCATGTAGGACATCATCCCATAAATAATGTCTTGCACTCCAAGTTCTTGAAGACCGACACTTTAATTCCTTCCTAACAGTCCTCTGAGTTAAAAAAACATGCTGATGGAGTCTGGACAGTAGTTTTAGCCCAATGGTCCTTTGCAACGTTTGAGTGAATTAATGAGTAAATGAATATGCTTTCCAGAGATTGTCGCACAATTTGAAAACGACCCCCAATACCTTGGAAGATCTCAAATTTGTCCTGGGCACAATAGCCGAGATCAAACAGATATCTCTAGAAGTGGAACTCAAGTATTTGGATATTCAAGAGAGATATCGGACCTTGGGCATGTACAACATTGCTGTAAGTTTCATTGTCAAAGATGCTGAGATACCTACCAGGTTACGGTCCAGCATGGATGTAGGGAAAAATTGGTGGGGTTGAGTGGCCTTTAGGACCTGGCTAGCTAATTTTAAAGGATGCTCTCGGGAGAATCCTCAGCATCCCAAATAATCCCACATGTTTTCCCTAAATAACTTAAATCTCTGAGCCTTCTCAAGAAATCTTCTCGTTCCTCCTCTCCAGATAACAGAAGAAGAAAAGAACCTGGTGGATAAGATGAAGCTGATGTGGGAAACTCTTTATGCTGATGCGGCCGGAGTTGATCACAGCCTGGGCAGCATCAAGAAGACTTTTACGGAGGTATGGGGGTTGTCGCATTTGTGACACAAAGGAGAAGAGTGTTCAGAAGCTGGACTGGCCTTCTAACCGGGAATTATGCCTCCTAGATCACAAGGGAGCAGATTGGAAATTACAGCAAGGAGATCGACGACTTCTACCAACGGTTTGTTACCGAGGGACCCGGTTCTGTCGGTGAAAATCTTGATAGAGGTAAGGGAGAACCTGCTGCTTCTGACCCCAGATAGCTGGAAAGCAGGGTGGAAACACTGAGGTAGATCAAAGGTCTTGGGTCTTAAGATTCTTGTTTGGGAGAGAATGCAACCACCACCTCCATGTTTGACCGGATGCTCCTTCCTACCTCCGGTCTCGTTTGTCCAATTTTCCATCGTCCTGGTCATGTTTTCTTCAAGTTCTATGGAACCTGGTGGCATGGTAGCTGCAGAAGACCCTTTAGGAGATATGCTGAGAAGCAAGATTGTTAAAAACAGGGTCTCTTTTTACTTCTTGGACAGATCTTCCTTTTTAGCTCCCAAAGAACATCGAAGAGACGCTTCGTTGGGTTAGAAGCTTCTGCCAGTTCCATTCTATTTATGTCCTCTATATTAACGACGTATAATTGCCTATCTTTATTTTCTGGTGTTTTTTCAAGGGGAGGTTTGGGGTGGAAAATTCTTGAACATGGCATGGAATTCAGACAGATGTTTAGACAAACATTCCCTAAGACAAACATAGCTTGCTATGCTTTGGGTGATATTCTCGCCGAGATGTTGTGACTTCTTGGCTCCATTAAGGCTAGTCACGGATCTTATAGACCTCTCTTGCCCCCTTTCAAATTCTTCTTGAGGTTTCCCACCCTTCTGGATTCGGTTCTGAATTTATTTGTCCCCTGCAGGGTTGGAGTTGATGGTGGTTTTTGAAAGAGAATTGGAGAAACACGAGAGGAATCGTCAAGAATTAGCCAACGCCGAAAAACTCTTTGACCTGCCCATCACAATGTATCCTGACATGATCAAAATCCAAAAAGAAATGAAAGGCCTCAGGCAGATCTACGAAATCTATAAGCTGCAGCAGGTAGGTGGTTTTCGAAAATCGGTCCATTTTTTATTCAGAGTTTTGGACCCCAGACCTCATGTCGTCAATCAAATTTTGAGTTTTGTGTGTTACCTGCCAATACTTGTCCATGGTGGTCTACTCTTTCGGATTATCCTTGTGCTATTCATTCAGACGAATGAGAAGATAGCCTGTGGCCTCCAAGAATCTGTATTTGGGAGGTCCGGTGTTCTTGAGCTGATGATCTTCTCTTTGATCTCTTTGCCAAGTTGAAGATGTTCTTACAAGACTTTTCCGGGTTCCTAGGCTGCCAAAGAGGAATGGTCCCAGACCCTCTGGGTGAATCTTAATGTCCAGGTGTTGCAGGAAGGAATTGAAGGGTATCTCAAAACCCTTCGCAAGTTGCCAAAACACGTGCGTAGCATGCCGGTGGCCTATCACCTGGAAATGAAGATGAAAGCTTTCAAGGAATCCATTCCTTTGCTGCTGGATTTGAAGAATGAAGCCTTACGAGAGAGGTTTGGCTTCTCCTCATCCATGGGGGGGCTCTTCATAACCATGAAGGTTGTCATTAAACCCGGACATTTTAAGTCACGTACAGCTCAGGAAGCATGGCCTGGGTGAAATCCATAAAATCAGAATGAATTTCTTCTCCCATCTTCTCTCTTTAAAAGCCAAACAGAAGAACAGAGTTGGAAGGCACCTTGGAGGTCTTCTAGTCCAACCCCCTGAACACACAGGAGACCCTCTACCATTTTGGACAAATGGCTGTCCAATCTTTTCTTTAAAGTCTCCATTGATGGAGGACCCACAACTTCGTTCGACTTGATTGTTCAGGAAGTTTCTCCTTAGTTCTAGATTGCTTCTCTCCTTGGTTAGTCTCCGTCCATTGCTTCTTGTCCTGCCCTCAGGTCCCTTTGAGAATAGATTGACCCTCTCTTCTTTGGGGCAGCCCCTCAAATATTAAAAGAATATCCCTGCAGCCGTTTTTCATATGTTTTAGCCCCCAGACCCCTAAAACACAAATCACTTTGGTTCACTTCAATCTACCCTTGGCCTGTGTTGACTTCTCTTCTTCTTTCAGGCACTGGAAGGAGCTGATGAGCAGGACAGGCACCAGTTTCGACATGGCCACCGAAACCTTCACCTTGGAGAACATGTTTGCCATGCAACTGCACAAATATTCCGACGTAATCAACGAGATTGTGGGGTCTGCCGTCAAAGAGCTGAGCATCGAGAAGGTCAGGTGTTCTTCTCCCGTGTTTTGGTCGTGTCTAGTAACGACCAGGGGCAAGTTCTTAGAACCTCCCTTGTTTCCTCTCCTAGGGAGTGAAGGAAATCATTGAAACGTGGGAGAACATGAAATTTACCGTCCAACGGTACTTCAAAGGGACTCAAGAACGCGGCTTCATTTTGGGATCCGTCGATGAGATCATTCAGATCCTGGACGACAATGCCGTCAACCTTCAAAGTATTTCCGGAAGTCGATTTGTGGCACCCTTTTTGGGCACTGTCCACAACTGGGAGAAAACCCTCTCTTTGATTGGTGAAGTGATTGAGGTAGGGAGGCTGGCGCTCCAAGTGGACAGGTGGAAAGGTGATTTACCTTTCGCTCGCCTCCCTGCCCTTGGTCAACGCTGCATTTCCTCTGTCTAGATCTGGATGATCGTTCAGCGGAAATGGATGTATCTGGAAAGCATCTTCATCGGGGGTGACATCAGATCCCAGCTGCCTGAGGAAGCCAAAAAATTTGACAACATAGATAGGGTCTTCAAAAGGGCAAGTAACTAAATTGTGTGTTGTTGGGGAGACCCAGTATGAGGGAATGATGTGCGTTGGCTCTCGAAATGAGAAAGTCCTTCTGGATGACTATTTAAGCGTTGAGCAGGCTTCCTCAAGTATGTAGGGCCCAAGTCAAGATATTGATTGAAGTCTAGAAAAATCTAAATGTCTCCAGGCAGAACCTTCTGAGTAGACTAACAAGATTGAGATGGTCACCAAAAAGGCCGCCAAGAAATATCATGTAGTTCCAAGAGTGGGCTAGCACACCATTGCTCCAGAACTCAAAGGAAACTATCAAACAGACTTATGAAACTCGAATGGTCCCAAATATGTGAGCCTTTCACATGTTTCATTGAAAATCAATCTCTCTCTCTCTCCCTCCCTCCCTCCCCCCCTCTCTCTGCCTCCCTTCTCTCTCTCTCTCTCTCTCTCCTTAATACCTTATTCTTGGGCTCCGTGTGTGTGTGTTATGTTTGGGGTTTTTTAAATTTAATTTAAATATAGTCTTTTGGCTTGTGTTTCATGAACAGTTTCTGTAAACTTTCGTATTCCCTTTTTATAGTATAACGTTGATCTGTTTTTTGTTCTGCTTTGGGAGACCTTAAGGGAAGAGGCGTATATTATTATCATTCACGGGATTACTCCCTGGTGGCTTTTCAGCCTCTTCCTCCCCCTCCTCCCGATCTCTGCAGATCATGGGAGAAACGGTCAAAGATCCGGTGATCAAGAGGTGCTGCGAAGCTCACAACCGTCTTAGCGACCTTCAGAACATAAGCGATGGGCTGGAAAAGTGCCAGAAGAGTTTGAACGATTATCTGGATTCCAAGAGGAACGCTTTCCCGCGTTTCTTCTTCATCTCGGACGACGAGCTGCTCAGCATCCTCGGAAGCAGTGACCCCTTGTGCGTTCAAGAGCACATGATCAAGGTAGGCGGTGATGGGGAAATCCCCAGAAGAATTAAATTCACCTTCTCCCTTTGGGCCACTGCTGGTAGCTTCCTTCGCCCGGTTCGATCGCCTTTCCTCCTGGTCTTGTTTCAGATGTACGACAACATCGCTGCCCTGAAGTTTCACGAGGACGACAGTGGGATGAAGATCGCCACTGCCATGATTTCCGCAGAAAATGAAGTGATGGAGTTCCGGAAAGCCATCCCGGCGGAAGGCAGAGTTGAAAACTGGATGACGGCGGTGCTGATCGAAATGCGGAGGACGAACAGGCTGATCACCAAGGAAGCCATCTTTCGGTATTGCGAGGACCGAAGCAGGTGAGGGAGAGCGGGGTTCTCCAGGACCACCAGTATTGTTGGTGCTCCAAGAACTCTATAAAACTGCAGCAATGCAAAGACGGGGTTCTTAGCCTGCTCTCTAAACTTCAGTCTATGTTATCTATTATCAGTTTAGATCAGGAGTCTCCAAACTTAACTGCTTTGAGACTTCAATTCATACTTTTTAGTCTAAATTGTGGACTTCAGTTTCCATAATTCCTCAGTTGGCCAAGTTTGGAGACCTCTGAACTAAGAGAGAACACTTGGCTCAATCCATTGTTCCAGAAGCAAACAAGTTCTTCTTCTTATTCGTTCTCTTATTATTATTTTACACTACCTCTTAATGCTCGCATGTCTACAGCTCCAAACGTTGAGACGAAGCAAAATATCTTTATCTCTGCCACCCTTGCAAATCCGCCTTTTTCCGCAGAGTTGATTGGATGCTGATGTATCAGGGGATGATGGTGCTGGCAGCCAACCAGGTGTGGTGGACCTGGGAGGTCGAAGACGTCTTCCGGAAGGTCAAGAAAGGAGAGAAACAAGCCATGAAGATCTACGCCAAGAAAATGCACCAGCAGATTGACTCGCTGGTGACCCGGATCACCAAGCCGCTAAGCAAGAACGACAGGAAGAAATACAACACTGTTCTCATCATTGACGTCCATGCGAGGGATATTGTTGATACCTTTGTACGAGACAGGTAAATCGCCTCACCTAATGCAACAGTAACTGGGACCGCAGGGGCAGCCGTCCCAAAGCGATGCGGTCATGCTTAGTAACCAAGAGTTCTGTTTCCAATTGTTGTCGCACGTCAAGGACTGTCTGTAAACCTACTTACACTGTTAAAAATAATGAATTTGGAGCACCTCTACCTCTGTTCTTCTTCTCAACATTTGCCTGGTTAGTTTTCTTCATCTCAGTCTTGAAAGGGCTCTCTGACCGTGTTCCAATCCTTTCTTGTCAGCATCATGGAAGCCCGAGAATTTGAGTGGGAGAGCCAGTTGCGATTTTACTGGGACCGCGAGCCTGACGAGCTCAACGTACGGCAATGCACCGGGACCTTTTCTTACGGCTACGAATACATGGGCTTAAACGGGCGCCTGGTCATCACTCCCCTCACAGACCGGATATACCTGACGCTCACACAGGTAAACCAACAAGGAGACCTTCCATTGGCTTCTGACTCCGGAATGCCCCTTATTTTTTTTTTTTAAAAAAAGCAGATCTTGAATTCAGAGGCTCTAAACGCACCAGAATACGTCTTCCTTCAGTATCCCACTTTTAATTCTTCTTCTCATCCTTATTTACAATTCTGATATGCAAGCCATCTCATCACTTGAGTTTGGTTAAAATAAAAAACAGCTCTCTACCCCAAACAATAAGAAACCATAAAGTTGCTTAATGGGAGGAATAACCCATTGCAGTTAAAAACAATAATGCAGTCTTGTAGACAGACCACCATCCCAGAAGTTAGGAGAAAACCCAGATTTTAAGGCTGCAAAGTTGGGGTGATCGGATCCTTTGAGGGCAGGAGCCACAACTCAACAAGGAACTTGCTTTCGAGATGAACCAAGTGATGGCTTCCTGGGTCAGGATCAAAGTCCTGCTGAGGCAGAATCAACAGCCACTGTCCTCGTCATGTTTTTCAACTTCTTTCCCCGTTCAAAGGCCTTGTCTATGTACTTGGGTGGAGCTCCTGCGGGTCCAGCAGGAACTGGAAAGACCGAGACAACGAAGGATCTCGCCAAAGCTTTGGGCTTGCTTTGTGTGGTCACCAACTGTGGAGAAGGCATGGACTTCAAGGTCAGGAATCTCCCCTTCTCCATTTTCTATGCTGTGGCCTTAAGAATTCAGTCTGCTGGCCAACCAAAAACCAATGTGCAACCATCTCTGGTTAACCTAAAGGTGCTTTCTTCAAAAGGCAACTGGACTTCCTTGGTTTTTCCTTGAAGAGGTTTCACTTCTCTTCCCAAGAAGCTTCTTTAGTTCTGAGTGAAGAATTCTGAATTCCCCACTGTTCTGTAGAACTGCAGAAGCTTCTTGGGATGATAAGCGAAACCTCTTCAAGGAGAAACCAAGAAAGCCCAGTTGCCTTTTGAAGAAAGCACCTTTGGGGCAAACCGTGACTCGGATGACCGACACCTCATCTTCAGTCCCTCGTCTTTCTGTAGGCTGTGGGCAAAATCTTCTCGGGCCTCGCCCAGTGTGGAGCGTGGGGCTGCTTTGATGAATTCAACCGGATCGATGCTTCCGTCCTCTCAGTCATCTCCTCCCAGATTCAGACGATCCGAAACGCCCTCATGAACCAGCTGAAAACATTTCAGGTAAAGAGGTAAAAAATAAAAAAATCCCTTGCTTGAAATTCTGGCCCCTAATCCACACACACACACACACACCCAGATCCGGGGTTCTTTGGGACCCTCGGCCAAAGTACCACATTTCAGTTTGAAGGGCAAGAAATCGCACTGGACCCTCGGATGGGCATTTTCATCACCATGAATCCTGGCTACGCGGGACGAACGGAGCTCCCTGAATCCGTAAAGGCCCTTTTCAGACCAGTGGTGGTCATCGTCCCTGACCTGCAGCAGATTTGCGAAATTATGCTGTTCTCCGAGGGGTTTCTCCTGGCGAAGGTGGGTCGCAGGGTCATCGCAAATGGATGGGTGTTGTTCTGACCCAGGCTTTGTAAACCGTAATTATTCACAAACTTGTTTTAAAAACAAAACATATTTTATTGCAATGCTGGGAATTGTTTTCATTCCCAGCCAGAATTAATCTCAAACAATTCCCTGAGATAAGCACCCACGTTTCAGTTCTCCGAGATGCTGCCAAAACCAGAAGTATTCAGTTTACTAGGAAAGAAACCAACTGAAGTACAAGAACAACCAACCGAAGTACAAAGAGCTTCAAGAATGAATCTTGAACCGAACAAACGACTTTGCTTCCTGCAAAGGTTTCTTCACCTTTGCCTGTTCTTTATCCCTTATGGGAGGGGCAATCACCTCCCAGCCTTATCCCCGAGTTGCCCCTTTTGTCTCAGCTGCTCTTGCCTTCTGGCAATTCTGTGCATATGCACACTGGGAACAGGCTCCCTTCGTTCCTCTTCCTCGCTGCTGCCAGACTCCGGAGGCTCCAGAGTCAGCACCCCACTCCCAGATGGCCCTGGTCCCATCTCTGCATCAGATGCAGGACCCTCATCCAAATCCTCCCCAGACTCCCTGACTGGTCCCCATTCTTCCTCACTGTCCGACTCCGCTGCCATCTGCACAGGCGAACCAAAACATTAAGTGGACTGTTGTACATCGAGAGCTTTCTGTGCAAGGGCATTTCCTGTTGATTTTGTCCAATGGATTTGTTTATTTATGTAGTGTATAGCATGAGGTCGTGCAACAACTGATATACAAATTTATTTTAAATAAAGTGTCGGCAAGTGTGTGTGTGTGTGTGAGAGAGAGAGAGAGAGAGAAATGTGGACAATACAATATAGGAGATAAAATATTAAATTAGGATAAATGTCCAATAGGTGCTAGCCAAGAAGATGACTGTGCTGTACAAGTTGGCAAGAGAACAGCTTTCTAAACAGCATCACTACGATTTTGGGCTTCGGGCTCTGAAGTCTGTCCTGGTCATGGCCGGAGAGCTGAAAAGAGGGTCTTCAGATCTCCCCGAGGTAAACTTATTTCCACAGGTAGATCAACCAAGGGATTTGTGACACCTTGAAAAATCAAGGGTGAGAGCTTTGGATTCCAGGAGCAAAACAGCTACCCCAGACCAGCATTTCTTCCCTGTCTGAACTTATCGAAAGACCTACCATAAAAATCACCCAGAAATGAGCTCCCCAACCACCGTGGCCAATGGCTTTTAAACAGGACCAGAAAACGACGTTAACCTAACCTTGATATGTCAAGTGCTTTCCTTATTCCAACAAAGTGGATCTCCAACTACCTCACCCTCTTTATTCACCAAAAGCGCGTAAATAAAAATAGAACAACGATCCGGATTTTAAGTACACCAGGATTTATAACACCATCCTCAATTAATATTATAGCCATGTATTGATGTGTCCTTCTAAATCCCTAAATTTTAACACTGATTTAAGAGGAGTCCATGGCTAGAATTCCTTAATCTACAAATTCATTGGTATAATTAAATGGCCTTTCAGGAGGGTGCTGATTTCATTAAGTTTTAACCCCTCTGGTCATCTTGAGATGAATTATAAACGGTGAGAGGCCTTCTCTTTTGGGGAGGGTTCGTTTTTAACAGGGAAAGTCTATTCAAGGAAGTCAACTCCGCTCACCAACGTTTTTAATGTTTCCTTGGGTTTCAAACCCACTCTAGGATGTGGTCCTCATGAGAGCCCTGCGAGATATGAACCTCCCCAAGTTTGTCTTTGAAGATGTTCCTCTTTTCCTCGGCTTGATCTCCGATCTCTTCCCTGGACTGGATTGCCCCCGTGTCCGCTATCCCAAATTCAACGATGCGGTGGAACAAGTACTG